>NW_011494943.1:1394893-1402771 GCF_000754665.1 Bison bison bison
GAGACCTGATGGGTGTGATGCTTGGACCACATGCACGTCTCCAGTCAGACTTCACTCTCAGGGAGGGCGTGGGGGCGTCAGCAGCCTCAGGGCCGAACCTCCAGAGAAGGAGGGAAGCAGCTCCTCACTTCTCTGTTCTCCAGGAACCTGGACCTTTCTGTCTTCTGCGTCCACGCAAAGATGCCAAGAGCCCCGACTCTGCTAACTGCCCGGTGCATCAGCCCCCGTCCAGGTGCCTCTGCCTGGCCCAGCCTCCAGCCTCACCTGCCCAACGAGGGAGCTGATGAGCCGCTCAGGCTGAGCAGGGAAAGACGCGTGTGGGTGCGCTCAGTCGTGTCCGACTCTTGTGACCCCATGGGCTGTAGCCCACCAGGCTCCTCTGTCCACGGGATTCTCCAGGCAAGAATCCTGGAGTGGGCTGCCACTTCCTTCTCCAGGGGATCTTCCCGACCCAGGATCGGACCTGTCTCTCACCTCTCCTGCTTGGCAGGTGGGTTCTTGATCGCCAGCGCCATCTGGGCAACCTGCAGGGACAGAGGAAGCGAGTTAATCAGTTTGCGTCCGGAAGTCGGGGGTGGACACGCAGAGATGACCTTCCACGCGAGGGATTCTCTTGGCCATGGTCCACAGGCTGAGGAGGGAGTTTTCTTCCTGCGGGAGTTTTTCTGCAGAGTCTCAACACTCACCAAAGCCACTAGAAATGGCCCAGCCCCCCGGTAGCCCCCAGGACGCAGCAGCCAGGAGACCCCCACAGGCCACCATCAGCCTGCAGCTCAGCGGCTCCGGAGGCTCTGAGCACAGGGGGAGGCCCGGTCCCTTTCGCTCCCCGCATCCGCCTCTCTGGCTTTCCAACCAGGAGAGGACCTTCCTCCTGGCCTGCTTCCTTCTCACTCCAGTCTCAAGTCCCCAGGAGGAAAAGCTGCCTCTCTGGGGATCCGTGAGCCTGGGACTCCCCCTTCTGGTGAAGCCTTGGGAGGGGACTGTCCCCAGAGTGCAGGGCAGGGCCTCTGAGGCCGAGGAGCCCGAGACCTGTGTCCCCTCGCCCCTACCCAGCTCGGCCTGTAGGCTCCTGAGGGCCCCGGCGCCCTGGGCTGGCACAAAGCATACCAGTCCCTTGACTGTCTCTCTTCCCTGGAGGCCACTCACCCTGGGCCTTCCCTGCCTTTGAACAGCATGTGGTGGAGACAGAAATTCCTTCCCGTGTGGACCACTGCCTTCCTTCCTCCTGGGGTTCTCTGTGACTGCACTTCCCCCTAGCGCGGGGCTTGCCCAGGCAGCACTAGTGGTAAAGAGCCCACCTGCCAACTCAGGAGACAGAAGAGGGCCCTGGAGGCGACCGTCCCTAGGGTCGCAAAGAGTCGGACGCAGCTGAAGCCACTTGGCACGCACACGTGCTCAGCTCAGGCAACCAGAGTCCATCATCCATCACCAGATGCCGGGCGGGGTTCCCTGCAGGACCCCGGGCGCCCGGGGGCATGAGTGTGCGAGCCTGGTGCTGAGATTCTCCTCGTCTCCAGACACACTGGCTGCCGGGAGGACGTGGATTTGCCCCTCATCTCCTTTCAGACCAGCTTTGCAATGAAACACATCCAGCCGTGACCCTGTGGACTGCAGCCCGCCAGGCTCCTCTGTCCATGGGACTCTCCAGGCAGGAACACAGGACTGGGGTACTGTGCCCTCCTCCAGGGGATCTTTCCGACCCAGGGACCAAATACAGGTCTCTTGCATGGCAGGCAGATTCTTTACCGTCTGAGCCACCGGGGAAGGCCATTTCAATGGATTGGCCTGCTCACCTTCCAAGAAACGTGGCTGACTGCTCACTCTCTCGGAGAAAGTTTCCCTTCCCCTTCCTGAGGGACTCCTGTGAGCCCAAGAGAGGGGACTCTGTAGAATCTGAAATGAGATGCTATTTCAGAGCTGAAGCCTCTGAGTTTCCCTCAGGGCAGTAGATCCAGATTTGGGGGACACAGCTACCCACCCCCACTCGTCTCCTGATGTGTGCAGAGCGATGGCTCAGCCCCAGTGTTTGTGGGCTAAATAAAGTAAGTGTCTGAGGTTAAAAGTGAGAGGCTCTTGAATTCTGAGGATTAAAGGTGAAGAACATAATAAGTGGTTTGGCAAACCACTTACCTTTTTTTCTACAAGGACCTTCCAGGATCTTTTTTTTAAGCTTTTTTTTTTTTTTTTAATGTGACCATTCTTATAGTCTTTATTGAATTTGTTACAGTATTGCTTCTGTTTTATGTTTTGGTTTTTGAGCTGCAAGGCCTGTGGGATCCTCGCTCCCTGACCAGGGATCGAACCTGAAGCCCCTGCATTGGGAGGGGAAGCCTTAACCTCTGGTCCACCAGGGAAGGCTCCAGGCAACTTTTAAGAAATGTTTTATTCACCACGTAACCCTTAATTTCAACCCACTGCCCAGTTCAAGCATGATCCCAGTGGACCCTTTAGGGCAACACTTCAGGGCTTTGGGCAGAAACCAGCAGTGTCCAGCACACAAGCAGTGACCTGTGACCTCTGTTCCGGCTTCCTCCACTGCGGCTGAGACTTCAGAGCCCGTCGTCCTCTGTCAAGGAGCGGGTGGGGGCAGTCCCACATTGTAGTTCACTTAGCAGCACCTTCCCTGGTGGTTTAGTTGGTAAAGAATCCGCCTGCAATGCAGGAGACCCCGGTTCGATCCCTGGGTCTGGAAGATCCGCTGGAGAAGGGAACAGCTACCCACTCCAGTATTCTGGCCTAGAGAATTCCACAGACTGTATAGTCAGTCCATGGGGTCGCAAAGAGTCGGACACGACTGAGTGACTTTCACTTTCACTTTGGTCTCTGCCTACTGGACTTCAGGAAACCCCCACCCCCATCCAGCACAGGCCCACCCCAGCCATGGCAACTGAAGATGTCTCCGGACACTGCTCAACGTCCCCTGTGACAAGTTGGGCCCTGGTTGAGAACCAGGGCTCTAGAGGAATTCCACCAAGTGAGATGTCCGGCTGGCTGCCCAGGGCCCTGCAGAGACTCACCGTGGGGGCGCTCTGTCCAGCATGCTGAGTTCACAACTGGAGAAGAGCTGGGAGCGAAGGGCGACCGGGGCGCAAACCTCTGGGAGCGGCCCCAGTGTGTCCACGCCACGGTCAGGCCGCCCGTGGAGGCTCCCAGCCAACGCCCTTACAGCAGGGTCCAAATGCGCAGCCACCCTCGAAAGACACAGGCTCAAGGACACCCCGGCAAACTCGCCAAGACGGTCCTGGAACTGCTCCACCATCCAGGGCCCCCGCCCCCCCGCCTCCCCAAAGGTCAGCCCTGCGCTGCGGTCCGAGAGCCCCACCCCTTTCTCCAGCTATTCCCCTAGCAGTTCCCTGGTCCACCTCATCCCACCTTGCCCTCTGCTTCTGGGTGGATCTGAGCAAGCCTGGCACTCCAGGAGGATGTCTTTCCCAGCCCCCTCTTCCTGTGTGGTGGCCCAGCCCCAAGCTCCCCCTGAGGAGCTCAGTTGATGAGGGCATCAAGCACAAACCAATTATACAAGCAGGGAGCTCTTGGAGGCGATTCAGTTCCCTTGGTGCGGAAAACCAAGACCTGAGTTTATCGCATAAATAAGATCTCATAAAGGGCTTCCCAGGTGGCTGCTGCTGCTAAGTCTCTTCAGTCGTGTCCGACTCTGTGCAACCCCAGAGACGGCAGCCCACCAGGCTCCCCTGTTCCTGGAATTCTCCAGGCAAGAACCCTGGAGTGGGTTGCCATTTCCTTCTCCCAGGTGGCACCAGTGGTAAAGAACCCACCTGCCAATGCAGAAGATGCAGGAGATCCAGGGTTTGATCCCTGGATCAGGAAGATCCCCTGGAGGAGAGCATGGCAACCCACTCCAGAAGTCTTGCCTGGAGAATCCCCTGGACAGAGGAACCTGGGGGGCTATAGTCCATGGGGTTGCAAAAGAGTTGGACACGACTGGAGGGACTTAGCAGGCGAGAGCTCACAGATAGCTTATAAAACGAGATGTACGCTAGCATTCCGATCCAAAAACACTTAGACAAGGTAACCTTTTATTGGTTTTAAGGCAGCAAGTCAAGTCCTCTGGTCCACATGCCTTTCTTCTGATGACAAGAGGAAAGATGGGGGCAAGGGAAAGGCTGGCCACGGGGCACCCACCCGGAGTGCTCTTCTGCAGAGTCCACCCATCTTGTCCCTCCGGCCCCCACGTGTGATCTTCGTGCACTCTGGTCCCAGAGACAGCGGGTCCCGTGGCCCCATCCTGCAGAGTCTGTGGGAGCAACTTCCTGGCCCAAGGCCCCAGGCTCAGCCAGCGTGGCCCTCTGCGGGGCTCTCCCAGGGGCAGATGACCTCCTTTCCTGTGGCCTGGTCACCTCGTGCTCCGGGGCCCGGGTCCTCCGAGTCCATCAGACAGGCCCCGCTTCCCATGGGCACGTCCATCTTGATCTGGAAAAAGCTTCAGACACATGAGCAGAGCAGTGTGTGGAGACAGAAGGTCACCACACCCAGCTCACCCAACCCCCCGAGGAGGCACAGACCCAGGCGCCTTTCTGGAAGCTGTGTGTGCGGTGACCCGCTCGGGGCTGGGGGGGGTACCCCGTTCACTGAGTGTCGAGGGAGGCTCTGTTTTCCTGCTGAACGAAGGATAATTCAGGGAACGCTTTATTTCCCTTTTCAAGGGGCTTCAGTTTTTTCGGTTTTGATGAATTCCAGATATTCCTGTAGAACATACCGGGACCCAGGCCTCAGCCCCTTTAAACTGCCTTCTAATGAAGTGGTGGCCACGGAGCACAGAGGTTTTCAAAAGCCCCAAGACCGCTGTGGCCACAAACTAGAGCGTTCCCTCAGCAGAGCCCATCAGGAGGAATCAACGGACAAGTTCTTTCCCCCTGAATCCCCCCACCCCAGATGCACAGAGCACAGCCAAGGCTGGAGACTTGGGTATCCATGGCAACCTACGGCCTCAGCACGGAGCCGCCGTCTCCAAGACCACGCATGGCCAAAACGCAGGAGCATAGCAGAGGGTGGAGGGTGCTCCGCGCTGTCTCCCCAAAGACCAAACAAAGGCGGGGCTGCCTTTGTGTTGCACTGTCCATAACTCTTCTTTCTGCCCAGGAGCCCGGAGCCCTCAAGTGCACCCCGGAGCCCCTGTTCTTCACCAGAGAGCTGCCTCGGGCAGGGGGCTCTCAGAGGTCCGTCTTGCTTTGCCGCCCATAGTGGGGATAACAGGGGCCAGCCCTGAATGGAGGCTGCACACTGTCAGCACCCTGTAGCCCCCCTGAGTGCTCCCCAGGGCAGATGTGTGCAGGAGCGGGTGGGGGAGGAGAGGGCCCCCAAGGCAGGGGAGGGGACCGGGGCCAGCACCACCTGTGGGTCCCAGCACTGCCACTGAAATTTCCGGACCTTTTAAAAATGCAACAAACTCATTAGGCCAAGGTTTTAGTTGGGCAGGGTGAGTGGAAGAGGATTGTGTTGTTGTTTAGTTACTAAGTCATTTCTGACTCTTTGAGACTCCATGGACTGTAGCCCACCAGGCCCCTCAGTCCATGGAATTCTCCAGGCTGGAATACTGGAGCAGGTATCCATTCCCTCCTCCAGGGATCGAACCTGGGTCTCCTGCATTGCGGGTGCATTCTTTACCACTGAGCCACCAGAGAAGCCTGGAAGAGCATGTTAATAGAAAGGGGGAAAGATGGAAAAGAAAAACAATCCCATGGACTGTATAGTCCAAGGGGATGGAAAGAGTCGGACTCAGCTGAATTACTTCCACGTCACTTCACTTTCCTCTCCCCTAGAAAGACCGCAGAGGGCAGCGCTGAGTCTGGGAAGGGTCTGGAGGTCAAAGGTTTGTCCATGGGGGTCTGCTTTCCAGAATCCTCCTCCTCACCCAGCACTCTCCCCTCTCCATCTGCCCAGCCCCCAGGCCCTAGACCCCAGACCACAGAACCTGGGTCCTCACCAGACACCCGTGTGCACACATACACACAATCCTGTGTGCGCGCACACACACACACACACTCCTCATGTGCACACACACACACACAATCCCCATGTGCACACGCACACAATCTGTGCACACACACACACTCCCCATGTGCACACATAATCCCCGTGTGCACACACACAATCCCATGTGCACACACACACACTCCCCATGTGCACACATAATCCCCGTGCACACACACACAATCCCATGTGCACACACACAAAATCCATGCACACACACACACAATCCATGCACACACACACACTCCCCATGTGCACACATAATCCCCGTGCGCACACACACACTCCCCATGTGCACACACACACAATCCATGCACACACACTAACTCCCCATGTGCACACACACACACAATCCCATGTGCACACACACACAATCCCCATGTGCACACACAATCCTCGTGTGCACACATAATCCCCGTGTGCACACATGCACACAATCCCCGTGTACACACACATTCTCCATGTGTGCACACAGAATCCCCATGTGCACACACACACAATCTCGTGCACACACACACAATCCCCGTGTACACACAATCCCCATGTGTACACAAACACTCCCCATGTGTGCACACACACAATCCCGTGTGCACATACACACTCCCATGCACGCACACACAATCCGTGTGCGCACACACACAATTCACGTGCACACACACAATCCCCATGTGCGTGCACACACTCCCCATGAGCATGCGTGCACACACACACACACTACCCCCTCCATCCTTACTTGGCTGCTCTCCGGGGCCTCGGTCGTGATAGCTGCCGGCTGGCATCCCCCAGGGGCTGCACCTTGCCGTGGGACACAGCGGGACACTTTGGGGAGAGCCGGGCGAAGACCGGGGAAGCCAAACAGCCTCGTCTCAGGAACCGCCCGAGGGACAGGCGCACACGCGCCTTGGGCTGGGCCCGGGGCCGGAGCTGATCCATGGAGCCCCCCCCGCCCGCCCCTGACACATCGGTCTCCCGCCTCTGCTCGGACCCCGGGGAGCCCTCCAGGGCCACGCTGATGGGTGAGGGACAGACGGTGCTGCTGGGCCTCCGGATGAAGCGGCTGGGTGAGCGGAAGGGCCTTCCAGGGGAGCGGCAGCTTTGGGAGAAGGGGCTGGGGGGGGAGGGGGGGGCGCGCAGGTTCCGGTGTACACAGCCAGATGGGGGCTGGGAGCCAGCCGCTGGCCGGGCTGCAGAGAAGGAGAGAGACGGGGAGTGAGGGCACAGCTGGCCCCGCCGTGGGCTGCCCCCTCCAGGCTGGAGCCCAGGCCCGTCCGGTTGCCCCTGGGGACCGGGGAGGGGTGCCCCGAGCCCCCTGAGAGAATGGCACAGCCTCGAACAGGCTTCCCCAAGCCCTGGCCGCCTCCCCAGGGCACAGCTGGAGGCTCCTCCAGGCCTGGGAGCTGGCTGCGGGCTGGGGTTTCCCCTCGACCATCAACTCCACTCTCCAGGAGCACGGGCTCCACCCACCGAGCATCATCCTATCTCTGCCCTGCCTTGGTGCCACCTGTGGTCTGCAGGCACGTAAAACCCTTTCCACAGAGCACTGGAGGTGGGGCAAGGAGCCCTGGCTTGTGCGGACCCTTCCAGGCCTGAGACCTGCCGCCGCGTCCTGAGCCCCGACTCTCATCCACCGCCACCCTCTCCTGCGCCTCCCACGGGCACCGCAGCAGGGCCTGGGCCCCCGGGGGAGGAGGAGACTGGAAATACAGATAAGGCGGCTCCTTGAGGCAACCGCCCTGGGCAGCTTTGGCCCTGGGTCCCCGACCAGCGGGGCAGGAGCGGGGAACCGGGGCCGGTCAGCTGAAGGAGCCCGAGAGCTCCGTGCAAGTAGATGGGGGCGTCAGGATCCAAGTCCTGGGCAGGGAAGCTCGCTTGTCTCGCCTCTCCCCC
>NW_011494943.1:1402941-1409128 GCF_000754665.1 Bison bison bison
GCAGCCCGGGGCAGTCCGGGCTGGGGGCTGGGCCGGTCCTGGGCTGTGCCCGGGAGAGGTGGACCAAATCTGCCTCCAAGAGAGGACTGGCCTCAGGGAAGCACAAGCCCTCTGTGAAACCATCACAGCCCCACGGCCCAGAGGGGGCGTCGCCTGGGCCCGAAGGAAGGTGGCTGCGGGCCCCAGCCTGAAGAGGGAAGGGCGGGCGGGCAGACTCCCAGCAGCCCTCAGAAGAAAAGCAAGGCCTGGAGACCACCGGGGCTCAGCCCTTGGGGGGGGGGGCCCCCACCCTCTCCCACTTGCTCCCTGAAGCTCAAGCAAGATTCTGAAACAGCAGCTCGCAGCCACCGATGCTGATCCACTGCTCAGACAGGCCTACCAACCAGAGCCAAGGCCCTGACCCAGGGCCACCGGGTTACTATGCCTACTAATCACCATCGTGATTATTATTAACATGCTTGAGAAGCACAGAAATTTGAATTTCTGGGCTGCAAACTTGATGTGAATTATTGCAGGTACCTCCAGAGCAACTAACACTTACTATGCCCATTTTACAGATGAGAAAGCTAAGGCTTCCAGGAGCCAAGCCCAGGAACGCAGGGATGGTCAGCAGGCTTTGCAACTGGGCTCACCGGCTCCACATTTTACATGTGTGATGCCCAATGGATGCTTACAGGTCAGCATCACACGGGGTGTCCGTTATAAATGCAGACCCCAGACTCACTGGAGGGGAACCTGAGTTGGGGGGCAAAGCCTCACAAACACCGAGGGCACTGCTTTGCAAGTAAGCAAGAGCCAGGTCGTGTGAGAAGCTGAGCCCTGTGCTTCTGACGCCGCCTCCTACAGGGACTCACGTCTCCCCTGCAGGACAGTCTGCAGGGAATGGCCGTGATGGAGGGTTTGGGAGGTGACTGTCAGATATGTGGCCCTGCGGGTTATGAAGACCTACTCTGTGCCAGTTCCCTGTGAATCTACAACTGCCCCGTTTTAGTGACCAGAATGTTGAGGACGGAGCGGATTGGGACCATCCCCAGGCTCCCACTGCAAGCCGGTGACTACAGAATGTAGAACTTTAAGGTGGCCACTAAGACCTCAGGATGGGTGTGAGCTGTGAACGTGCTGGGCGGCCACCCCCGTGATCATGCCGTGAGATACGGCACAGGTGACTGAATCGTTCTGGTGACACTGAGCTCTTCACCTGAACCCTTCAATCCTGAGTCTAGAAGCCAGAGACAGAAGTCAGAGGCTCGTGATAAAAATCCAACAAGCCGGGGTTCTCCATGGTTGGTTTTGAAGATGGAGAGTGGGGAGCAGGTGGCAAGGAGTTTGGGCGGCTTCTGGAAGCTGAGAGCAGCCAGCAAAAAATGGGGCCCTGGGTCCTGCAACAAGAGCTGGGATCCTTCCAACAACCTGGAAGCAGACTCTTCCCGAGCCCCCAGTGAGAACTCACACAGCCCGAGACACCTTGACGGTGTGCCCGGAAATCCTGCAAAGCCTCACCCAGCCAACCGCGAGCTCATAAATGGTGGCCGTTGGTGCGAACTTGCTACTCGGCGATTGTTAACTCTTACCGTGACCAAATGAGACTCTGACCCCAGGTCCGTGTAACCCTCAAAGCCCTTGCTTGCCTACTGATCCACATTGCCAGCCTGTTGCCTACAGGGTTTGGGCAGGACTTGGGGTGCTGAGCCAATACGCCACACTGAGACCAGGCTTTGCTCAGAGAGACGGGGGGTGGGGCAGCAAGGTTCTCCTTCCTCCAGTTCACCGAGGACACCCGCACCTCAGGGCATCACCTTAAACCTCACTCATTAAGCCTGTGATCAACTCCTGTTATGACCCCACTTCACAGATTAAAACACTGAGGCCCACGGAGACGAGGCAGCCTGACCCAGGGGACTTGATGGCACGCACCCCCACCCGACTCCGGGCTCTCCCGCAGCCCACCCTCCTCCCCCAGCACCTGCTCCTCCCCGGGGTGAACGACAGGACAGGTAAAGAGGCAGCTCCCATCCGGCTTCACTCACCTGTCCTGAGAAGGTCCTTCCTTCTGGGTGAGCAGCCCTGGACACAGCCCAACAGGCCCTGGACACTCGAGCAAGATGCCTCTTCCGCCCGCTTCCACCACGATCCCCGCTCGCCACAGCCCCGGCAGCCCAGGCCACACCCACCGCGGGCGTGAAATGGCAAAGCAGCGCGTGCAAGGCACATGGCAGAGAAATGATGCGACAGAGACACAGTGATGGCGAGCTCAGCTTCGCTTTGTGCTGTTTATTTTCCCAGGAGAACGTGATGGCGTAGAGCAGGCCGCTGACATGAGAGCACGAGCTCAGGCTTTCATGAAAGGCAAAGCAGATGGTACAAGGATGCCATTCACGTCCCATCCAGAAGCCAGCTGGGAATCTGGAGGAGACCCTGCGGCCACTTCCTGGGAGCAGGCGGGAGGAGGGGGCCACCTTCCGGGGCTGCATGCTCTGCACCAGTCCCCCCTTCCCGCCCCCTCTCACTCTCCCCATCTCCGCTGTCCCCCAAAGCAAGTGAGCACACTCGACCCCACGGTGGAAAATCCACACGAGCCAACTCCCTGTTTCTTCTGTCCGTCATCTCCTCTGCCCACCCCAGCCTCAGCCTTCCCACCACAGCCTGATCAGTCACTGCCTGCTGCTGGTCAGCCCTCACCCAGAACTGCGGACAGGCCACAGGACTGTGACGCCCTGCTCTCCTCCCCTCGGATATATCCTAGTGGTCCCTGGAGGGCCGGATTCTCAGCGAGGACAGAGGTAAGATGGTGTGGGTCAACAGGGCTTTAAATGCCCTAAATAATAAAGAATGGTAGGTCACTGTACTGGGCAACACAGACATGCAAGGGAGCATGCGCTTCAAGAGTGTGAAGCTGCTAGGGATGGCGGTGACAGGGAGGACGACGATGGTGACGCTGGTGGAGGGGATGCTGGTGGTGATGACGCTGGAGGGGGTGGTGAGAATGACAGTGAGGACAGTAACAATAACAGTGGATGTGACGCCGCTCACAGCAGCCAGCATCTGCTGAGCACTCATGCCAGGCATTTCCCAAAGCACTCTACTCGACTCTCTAGCCCGTGTATTTCCACTCAACGCTCACAACAAAAGCAGTCTCTTCTCTAAAAGCCAAGCTTCACACTGGAATTCTACAGAGACATCCCTGGCACTCTGTAGCACAACTTATCTTCTAGCATCAGATACACCCCATATGGGTAGAGAAACTCAGACTGTTTAAAATATGATAATAACAGAATCGAGAAGGTACCTAAGTACAGGGCATAATAAGGAGTATGACACTAATTTAAATGTAGCAACAATATTGTCCAGATAAATACTGTTTTTATATCATTGAGAGTCAAAGAGGCCCTGTGGGGCTAACAGGGATGGAGAGCAGAGACTAAGCCGGCAGGGGCGGGGCCCGCGGCTGGAGTCCAGAAGCAGACACGCTTCCAAAACCTCAAAACTGGGGAGGGACCTGTGGTTTCTTCCTTCGGAACATGAGAATTTCCCGGTGGACCCCTTGAGCCCCCAGGCCAGACAGTTCTCCATCCCCAGGTTCTTCCAGCACGTCGGTGTTGCGCACTGCCCAGCCTGGATGCGCTCGCACCCTCGTCAGCCCCGTGAGGGCAGAAGACATCTGTCCACGTTTGCAGCTGGGCCAGAGCCCCCACCACAGGCCCGCACACAAAGCAGGCGTTTAAAATCCATCGGTGGGTGTGGATTAAGAGGCACAAACTACTGGGTATAAAATAAGCCGGGTGCCAGGGCATAATGCACAGCACGGGGGCACGGCCAAGGCTTCACAATAACTTTAGACAAGAGTACAACCCATAAAAACACTGAATCACTATGCTGTACACACGAAGCCAACATAATATGTAACCTAACTCTACTCTAATAATAATAGAATCAAAGACGTGTGGAGTGTAACTGCTGCCATCCAGAAGACATTTGTCATCCGCCTTCCTTCAGATGGGGCTCACGTGTCCAATAAAGAACGATAACCTACTTTGTTGACAGGCCTACGCCTCTGCTTGGATTGTGGGGTCCTTGTGTATCTGACATGAGGTTTCCAGCAGCATCTGTGCCAGACCTACTACGTGTCTGACCTGGAGCAGCCAGTACTCTGCTGGAGGATGAGAGTCGTGTGAAGCAGACATGTCTCACAAGTGAGGAACGGGCAGGTGAACAGTTGAGTCACAGATGAACAAGACACACTCCATGACCTGAAGGTTCAAGGTGCACTTCAACACGCCCACCAGCCACCCCCACTTTGCTGGGTGCACAAACTCAGCCCACACACGGTAACCACGAGGGGTGGCAAATACCTCCAGATCATGCTCCACAAACTTTCCCGTTAAAGTAGGACAACCAGCAGGAGAGCCGGGGAGCCACGCTGTCCCAGGAGTCTGAGGGCAGAGCCTGAATCTGCCACAGCCAGGCATGAGATGGCTTTGATGTCTCAAATTTCATCTTAAAAATTCATGTACATCTTGCAGTCTAATTCATAATATATTCATGATTATTTTAATGTGAAATTTTAAAAATTATCTATCTTTCCTCCCATTCCAAATCTTCAAGTAAAACTGATGCCCCAGGCTGGGTATCCTCCTGGAATTCACTGAGTCTGGTCTAAGAAGCATGGATATGGTCCCAACGCCTCAGTTCACAAATCACAAAGCATAGAGGTGAAGAGACTTGCTGAAGACTACCTGGCTAGCAGGAGAATGAGGACCAAAGCCTAGGAGGCCTTCTCCAAACCCAAGGCTCTGCCCACTCATCCATCGACTTATCCCTCCATCCATCCATCCACCCACTCATCAATTCATCCATCCATCCATTCACATAATGCATTGATGCAGAACTAATTAGATCTAAAGCATTAGACTCCACATGGTGAGGTACTGTCCCCCACTCAGGTCAGTTTACAAAAGGTTCATCACCTGGAATTTCTCCTTGAGGTGCCCCTCCCATAGGAGGACTCCAGCATTCTTCAAAGGAGAGAGGAACAAAGCGCCTCTAGTTGCTCTTTCAGAGTGTAAACTGGTCTCTGACTGGGAACAACAGAAAGTACTGCCCCGCCACAGGCTCACCTAATCTAAAGCTACAAAGAAGGGAAGCACCAACATCTAGAAAATAACCCGAAGAGAACTATCTTTGACTCTGACTCACTTTGAAAATGTCACAGACCTCCAACCATCCCTCCTTCTACTAATGAAGACATCAGCACCTTCATCCTTTGTCCAGAAAGACGCTCCGTGTTACCTGGACCCATCCTGAGGCCTCCAGCCTGAGTCCTTCATTCCTACAAGCTACTAATTTCCCCTGGCATCGTGTAACAGGGGGAGAGGAGGCAAAAACGAAGGAGAGACCCGGCCAGCCTTCAAAACTCAGGACTGAGAACAAGCTCAACAGAACTGTGTCAGCAGAGCTGCTCTGGGCTGGTTTGACGAGGAACCTCGAAGCAGCCCCTTGGGGGGAGGGCGGGGGGCGGGTCTCCAACTGCTTTAGAGACAAAGTCTAACTTGGAGAGACTAGAGGAGGAGCTTCCTGAAGCCACTGGAAACAAACAACAAACCTGCCTGAAAGAACTACGCGGAGGGGTGGGGAGGGCCCTTCTGAACGTCCTAAAGCCAGTGGCGGTTCAGGAGGCGGCTTTTCTCTCTGGCTCTCACCCCAAGTGCTCCGGAGGGAAGCAGGCAGATGTCACAGCTATGGAGTCAGGTGCCCAAGCCCCTGCCTTTGCCCACCTGAGGCCGCTGGCGAGCTGGAGGGGTAGGGGGAAGCCCAGGTCGGGGGTCTGAGGAATCAGCGTGAACCCGAGCGGCCCACCGCCCCACGAACGCAGAAAGGACTCCTCCAGCCCTGCCTCCCCCACCCCGGGAGGAAGCAAGTGTGGATTTATTTGGGAGGCGGCTCTTTTCTGAGTTGGCTCCTGCGGTCCAGCTTGCTCATGACCTGGGTGATGTCCACCGTGGTGGCCGCCTCCCGCGCCTTGGCTTCCTCTTCCAGCTGCCGGAGGATGACGGGGCTGGGGCTGGAGCGCAGGTGCCGCCGCATGAACGGGAGGCTCGAGCTGGAAGGGAGAAGGGGGTGGTCGGCGGAGCGCAGCACTGGACACCTGGCGGGGCGAGGCCGGCCTCTGGCGGCCCCCCATCCCCCCGGA
>NW_011494943.1:1409443-1410269 GCF_000754665.1 Bison bison bison
ACTGTCCACCGTCACCTCGGGGGCCAGGACACAGCTCCGGGTATGTGATGGAGGCGCCCGTGAGCAGGCTGGGGGAAGCACTGCAGCCGCAAAGGGCGACTTCAGGCCTAGGAGCTCTCCAAATTTCCGGAGCATGTAATCCCTGGAACTTCCGTATCCGCCGGGGGAGGAACCACGCCCCCACCTGTGAGCCGTGCCCGAGGCTCGGTCTCCACCCCCAGCCATGCCTGCTTGGAGCTCCACTTAACTTGCTCTGGAAAACTTCCGTTTCGTGCACCGTCTCACGCCTGACAGTCATGGGACACACTCACAGCCCCTGCCATCCCCGCACAGCTACCGGCCGGGCTTCCCGGGTCCCCAGGGTGCGCTTACTACCCAGAGCGCCGACAGCATCACCAGACCGCGGTCCTCGACCCTGAAGCCGAGCGCTGCACCCGCGGTCCAGCGCCACCCCAGACAAGAGCCCAGGCACCCCACAAGAGACGCCAGCTGATTTCTCAGGTCTGTGCCAACCTAAAAACATCTGGACAGAGGCACAAGACGCTCCCCTCCCTCCCCCACTGCTTTCCGGCAGGACGTCTGGAGCTATTGTGGCCGTTTCTTGTGGCTTAAAGAAGCTTTCCGATTCCCAGGGACACTGAACTCCCGTCCTTACCCACCACCAAGACCTCCTTTCTCTCCTTTTCATAGCAAGGCCGTTATCCTCAAAAATGAAATCAACTTGGGGTCTTTTAAAGCTCCTCTGATGAAGGCTCTGGTCCAACCACCCCCTCCTTTGGATTGACTGGAGACGCTGGAAAAGCGCCTGGCGTGGGGCTGAGCTGAC
>NW_011494943.1:1410439-1426599 GCF_000754665.1 Bison bison bison
GTGGGGGGGTGCGGGGAGGACAGGCCCTGGGGCTGGGGAAACTCTGCCAAAGTCCCAAATCTTTGTTCAAGCTGTTGTTTGGTTACTCTTCTGAATCTTAAATCCCTCTAGCGTTTTCTTTTTCGCCCCCAGAGAGTTCAAACTGCTCCTCAGGACGTTTTATCCTTTGCCCAAGGGCTGCCAGAGGGACATTCGCATCTCCAGTGAGGAAGGTGAGCATGGATAAAGGAACAGAGGGACTTGATGAAAAGCAGTCCCCTGTGGTCAGCAAGAATAGTTCCCCTGTTCGTTTCCCTGAAAGTCCAGCATTTTTCTTTGGGAGCAATCTGCCCCTGTCGCCACAGTCTTGAGCCATCACAAAGGATGTTACCAGGACGTAGCTAAATTAATTCCTAAACACCAGTTTGGAGTGGAGAAGTGTGCGAGTTAAAAGGCCAATGCAATGCTTCCATCTGTAATAAAGGTCATTATTCCATTTGATAATCAAAACTCTTTCAAACCAGCATTAGGAAAACAAAACTGACTGGCAGTAATGACCATGTGCGTCTCGCCAGCATGCTTTCAGAGCGTGATGAAGCCAATAAGGCGATCAGACCCTAAGAATGCCTCCCAGTCTCAATATTTTCATCCAGAAAATATCTTGATAATAGCCATTTGGCTGAAAAAGATCCTCCTTTCCCTGTAAACAAAACAGCAGGCCGTGAGCGATTTCAGCCCATTCTACTTGCCTTTTCCTTGTAGTTCCCTGGGGTTCAATCGCTTTGGCCAGCATCTCCTTATAGATTGGGGATTTTAAGTAGCGAGCGTAAGAGTCCTGGCAGGAACAAGAGAAAAACGAGAATTATAAGAAGGAAAGGGTCCAGTCAAAAGAATACACTTGCCTTTTTCCCAGCCTCCTCCCAGCAGCGAGACGGGAGTTGAAAGGATTTGTTTCCTTGTGCTCAAGGCATTCAGATCTGCATCGAAAGCCACGGTTCTCAAGTGTGGTCCCCAGGCCGGTGGCATCCATTTCACCTGATCACTTACAGTGCTGTGCTGACTCACTCAGCTGTACCTGACTCTTTGTGACCCCGTGGACTGTAACCCACCAGGCTCCTCTGTCCATGGGATTCTCCAAGCAAGAATACTAAAGTGGGTTGCCATTTCCTTCTCCAGGGGATCTTCTTGACCCAGGGATCAAACCTGGGTTTCCTGCACTGCAGGCAGGTTCTTTACCGTCTGAGCCACCAGGGAAGCCCGGATTCCTTTGTGTGGCTATTTCCTGGGACCCTGGGCAGATTCAGAGAAGTCACTTCCTGAATGCTGCCTCACCCAAACCAACTGCAAACTTCAGTCCCAACAAATACAGGAGAAAGCCCAGAGCAACAACTGGAGGAATTTCTCAACAACCAATGGGGAACTGATTTTAATTTCTTGAAATGGTACCATTCTAAAGACTAAGCAGTGACAGCAAAAGTCATGAGAACTGTGGGCAGAAGACATAACGGACAGATGGCCAAACAGTCACAGGAAAAGATGTTCAACATCACTAATTATCAGAGCGATGCAAAGCAAAACCCCAATGCGGTGCCACTTCACGCCGGTCAGAACGGCCACCATGAAGAAGTCTGCAAGCAAAAACCGCTGGAGAGGATGTGGAGAGAAGGGAACCCTCCCGCACGCGCGGTGGGAATGGAAGTTGGTGCCATCACTATGTCAGGACAGCCCTTCAACTGCAGAGTAAGAAGACCTGAGAGGGCTTGAGCCTCAGCAGCTGCTCCTCCCTGGCCAGAGGGCTCGGGAGCACAGGGAGGGGCCAGGCCTGCTGCAGGTGGGAGACACAGCTGACAGATCTGCACCCAACAGCAGCAAGGCCACGACCACACACGCCCCCTTCCCCCGCATCCGGGGACCCAGAGACTGGCGGACTTCCTGGCGCTCTCGGCCAACCCTGCCTACCTTCTTCATGAGCATGTAGATGTGGGTCTGCGCCGCGTCCAGCACGTAACGGTGGGGGTGCTTCAGCCCCTTGACCGTGATGTCCATGGTCTTGCCGTCTATGTTTATCCACCGTCTCGCCCCGGGGGCCAGGAACAGCCTGAGACCGGGAGAAGAATGTTAGCCAAAGTAGCCAGACAGGGAGTTCCCCGGTGGCGGTCCAGTGGTGAAGACTCCCTACTGCTGCTGCTGCTGCCGCCGCTAAGTTGCTTCAGTTGTGTCCGACTCTGTGCGACCGCAAGACGGCAGGGGGTGTGAATTCCATCCCTGGTCAGGGAACTAAGATCCTACAGGCTGTGTAGTGCAGCCAAAACTAAATTTAAAATGAAAGTAGCCAAACCAAGTCAGTGAATGGAATCTTCCCAGCTGCTCGGGAGAGAGGGGCTGGCAGACATAACTCACCCCTCACCGACCCTGGGGTGAAAGGGGTCCTTTTCCAGAATACTCAAGCATCTGAATAGGTTGTCAAGCAGCATTTCCTAGAAGCAAGAAGACTTCCCTGCCAGCACTGGGAATGTGAAATATGCTTAACTTAGGAATTCCCAACCTCTTAGAGAGCAAACAGTGGGTGGGGTGACCCCCAGCCCCCCAGAGCAGGGGTGAGGCGTCCACACACGAGGTCCACACACGAGGTGCACTGACGGCACGACACGGGGCGTGCGGGGCCTCCGTCCAGTCTGACCTCGAGTGCAGGGCAAGGACCAGCCAGGTGGGGGGCCTCTGCACCCGCACGGCTCGTGCTTACTTGTAAATCTCCTCCGCCTTCTCCTTGACTTTGGACTGATCGCCGTACTTCAGGTCCTCACAGGCTTCCCAGAAGCCCAGGTTCTCCCCTGCGAGGGGCAGACGGTAGACGCCGTGGACACCCAGACGGGAACCCGGATGGGAGGCGGAGGGAGGGAAAGAAGAGAAGCAGTCAGTGGGCATAGCTCCCGCCCTGGGCCGCGGCCGCGGGCGTGGAGGTGGGACCGTGGGCTCCTGGGTGCTCCGGCCAGGGCCCGGGAGAGGGCACGAGGCCAGGGAGCATGCCGACGGTGCCCCCTTGGTGCACAGAGACCCGCTTCTGAGAGCCTTGCAGCGCGTGTTGCCGCCAGAGCCCCTCACAGATGCTCTGCTGAAGCTGCGACCCTGAAGGACTGACCCTCCGGGAAGGCCTGGCCGCGGGGGACCAAACGCAGGGCCGCCTGAGCCAGAGACCCTGCCCCTCTGGGCCCAGAAGGAAAGCCGGGCGTCGCCCCCTGTGTCCTTCCAGCTCGACGCTCTCCACCCGGTGCCCCCGCGCCCTGGAGTGTGACACCGGGTGCATCGCCCCAGGTGGCAGTGTCACCTGAGAGAATACAGGAGGCACAGCAGCGGGAAGCAGGAGCCTGCATGTGTGCGTGTGGGCACGGGTGTGCGTGTGTGCGGGGGGTGGGTCACGGAACACCACCATGTAGGGAAGTGTACCACCCCATCCCTCTGCTCCGTTTCCTCGTTCCCTGGAAGCCTCCCGGGCATTTCAGACCAGAGAAGGCTGTAGGAGCCTAAGCGAGTTGACTCTGTCCCCTAATTCTAAAGGATTAGAATTCTATAGAATTCTATAGAGTTATACCCTTCCTCTTTGGCATAAAATCCAGGGAGTCCTTAGGACCAAGACCACCCGCAGGAGCAGACGGGCCAGGATGCTCTTGAGTGACAGCCAGTGGCTTCACATCAAGGGCCCTGGACACCACCTTGCCCACAGCAAAAGACAGTTCATTGCTTAGGAGTACAATTAAATGCACAATTGTTCACAAAAGTCAAAAGGTGGAAACCACCCAAATGTTCACCAGCACAAGAGCAAACACATGTGATTCGCGCACGCAATGAGCGCCACTCAGCCCAGAGAGGGAGGGGATCCTGGCACAGGTCATAGCGGGGTGAACCCTGAAGGAAGTGGTGCCAAGTGAAACCAGCCAGACACAAAGGAACAAATACCGTACGATTCCATGTATTCGAGGCCCCCCAGCACTCAGGCCCAGAGGAAGCAGAACAGCTTCCAGGGGATGGGAGTTCGTGTTTAAAGGGGACATTTTCAGTTTGGAAAGATTATAAGGTTCTGGAGACGGATGGTGTGACAGTGTCACTGAACTCGACACTGAGAATGGTTACAATGGCAGCCTTATGGATATTTTACCAGTGTAAATAAATGAGCACACGGAAGTGTGTACATGGATGTTCACAGCAGTACTACTCATAACAGCCAAAAAGCGGAAACGACCCGAACGTCTACCACCTGAGGCTGGGTGCCTGCACAGAACAGAACACTGCTGTCGTTCAGTCGCTCAGTCGTGTCCAACTCCTTTGCAACCCCACGGACGGTAGCCCACCAGCCTCCTCTGTCCATGGGATTTTCCAGGCAAGAATACTAGATGGAGTTCATGGCCATTTCCTTCTTCAGGGGATCTTCTGACCCAGGGATCAAACCCAGGTCTCCTGTATTGGCAGGCAGATTTTTGCTGCTGAGCCACCAAGGAAGCCCGAATGGAATACTATTCAGCCATTAAAAAGGATGAAGCATCATTACATGCTCCAACACAGAAGGACTTGCAAAATACTCTCCTGAGTGAAAGAAGACAGCAGGCCACATACTGTGTGACTCCATGTACAGAAAATGTCCCAAACAGGCAAATCCGTGAAAATGGAAAGAACATCAGTGGTTGCCCAGGACTGGGCAGGGGGCTGTGGGGGGAGAGGCAGACAGAGGAATAGGGAACGGCTCCCATGGGTTGGGGTTCCTTTTGGGGGGCGCTGACAACGTTCTAGAGTTAACACGGTGGTGCTGTTGTGCACCTCTGTGAGTCTAATACAGAGCGCTGACCTGCACACTGTGAAAGGGCAGGTGGATTATATGGTCCAAATTTACAACATGTGCAGCATATCTCGATTTTTAAAATTTTCATGAAATGGACTGATTACTTGTTCTGCCTGTATCAGAAGCCGTGGCAATGTCATCCAGAGATCATCAATAGCGCTCTTTTTCAAAATAACAGCCAGGGAATCATAGAGACGAATTCTCACTGATGGGATAAACTCAGGCTGTGGTTCGTCAGGGGGCCACGAGATGGCGCCCAGCCCACTTCCTCACCCGGTGCTTCTGGCCTGAAGCAGCCCCCTCCCCATCTCTGGGTTTATTACATCCTGGCAATCAGGCTTAGTCAGAGAAAAGGCTTTTCCAGAATCCCTATTAGAACGTAAGTTGCCACATCAGGCAGGCAAACAGGCTCATGGCACGTCCCGGGGGGTAGTTTCAGATGCAACTCATAGGCCAGCGGGTCTCGGGGAGCAAGGGAGGGGCAGGGGTGCCCCGGGGCTGGGGACCTGGCGGGAACGCCAGGATTTCAGGGCAGGCAGTGAAGCCCATGGAATGCTCCACCGGCGGGACGTGGCCCCAGTCTGGCCTCCGCTTTTCCCGGGTGCCTCCCTGCACGCCGTATCTGTGAGGTTGCAGGGCCCCCAAGGCCGGGACATGAAGCGCGGGCCTACCAGTGGCCCCCAGCCTTTCACTACCAGGGACCCACTTCACGGAAGACAGCTTTTTCATGGACTGGGGGCAGGAGGGGGAGGGACGGTTTCAGGACGATTCAAGGGTGCACTTTATGTCCATATGTCCCCGGCGGCTCAGATGGTAAAGGATCCACCTGCAATGCAGGAGACGTAGGTTCCATCTCTGGGCCAGGAAGATCCCCAGGAGAAAGAAATGGCAACCCACTCCAGTATTCTCGCCTGGAGAATTCCATGGACAGAGGAGCCTGGTGGGCTACAGTCCACGGGGTCGGGAAGAGTCGGACACGACTGAGTGACCAACACTTTCCCTTTATGTCTATCGTTACTATGTCAGCTCCACCTCAGGTCATCAGGCATTAGACCCCCCAGCCCCCCCCACTCCACTGAAGCTGCACCTTCTAAGGAAGCAGACTGGGAGCTGAGATGTGGTCCTTGATCGGGGCCACACGTTACAGTCACTCGGGGAGTTATCAAAACTTGAGAGAGTCCACCCCAAACCAATTGGGAAGGACCCACTGGGGACGGGGTCCAGGCGAGCTGAATCGGCAGCCAGGGAGCCCTGCGCTGAAGAAAGCCAGGCGCATGGCGGCGGCAGACTTGGGAGCTCGTGGCTGGGTGACCCTGGGGCTCAGGGTGAGCAGGTGCCAGCAGCCAAAGGGGATGGGGTGCTGGGGAGGAGAGTCACAGCTCACACAGCTTCCGTGAGCAAAGCGACCCCCCTACCAGGGAGCCCAAGAAGGGGCAAGTCTGGAAAGCTCCCACCAAGAGTTGGCCGGAGCAGAGCCCTGAACACACCTGCCAGCATCCTCCAGCCCCAGGCTAGATGTCCAGGATTGTCTCCAAAAGCAAATGCTTCTATTAAGAAAAAAAATCAAAGACCCACCACTGAACTCCTTCCTGAGAAAGTGCTGGAAGCTCTGCCGACCCTTGGGGTCCCGGATCAGCTCGCTGAAGTTGAAGGCCCAGCGCTCCACCCGCATCTTGGTTGGGATGTCCACCCTGCAAGGACCACGGTGTGTAAGTGCGACCTGTGTGGGGCGAGGGGCTCCGGCCCCACTAACCTCCACGCGTTTCCTCCCTCATCCCTGCACAGACAAGCCAAGTAACCCCCTGCTCGGAAAATGCAGCCTCAGACACATCCCCTGGGCCTGGGGTCGGGAGCTGGCGGCCCGGGCGGGGCTGTGGGAGGGACGCCCCACTAACCCTCCAGGACAGAGGGACACGCACAGCCCCTCCAAGGCCTGCGGAGGCAAGGGCCGGCCGCCACGCCAGGCCCAAATTCAGGGGGGCCTCTCTTATCCAAACCAGGCCATCCTAAAGGAATCAACCCTGAATGTTCACTGGGAGGACTGATGCTGAAGCTGAAGCTCCAATACTTTGGCCACCTGATGCGAAGAACTTACCCCTTGGATAAGACCCTGAAGCTGGGAAAGATTGAAGGCAGGAGGAGAAGGGGACAACAGAGGATGAGATGGTTGGATGGCATCACTGACTCGATGGATATGAGTTTGAACAAGCTCCGGGAGATGGAGGGCAGGGAAGCGTGGCGTGCTGCGTCCACGGGGTCTCAGAGTCGGACACGACTGAGCGACTGAACCCCAACAACAACTCTTATTCGATACACTGTGAGAGACACACAGGCTGAAGGAAACCATCCTCATAACCAGATGGCTCCAGAGTCCTGGGCCCTGCAGCTGACCCCCGCCTCCCACGGGCGCCCTCCTTGACCCATCAGCTGACCACAGGGCTACATGGAGGAGGGGAAAGGGCGCCCCCCCAGGCCTGCTCACCAGGTTGGGTCTGAGCCCGGGGTGCTCCACAGGCCTCAGGAGGCGGCGGCCGTGTCGCCGACCTGCCCGTGGTTTGCACCCATGCCCCGGCCCTGCCCCTCCTCCCCTTCCCCTTCTTTCTTTCTGTGTCAGCTTGGCTTTCTCGTCTGTAGTTCAGCCTTTGCCTCCTCTTCCAAACAGCAGAATTATGCAGCAACAACCCCTCAAATTTCACAAACAGCGAAGGAATGAGTGGTGTAATTCCTCAAGGCAGGTTAAGGGCTCTGCCTTCCCAGAACTTATTTTTACTCTAATTAGAAATCGAGAATGGAAAGCCATAGAGATGACTGTTTTCTTTTCAAAAACAATCTCTGTATTGTTAAAACAGAGTTACCCTTTGACCCAGCAGCTCCATTCCTAGGCACACACCCCAAGAAATGAAAAATACACGTCCACAGGAAGACGAGCGCATGAATGTTCACAGCAGCAGACTCACACGCGCTAGGAGGCAGAGACGACCTGGACGTCTGCCAGCTGATGAGCGGGTGAGCAAGATGTGGTCCATCCATGAAATTATATTCTTCATCCATAATTTGAAATTGAGTACTAATATCTGCTTCAACATGGATAAACTTTGAAGGCATCATGCTAAGGGTAAAAAGCTAATCACAAAAGACCTCATATTGTACGATTCCATTTATATGAACACCCAGAAGAGGCAAACCTGGAGAGACAGGCAGTTTAGTGGCTGAGGAGGGCTGGAGGGGTTTAGCGGATGGGGACTTGGGGTGATAGCTAAAGGGTGTGTGCATTAGTCGCTCAGTCTTGTCTGACCCTCTGTGGCCCCATGGATGGTAGCCCGCCAGGCTCCTCTGACCATGGGATCCTCCAGGCAAGAAGACTGGAGTGGATTGCCATTTCCTTCTCAGGGGATCTTCCCAAGCCAGGGATCAAACCTGGGTCTCCTGCATTGCAGGTGGAATCTAAAGGGTAGGGGGTTTCTTACTGGGGTGATATTTTAAAAATTGACCTGTGGCAGTTGCATGAGCCTAGGAGCATAGTCAAAATCACTGAAACATACACTTTAAGTGGTGAATTCTATGACGTGAAAATTGTAACGTGAAAAGTTCCTTCTAAAGAACACAGACATCTCGAATACGTACAGTTTGGCATTTAAATCCCAGAACTGGGTGTCGTCCGTTATCCACGGATTGCTGGGGAGGCAGCCTGACATGATGGCATCATTGGATGAAAACTGCTCGCTATACTTAACGATCCTCAAAAGCAAAAATAAAAATAAAAAAAAGTGATTTCCTGGAAGTTCAACACCCCAGAGACCAAATAAGTCAACACTCAGGTCGGTTGACCAGCCTGCCCTCCTTCAACTCTGTCTGTGTGGTTACATACTCATCACTGTCTTCTCAGAAAAACACTAACAACTCTCAGGATTGGCAGGTGCTTAACAAGATCTGTCCTATTCTCGTCGTGAAATGGAACGGCGTCTCCCAATCCGGCTCCTCTGTGACTTCTCTGTGCTTGGTTCATAGAACACGGCCTCTTCAGCCTTGATCGTGAGTCTTCACAGTGCAAAGCTGATTCTGCACGCATTCAAACAGGGGTCTCGGCACCATCTTGGAGGCATGAGGTCCGTGGAGACTCAGTGAGGCTCTGTCTCCACCCTGGGGCCCACCCTCTGTCAAAGATGCCGGCGTTTGGGAATTCAGACCCATTATTCAACACTGTGGTCTCCCTGAGACAAACGCAGGCAAGCGCTAATCCCTTCTAGCTGGGTTAGACCTCCTGAACCAACATGTGTCCTGGTGTCCGCTAGTTTGGGAAAAAAATCTGCCAGGTCCTCACCCTAAGGGTGGGCATATTGCATCCATAATATACACACGAGGTGCCCGCCACGAAGGCTGCCCACCGCCACGAGGGACTGCGGAGCAGGACCCATGCCCCAGGGACACGGCAGAGCCCCCCGTCCTCAGTCCCGGGTGGAACTCAAGGCCCCGGGCTCCACTTCTCACAAGACCTTCTTATTCCCACCAGACCTTCACCGTGGAACAGCGGGAAGAAAGGGGGAAAACAGGTGCCCACAGGTCCAGACACTAATGGTGTGGAAATTACGGTAATGAGGCTCCGAGACAGTGAGTCTAAAAGTATCCAACAGCCTTTGAGCCTCCTATAATGGACTGTCCATTTGGTTTCAAAACTGACTTTCTGGAACAGGTCAGAGTAGTAATGCCCTCTGGGAGACTGGATCAAGATAGCCTGAATGTTTGAGAAATCAAACATTAATTTCCAGTTTCTCCCAACTGGATTTTAATCAAAGGTTAACAACGGATGTTTATGAGTACCGCTGAACCATACCATCTAGGCCGTGAACGCTTCCCACTTTCCCATCCACAGACTGTCCAGCGCCTCACCCCTCTCTGATTATTCCTTACCCGACCCAGAGACCAACCCAACTTAATCCCCGTGAGACTGCTTTTGTCCCTTTAAGTCCTTGGGAATCTCAAGCCAACCACGACTTGTCAAGTCCTCCTTGAGGCAGAAGTTCTCCTGCCTGATGACCTGCTGTGCCAACCTCAGCAAGAGCAACAGGTTAGAGACCTACCCTCCAAGAGACACGGACGACTTCACCGTGGACCTCATCAAGGCCTGTCGGTAATACATGATCTGGAAAAGACACAGTGGTTAGACCGCCCCGCCTGGGGTGTCGCCAACACCAATGCCTACACGCGACTCTGAACCAGAAGCTGCTTCCCCATCAAAGCACCCCATCCCGCCCCCTCAAGCCGGCCCCCCAGGACCCCAGGGCTCAGGTCTGTAGCACACAGAGGACCCCAACTCCAAATGAGCAGCCTTAACTCATCGTGTGTTCATCTCAGAAAAGACACCACCTGGGAAAAATGAAAGTTCTAAACCGAGACAAAGGCTCAGCATTTCCCCAGACGCCTCTGACGCACAGAAGCAGATCTAACCTCACGGCCATCATGACCCAGGCCTCTGTCCTGGGCCCTGGATAGAAGATCTGCCCGGGCAGTTAGCCTGTCACCCCGGACAGACGCTGAGCTCCTCTGACTGTGAGCGGGATCCAGGGTGCGGGACCCACCCCACACCCCGCAGATCCCGCCTTTGGTGGGTGCTTCATGTCCCGCATAGCAGCTCACCCCAGGCACATCTTACAAGAGACGCTTTGGCGTCTGTGCCGTCCGTTACTTTGTAGACAACTGTCTGAACCCTACACCTGGTTTTCATTTCATCGCTGAGTGCAGAGCAGGAAGCCAAAGCACATATAATTTGTTAGAGGATTAAAAATCAAACTTCCCTGAAACTGGGAGGCTAATTACCTCTTTCCTGACAGAAACCACGGTCTGTTTCTGTAAAAACAAAGAAGCAAAACCATTAAACAGAAGTCATGAAATCATTAGAGTCCAAATATCCATTTGAAACATAAAAACCCTTCCCCAAGAGAACACTGCCCTTTTTTTTTTTTTTTTTACTTAAAAGACAGAATTTCCCCATTACTTGTTCCACCCTATTCTGTACAACTACTGGAGAATTAGATCAGCTGGGAGGTTTGGTGACAGAAGGGGCTGCTTTGCCACTATTTCAGGACTGCCCCCAATCCCCCACAGCGCCCACATAACATCCACTGGGGGAACTAGCCACTTGACCAGTACCCGATGTTTCAGGGAAAAGCCACGCCAGCGAAAATAAAGCACACGCTTCAAAGACTCGAGAGCAGCCTCCACTGCAAGCTGAGCCCCAGAGCGGAGCCGTAACACGGACGCTCGGACGCTCTCACCTCGGGCTCCCTCCTCGGTCTGGACTTTCACAGCAGAGGAAGGGCGACTCAGAGAGGAGCCCCGTGTCTAGGATCCTGGAAGCTCCCGGAAACCACTCAGACCTGCCTCCTCCTGAACCTTCCTACCACCTGACACGCGCCCCTGGTACCATTTGTCTGCCCCATCCAACTCTGGGAGGCTGGGTACAGCTGGTGCTTCCCAAACCAGTTTTCCGAGGTTTGCTTGTGTCAAGGACCGCCTGGTGTGCCTCTTACGCGTCAAGCTGAGCACCATTCCTGGCGGCTAACACCCGTGCTGCTGAGTCCCACCGGGTTTGCATCCCTGGGAAAGCCCAAGGACGACACGATCTCCTTTGGCCAGCTAGTGAGCTAAGTCCTGGGCCAGAGCCCAGTGACAAGGAAGGAAGGAGGGTCTGATCTGGAACGTCATATGTGAGTCTCCTTTCTACTTTGTGGCATTTTTTTAACTTTGCATCAGGAATTGTTTTTATGTGATTGCTTTTCTCAAGGCGGGGGCGGGGCGGGAAGCTAAGACAAATGATCTCAGAAAGGCAACGTGCGACTTCCCTGGTGGTTCAGGGGTTAGGAATCCAGCTTCCAGTGCAGGGGACGTGGCTTCGAGCCCTGCTCAGGGAACTGAGATCCCACACCCCACAAGGCAACCGAGTACCCGCGCCACAGCTAGAGAGTCCGTGCGCTCCGGGGGCCACGCGCCAAACTGAGACCAGACACAGTCAAAGATGAAAAGTACATACTTTTAACCAAGGAAGGGAATGCTCAGGCACAGCTCTCTGATTTGACCCTCATCCCCACACACGCTTCCGCCTTCGTCGCACTCATCACAACCATAATTGGACACTGTTTGTGCACCTCTCTGTTTAATCTATGCAGCACCCATCAGGCGCTACCAGGAGCAGGAAGACCACGTTAATCTTCCGGAGCATAACCTGTGGCACAGAGCAGATGCTCGCTAAATACCAGACAAATGATGACCGCTGTGTGCCTGGAGGCTGAAAAAAAAGGAGATGCATTTTAAGGTTAAGAGAATATTTTTCTCTTAAAAAACTGAGAACACTCTCCAAATGACCCAAACATTTTGGCAGTTACGCTAATTATCTGTCCCTATGTTCTCCTAACACAGGGCTGTGTGAGAAGACACACATTTCAGGTGGGAAAGGACCCCAGGGCCAGGGTGGATTTGCATTCAAATCTAATATAATCAGAGGCTTCAGTTCAAGTCATGCGGAAGTGGATTAAGAAGAGTATCTACTGGTTTATGCCTTCTGCTCAAAACAGAAGCTGGACTTTTGTGTGAAAATAATCACCTAGCTATATACAAAGCAATTTACACCTCTCTGAGCCTTTAGAAAGTTTAAGGGAGGGAGGTTTTATTATTCTAATTTCCGGCTGAGGAAACCAAGGCTCTGACATTTCCTGGTTGGTAACTGGCTGAACCAGGATCCAAACCCAGATGTGACCTTGGCAAGCGGAGAAGTGGGGCTTCCCTGGTGGTCCAGTGGCTAAGACTGTGCTTCCATTGCAGGGGGCTCGGGCTCCATCCCCGGTCAGAGAGCTAAGATCCCACAGGAAGCACAGTGCGGGCCAGAAAAAACAAGAATCATAGCAAGAAAGGCTCAAAAAAGGCTGTTCAAAAACAAAAATTCCGAGCAGTGATCCAGGAGAATTGGAAAATGGTGTGTTCTCTTCACCTGTTCCTCGCTTGCCCCGAGGCTGAGGCTAGTGCTGAATGGAATGCCCCTGTTTGGCCATGAGACACTACTTCGTATAAAGCAGATAAAGAATAAGGGCCTGCTGCATGGGACAGGGACCTCTGCTCAGCAGTCTGCAGTGGTAAAAGAATCCAGAAAAGAGGAGACATGTGTATATTTAACTGATTCACTTCGCTGTAAACCTGAGGCTAACACTGTAAATCAACTACACTCCAATAAAAATTAAAAACAAAAACAAACCAAGAAGCACGAAAGAACGCAAGAGCCCCAGTCCAAGAGGAAGCACACACCTGACCGACTCTTTAATTAACACTAACGATGATAAAACACTCCCAGCTGGAAGAGAAGTAGGACCTGGGACCTGACACAGCCCGGTGACCATAGTTAACGATGCTGTGTTACATGCTTAGAAGTTGTTCAGAGCACAGATCTTAACTGTTACACCACAAAGTCAAGGGTGGAGGTGTGAACTCATTGGTGGAACTCACTTTGCCATATTTGTTCGCATCTAACCACCCACTATACCCCTGAAACCTGCACACGTAATAACACCAATATCTCAGCAAGGCTGGAGCGTGGACACGCTGACGGTGGTAACGACTGCAACTGTGCTTGGGGTGCCCGGTGGGAGGGTCTCAGACACCCTCCCTCGGTGCCCAGGCCCCAGGATGAGCCGCTGTCCCTGGCCCTGCGCCCTGTGTGGGCACGCAGCCCAGCCTGTCCACCGTCTCTGGGCCCCCGGGGGCCGTCCTCGCACAGCCCCGGCCACCAGCACTCCCACCTCTAGCCTACTCGGCGTGGTCTCCGGCCTAATACTGCTGTTTCTGGGGCCACTATCTCGGTCTTCAGGGTGTTAAACTTTTTTATATTTTAATTCCCTTCTTGACTTTACTATCCTTTCAGGACGCTGGGCTTGCTGTGGGCTTTCTGGTTCCCCCAAACTACCAGCGATCTCCTGGGAATCGGACTGCAGTGGGTTCCTTGGGGTCTAAGAGCTTGTCCACCTCCACCCTGGATCACCCACATGGACTTCAGCGTTTATTTCTAACTTTAAATACTGATGTCCAGTGTGGGGTGGAGGGAGGTCCCAGAGGGAGGGGATACAGGTACCCTGGTCACTGCGTTGTACAGCACAAACGCAACACTGTAAAGCCACTGCGTACATGCTAAGTCACTTCAGTCGTGGCTGACTCTGTGACACCGTGGACTGTAGCCCACCAGGCTCCTCTGTCCGTGGGAAGCTCTGAGCAAGAATACTGGAATGGGTGGTCATTTCCTTCTCCAGGGGATCTTCCCGACCCAAGGGTAGAAACCACGTCTCCTATGTCTCCTGCATTAGCAGGCAGGTTCTTTACCATTAGCGCCACCTGGGAAGCCCAACTATTAAATATATATATATATTTAATAATGATTTATATCTATATATATCATTTAATAATGATATATATATATCATTTAATAATGATATATATATATATCATTTTAAAAAAAACAACCCTCTGTCCATGGGACCTGCCTCCTCTAGGTTAACATACAGGGAGTCTCTCTCCTGTCTGGAGAGTGTGTATCTTGGCAGTAGGGAGAGGGTTCTGGACTTCTCTGAAAAGACAGAGAGAGAATTTGACGGGATGGGGGTCACTAAAAGAGTATCGACCTTCTGGGTCAGAGAGGTCAAAATCCCGGTCTGTCACCTCTCGGCTCCCTGACTCTGGATAAGTTACCCGGCAGCTGAAAGCCTCTGCCTTCTCATCCGTAAAGAGGGACATAAGCTGGAGTGACTGGCGTGGGGCGGGACCCTAAGCACTGGCTGCTGACGAGGGCTCAGATGCTTCTGCCAAGAACACGCAGGTACCACTTTAGCCCCAGTTAGGAGGCAGATCAGGATGCCCAGGCAATACTGGGGACACAGTCATCTGCTGCTTACGTGAAATTTAAACTTAACTGGGAAAAATAAAATAAAATAAACTTAACTGGGCTTCAAAGCCTCACAAACCTATCACTATGATTATTACTATCAATACAGAAAAGGCCACGCGTGTGTGTGCTCAGTCGCTCAGTCGTGTCCAACTCTTTACAACTCTGTGGACTGTAGCCCACCAGGCTCCTCTGTCCGTGGGATTCTCCAGGCAAGAATACTGGAGTGGGTTGTCATTCCCTCCTTCAGGGGATCTTCCCAACCCAGGGATCAAATCCACATCTCCTGCAAGTCTCCTGCATTGGCAAGTGGGTTCTTTACCTCTGAGCCACCAGGGAAGCAGAAAAGGTCATAAGAAATATTTAATCAAAGTTCAGTTATTAAAAAGTACTGGAGTGGGTTGCCATTTCCTTCTCCAGGGGATTGTTCCAATCCAGGGATTGAACCTGGGTCCCCGGCATTGCAGGCAGACTCTTTACCATCTGAGCCACCAGGAAATCCCTTAAAAAGTACACACACACATATTTCTAAGCAATTCTGAGAAAGCCGTCTCATGGTAAGACTAAAACACGTCTTGCACCCTGGAAGGCACGCACAAACCCCACTGTCTCCACAGCTAGTCCTCCTGGGGTGAAGTCACCTCTTTATCCCGCAGCCCAGGGAAGAAGACGCTGTTACAGGAGGAGCACCCCACTCAAGGAATCTTAGCATTCTCTGCATTCCCAGGATTCTGGCTTGGGATTTTTCCAGAGTTGCCCAAATAGGGACACGTCCAGAGCCTGTTTACACACAGCCCTGTGGCCCGCGTGCCAGCCCTGAGATCCAGACGCAGGCTGCAGGCGATGGTCCAGGGCAGGAGGGCTCAAGGTTGTGCCCTGGGGTGACGGGGGCAGAGGCTGGGCAACTCCGGGGAGGGAAGAGCAGCGACCCTGGGGTCAGGCGATCAGGCAGGTTTCTGTGCAGAAACAGGTGAGGGCCGGGCAAGCCGTGGAGTGAAACGTAAGGTGGGGAGGACCCCAGGGACGCCGGGAACACGGGCCGCGAGAGCAGAGGAAGAGTCAAACGCCGGAAACCGGAAATCCGAGAGCGGAAGCAGTTCTGGCAAAGCTGACCGGAAAAGAGAGGGGTGCGGTCAGCGGTCCAAGGAGACGAGAGTCCGAGGCTGTGAGCATCGGAAGGAGTCCTTGTCCCGATGAGGGCGGGACTGACCGCACAGCTTTCAGGGGACCAGGGACCTGGAGAAGGTTCTAGAACAGCAGAACATCAAGGCAAGCGCGGGCCTGCTGAGCGTAGAGCTCGGGGCCTGAGCACAGACCCTGCCATGAAGGGGGCGCCGGGCGCAGGACCGCAGGGTGCGGCTGGGGATGGGGAGGCGGTACCCGGAGAGGCAGCGGCTACAGAAACGTGAGGGCCCCCACGCCCGCCGGCCGGGC
>NW_011494943.1:1426699-1428416 GCF_000754665.1 Bison bison bison
AGAACCGGGAGGACCCACACGCTCGCCGGCTGGCCCGGCCTGAGCAGACAGACGGCTCAGTCTCTCCGCAAAACGGAACTGGTGTGACCTCTCTCACCACGCTGCTGGGAGAAGAGAATAAACTCCAGCAAAGCCTCCAGAGGCCGCGCAGCGGACATCGGGACATGTCAACAAGGCCCCGAGGGGGCTCGGGCCCGTCAGCTCTCACCCGGCTTCACCAGCCCCGAGAGTGTGTCCGGGACGGGCAGCCCACCCCCAGCGCCTGTGTCCCCAATTGTGAACACAGACGCCAGAGCTTCCGCGTCACGAGCCGCTTGCTGAGCCCGCATGGAGCCCCGGCCGCCCGCCGGTCGCACAGGAGCCAGAGGAAGACAGCTGTCTGCCCCCAGGTGGCAGGGACACATGGGGTGAGGGGTGTTGCTCATGGAGGGCTCCTAGCCGGAGCTCCACAGGGCACAGCCCCTGACCGTGGAGCCATGTGTCTGCCCTTCCCCCAAAGGCTGGAGTGGCCACCGGTGTGGACGGCGCTGTTCTCCGCAGCCGTCCACAGGGCCAGGCAGGGTGGTGGCGTTGCCGTGTGCCTGCCTCTGCCACCAACAGTCAGGGCAGAAGGATGAGAAGAAAGGAGGATGAAGGGGGACACTTGGGGTGAGGGAGAGCCCCCCCAGATAGGGCGGAGGGTCTCCAGGCCCCAGAGATTCCCTCTGGCAGCAAAGAGATGGTCATGACAACAGTGAGCACTGCTGTGGCCAGTGTGCGCACACGCCAATCCCACTCCAGACGCTTGGCATAAATGACCTCACTCAGCCCCTGGAGGCACTCTCCTTATTCCCATTTTACAGACGAGGAAACTGAGGCTTTGAGCTCAAGAGCTTGCCTGAGCCACAGCTTGTCCGAGATGACACAACTGCAGAAGCGGGGAGCAGGGCCTCACCTTGATGTCAGAGCTCCCACCAGCCCTTGTCACAGAACCACCTGGAGACCCTGCTGGAGTCCAGGGGAGGGGCACGGCCCTGGCACCACTGCCTACAGCCAGGCTGGGGCTGGCCGCCACTCAGCTTGCTCCCCGTGGGGACAGGTGCCCTCTGAGATTAGGGCGCCCCACCTGCCGGGGTGGCAGGACCAAGAGGACCCGCTTCCTGGGCCACCCCGCTCCGGCCGGCTCCTCCCCGGGCTGGGCAGCCCCCGCGGCCACCAGCCTGAGGCACAGGGTCCCCCAGGGCCCCGGGCACCTGGCAAACCCCAGCCTCTGCCCTCTCTCCATGGTGTTTACAGTTTCCGGGTCATCTGCCTCTGTTTAAGGAAAAGAGGTCTTTCCAAGAATTTACAAACTGTCAGAAACGAGCCCTCTTCAAACCAGCACTGCGCAGAAATCCGACACCTCCGGACACCCAGCCCCCGGGACACGCTGCCCGCTCCCTGCACCCTGCGCTCGGGCCAGACAAGCAGGGACACTGGGTCCAGCTTCGGGAGAGGGCACACACACACCCGCCCTGGGCCCAGGCGGAGGGCTGGGGGCCCCAGGTCCGGGGGAGGGCTGGTGAGGGCTGGGGGCGGGCCCGCGAGCAGAGTTACACGTCTTTGTTCTTCTTAAGGCACCAGGGCAGCCTGAGTGCAGACGGAGGAGGGGAGCTGGTGGGAGAGAAACAGAAAGACAGTGGGTACCCGGCTGTGACACCCACCGGCGCCCCCAGCCCACCGGCCACCCCTGCCCCCC
>NW_011494943.1:1428516-1431837 GCF_000754665.1 Bison bison bison
GGCACCGTGGCCGCAGCCTCCCCAGCCTCGGCTTGGGCTCCTGGAGGGGCGCATTGCCTGCCTTTGCCCAGAAAGGGGCCCTGAGGACCCTGCCTCAGCCAGAAGGGGCTGGCCACCCCCTGGGGAGTCACCCCACAGAGCACCCCCGTGAAGCCGCTCACTCAGCATCTCAGCCATCCTGCCAAGGCCGGAGCCAGAGGGCCCGCCTCTGCCACATACACACACATACACACAATACACATACATACACACACACATACACACAGAGACATGTACACACCACACACACGCACACACATAATACATACATACACACAATACAGATACAGAGACACACATACATATATACACACAATATACAGAGACATACATACACACAATACACATGCATGCATACATGCATACAACACACAAGTACATACAGACACACAGAGAGAGACACACATAACCACACACACACATACAGAGACACGTATACACACCACACGCACATATGCACACACAAGTACACAAACATAACACATACACATGCACACACATGCACACAATACACATACATACACACACACATACACACAGAGACATATACACACCACACACACGCGCACACACAATACATATATACACACAATACACAGAGACATACATACACACAATACACATGCATGCATACAACACACAAGTACACACAGAGACACACATACATATATACACACAGAGAGAGACACACATAACCACACACATACATACAGAGACACGTATACACACCACACGCACATATGCACACACAAATACACAAACATAACACATACACATGCACACACATGCACACAGACACATATACACACAGTACACAGAGACATACACTGCACACAGACACACACACACCACACACACAGTGTGTGTGTATGTGTGTGTACGTGTGTCTGTGTTGTATGTGTGTATGCATGTATGTGTATCGTGTGTGTCTGTGTGTATTGCGTGTACATATGTATGTGTCTCTGTATGTATGTGTATATGTATTATGCATGTACGTGTGTGTGGTGTGTATGTGAGTGTGTCGTATGTGTGCATGCATGTATGTGTCTCTGTGTGTATGTGTGTGTACGTGTGTCTGTGTGTTGTATGTGTGTATGCATGTGTGTGTATCGTGTGTGTCTCTCTGTGTATTGCGTGTACATATGTATGTGTCTCTGTATGTATGTGTATATGTATTATGCATGTACATGTGTGTGGTGTGTATGTGTCTCTGTGTGTACGTGAGTGTGTCGTGTGTGTGCATGCATGTATGTGTATTGTGTGTATGTATGTGTGTGTACGTGTCTGTGTGTTGTGTGTGTGCATGCATGTATGTGCGTTGTGTGTGTGTGTGTGTGTGTGGCAGAGGCGGGCCCTCTGGCTCCGGCCTTGGCGGGAGGCTGAGATGCTGAGTGAGCGGCTTCACGGGGGTGCTCTGTGGGGTGACTCCCCAGGGGGTGGCCATACAATACACACGTACACATGTACACAAACACACATCCACACAATCCACACCCAGCACACACACGTACACATAACACACACGTGCACATACACGCACACATACAGAGTCACACGTATACATGTACACACACACAATATACAGACACATATACACATGATGCAAACATATACACACATGCACGTATACATAAAACACACATACAATATATACAGAGAGACATGCATATCCACATACCATACACACAGAAAGATACACACACGGTACACAGGTACACACATGCACACATGCACACACACATGTGCGGTGTGTGGCTGGTCAGGCTGAGTGGGGGCCTCCCCTCCACACCCCCTCCTCCAGGCCACACAGGTCCCAGAGCTGCCAGCATCCACAAAAAAGCAAATCTCTAGCCCTGTTCAGTATTTTCCTTGAGGATGCTGTATCCATGGCAACCAAGCCGCCAAGGCCTGGGCAATTACCTGCCATCTGACGCAGGGAATGTGGAAAAGGCCGCTGACGGTGCCAAACATGTATCAAGGGAGGGGGGCTCTGATTTAGGGGCAGGGAGCCCAGCGGAGTCCCCAGGGTGTCCTCTGTGTATGGACACCCTCCATGTGGACCCCACCCAAAACGTGTAGGCACTGGTGGGGGTCCCCACAGTCATGCGGAGCTCCGGGTCCCCGTGGGCTAAGAAAACAAGTCAGACTTCCTGCCAGCATTTCCAGGCACCGCCGAGGCTTACAGGTGATACACGGGGCTAACGAGACCCCTGGCTGCTTGCTGCCAGATACAGCGGTGGACAGAAAGCAAGGGAGCCGTCCACAGCTAGTTTAAGTGGAGACAGGCTGGTTTACTGGGACCCGTGTTCTCAGCCTGGACAGTCTTGGTCCCCAAGACCACCAGATGATGTCTGGAGACACTTCTGATCGTCAGGACTGGGAGACATCAGGGAGATGCTTGGAGCTACAGATATCCAGTCGGGGAGGCCAGGGGTGCTTCGGATCACCCCACAAGGCACGGGATAGCCCCACAGAACTATCTGCCCCAAATAACTGTGCCATGCCTGGGAAACCCTAATCGGGGTGCCCTCTGTTTCAGCAGCTTCTGAACCACATTTCCTTAAATAAAAATCTATTATAGGAAACAGTTCATCATCAGCGGTGGCCTATTAAGGAAAGGGGTCCTTTAAAAAAAAAAAAAAAGCAAAGATCCCAGCCGACTGAGATGCAAAAGAAAGTGGAGGGACCAGGTCCTGTCATGTGGATTAAGGTTTGAACCCAAAGTTGACTAAGGGGTTGTGAGCCTGGGGCCTACTGTCTTTGAGGGGGAAGGGAACTGGTGGAAGCGGCGTGCAAAAGGCCTTTCTGTGCCTCTCTGGCTGACACGGGTTGATAAGTTTCATCAGATTTTCAAAGAGGGAAGTGATTCAGGAGTCTGAAAACCAACCATTAGATCCCATTGCCCTGGCCTGCCCTCACCCACTCTCCTGACCAGAACCCCTGCCCTGGTCTCCCCTCTCTGACACCACAGCGTGCACAGGCCTCCTCTCCCTGGCCGTCTCAGAGCAGAGGCTCCACTGCCCTACAGACACAGACAGACAACGGCACGCAGACACCTGCCCAGCCTAAGACCCCCCTGGCCCAGGCCCCGCCCAACGTACGCAGCAGACTGACCTGGTTTACCTGGTCTTCATTTGGGTTAGTCACTCGGTCCAGGCCGTAGTCCAGCACGTTGTTCGCCCCTGGCTGAATGAGGAAAAACTCAGTGTAAGGACCGGGAGAGTCTCCAGTTTCTGATTACCTTTGGATTCTGGCCAAGCTGCCCATCGTGAGACCAAGCTG
>NW_011494943.1:1432194-1433112 GCF_000754665.1 Bison bison bison
AATGGATGGGTGGGTGGGTGGATGGATGGACGGGTGGGTGGACTGAATGGGTGGGTGGATCGGATGCGATGGGTGGGTGGGTGGGTAGGTGGATAGATGGATTAATACGCAGACTGGATCGGAGTTCATGGGATTGGCACAGGGGCCTTCCAACTGCTGCGCTCCACGGTTCACTGCTCTGGAGAGTCCAGGCTTCAGTCAAGCACCCAGAAGTTCTGATCCAGATTCCGCCATCTCCCAGCTGGGGGGAGGATCTTGGAAAAGACCTCTCTCTGTGCTGAGAACCAGAGATGACCCCTCCTGTCTGTCTGGTTCTTGTGAGGATTTAGCACGATGGAAGCTCACAACGGAGGGTCGCTGTCACCAGGCAAGGCCTCTGTTCACCCTAAGATCACGGTGGAGAGGCCTGGCCCAGAGCTGGTCTCCGGCTCTGCCGCCTCCACCAGGCCGCCTCCCCGGCCAGTCCTGCTCCAGCTCTGAACTCCTTCGGGCCAGCAATTGAGGTCTTTCACTTCCTCTGTTTGGTGCAGGCAACCATCTGGGACCTCCCATCCCAGGGAGATGGAAAACAGTCTTACACACTCTCTCTCTCTCACACACACACACACATACACACTTGACCCACACTCTGATGCAGTTTCTGGGACCCCAGAGGCAGCTGGAATGGAGACCCCTCAGAGCTGACGTCAGGGCACAGGAAACAAGGGCGGCGGTGGCCGTCAGCAGATGGGGAGCCGCGCAGCTGCGTGCAGCCCAGGGCGGACGCTCTGGATGAGTGCTCCCGGAGACCATCTGACGGCCTGGGCTGCTGGCCTGTCACTTGGATCGCTCCATCCCCACCCAAGACAGACTTTAAAGCGGATGCTCCTCAGACAAGACGCGGCCCTCATCCCTACACTCCAGGCCACCGAGAGGCTG
>NW_011494943.1:1433351-1435103 GCF_000754665.1 Bison bison bison
GAGGCTGAGAGTTTTAAAAAAAACTCAGGGAGCGGAGACTCAGGGACACCCTGGTCTCGTCCCCAACTCCCAGTTCAGTTCCGATGGAGAGAGGCAGCCAGGAGGGGGCCGGGGTGTGAGAGCGGCTTCATGTCTGCTCACGTCTGTTCACATCTGCTCGCGTCTGTTCACATCTGCTCACGTCTGCTCGTGTCTTTCACGTGTGCTCATGTCTGCTCACATCCGTTCACATCTGCTCGGGTCTGCTCATATCTTTCATGTGTGCTCACGTCTGCTCACATCTGCTCGTGTCTTTCACATGTGCTCATATCTGTTCACATCTGCTCACGTCTGTTCACGTCTGCTCACGTCTGTTCACATCTGCTCACGTCTGCTCGTGTCTTTCACGTGTGCTCATGTCTGCTCACATCCGTTCACATCTGCTCGGGTCTGCTCATATCTTTCATGTGTGCTCACGTCTGCTCACATCTGCTCGTGTCTTTCACATGTGCTCATATCTGTTCACATCTGCTCACGTCTGTTCACGTCTGCTCGTGTCTGTTCACATCTGTTCATGTCTGCTCGCGTCTGTTCGCATGTGCTCACGCTGTTCACGTCTGTTCACATCTGCTCACATCTGTTCACATCTGCTCACGTCTGTTCACGTCTGCTCGTGTCTTTCACGTGTGCTCGTGTCTGTTCCATCTTTCACATCTGCTCACGTCTGCTCATGTCTGTTCACATGTGCTCGTGTCTGTTCACATCTGTTCCTGTGTACTCATGTCTGTTCACATGTGTTCATATCTGTTTACGTCTGCTCACATCTGCTCACGTCTGTTCACATCTGCTCACGGCTGCTCTTTCACATCAGGCCGTGTTCTGAACACAGCTCCCCAGGGCCACCCATGAGGGGGCAGGTAACTCTGAGCAGCCATCACGTGATGCTCTCATGACTGAGGAGGTGACAAAGGCCTTGCACGCCCAGTGACACCACGTGACGCTGTCGTGGGAGGCAGAGGAGCTCTCCAGGAGAGCGGGGCGCCAGCTCCCACAGGGAGTCAGCACCAGCCCTGACTGTGCCTCCCACACGGGCCGAGAGGTGATGTAAGAACGTCCACGCAGGGAAGTCCCTGGTGCTCCCGTGGCCAAGACTCCGTGCTCCCAACGCACGGGCCGGCTTCAGTCCCCGGTCGGGGAACTGGATCCCACACACCACAACCAAAGACCCCGCGTGCCGCATCGAGGACCTGAGACGGCCAAAGAGAGGAAGACGCTTTTTCTGAAGGAGAAAGAAATCGCACCATGAGGCCTAGCGCGGAGCCCAGGCCAGCATGGCGTCCACACCAACGCCTTCACAAAGGGAACGCCTACGGGCTGTCTGTTCTGAATCCAGAAAGAAAATGAGCGAAACGGCCAAACCCTGATGGCTTCAAGTTCAAAGAATCCGGAATTTTGGACACCGTGGGGGACGCAGGTCACTCTGGTTCTGAGAACTTGGTTCCCGCAAGAGGAGGAGCTCGGTTCTGAATAGCTGACTTCTCCGAATCCCTTCGCCTGCAGCGATCGGGTCCGAAACAGGCGTGAACAGACACCGCCTCTGCTGCGCTGGGGGCGAGGCCAGCCTTCCCGGGAATGAGTGACAGGGCACGTGGCCGTCACGGCTGGTCTCTCTCGGCCTCTTAGCGCCCTCGAGCCCCACGCTCAAAGCCCCAGGCTGAGCACACGCTCACCCCCTCCTCCCGCCCCCGCCAGCGGGACGCAGACGAGGGAGAG
>NW_011494943.1:1435203-1435393 GCF_000754665.1 Bison bison bison
ATGTCTGTTCACATGTGCTCATGCTGTTCATGTCTGCTCACGTTTGTTCATGTCTGCGTGTGTCTGTTCACGTCTGCTTGCATCTTTCACATGTGCTCACGTCTGCTCATGTCTGTTCACATGTGCTCGTGTCTGTTCACATCTGTTCCCGTGTGCTCAGGTCTGTTCACATGTGTTCACATCTGTTCCC
>NW_011494943.1:1435493-1435720 GCF_000754665.1 Bison bison bison
TTTTTGGCCGCACCATGCAATGCGTGGCATCTTAGTTCCCCGACAAGAGACTGCACCTAAGCCCCTGCACCGGGAGCAGAGTCTTAACCACTGGACCCCCAGAGAAGTACAGTTTTTTCTTCTCATATTCTTTTTCCAAGGCATCGAGTCTCAGCCCTCACACAAGGCAGACTCATTCCGGTCCCTCCGTTAGGGAACTTCGCTCCATCCTGACACCAACGGACGGG
>NW_011494943.1:1436032-1439040 GCF_000754665.1 Bison bison bison
GGCACCTGTGCCGCACGGGGGTGGGGAGCATGGTGGGGCGGGCAGGTGTGAGAGGAGGCGGGTGGGCCAGGAGGGCACTCACAGGGCACCTGTGCACCAGCCAATACGCCTTCTCCTGGCAGTCCAGCGCGCACCTGTCCACCTTGTTCCGCTCCTTCCCGGCCCTGAAAAGCCACAAGCCACGTTGGAGGCCAGGAAGATGCTGCATGCTTTGCTCACTGATGGCCCCCCTTCCTGATGGACCCCATTCCGGACCACTCTCCGGATCTGCCCAGATAAGCTGTACTTGCCATAATAATAATGACGATGATGAAAGTAGCGAACCCTAACACCACACTTACACACTGAGTACCCTGCTCAGAACTTCTACACATATTGACTCATCGAATCCTCCCGGTGAGCGAGCCTCACCTTGCAGCCCAGGGACTGAAGCAGAGAGAGGCTGAGCCCCCGCTGAGGGTCACGGGGCCACCAGGGGGCAGCGGCGGGAGCTGAACTGGGGACGGGTCCCAGAGTCCAGCTCCCCACAGGAGCACGGGCTGCAAGGCGATGTAGGCCCCATGACCAGCTGAGGGTCTGACCATCCCCACCCACGTCACCCCTGCAGAAGTACGGAGGACTTGCGGGGCTGACATCCACCCACCCGGCTTCCGAACTTTCCCTGCTCTGATAAACGAAATCATCAACATCTGAGGGAGGGCGTGGCAAGCAACTCCAGAGCCTGCACAGGGAGTCCCGGCTTCTCTCCAGCGTCACTTCCACTCTGCGGCTTCAGAGGATTTGTGCCAAGTCAGAGTTTTCCTGAGCCCCCCAGCTGATTCCTGGGAAAGGTTACTTGTGTTCCTTCCCATCCCAGTCTCCCCCTCCATCACAGGTAGGAAACGAGGCTGTGCTCATTATCCCACCGTGGACCCATCAGTGCTGTTTCCACGGCGACCTGAGCTCTGCTCAGGGAGGCTCGTTCTCCTAGGCAACGCAGGATGACGCACACACCCTCTCAAGACTCGGTCGGCGGGGTTGTGTGCCAGCTCACGTGTTTGAGTAACTTCAGGACACCCAGCAAGCAAGGTAGGCGGGGAGGGCCCTTCCCGTGGGGCGCTCTGCAACCTCCTCCGGAAGTTAACTATAAACACTGTCCCCTTGCCAACCTAAGTGGATCTTCTACTGGGTAAACGAGCCAGGCAGACAGGCCACAGATGGCCTGGGGCACTGGGGACTTTCCATAATGCTGACAGCCCTGGAAATAAAGTCGAGGGCTAATTTACTGCTGTGTCCTCTCTGGCTTTGCTTGTCTGTGACGGAGCTTATTGGAGGAGAGTCGTGAGGAATGGGCTTCAAGAGAACCCTGAGCGAGGAATTATCGTAGTTTGTCACTTTATGATCTTTAAAGCAAAAGTATCCCTTAATTGATCAATTATGCACTCATTCCCACAGTCATTTGATGTTGTATTTATTGATCTCCACTCTGATCCAAGCACTGGGAGAACCAGACTGTGGAGGTCTGAACGTTAGCAACTCTCCCCCAGAATTCATGTGCTGCAGCCCTAGCTCCCGGTGTGACAGTACCTGGAGGTAGGCTCTTTAAGAAGCACTTAAGAGTTTAGAAGCAGTTAGATGAGGTCATGTGGGTGGGGCCTTTAGGATAGGATTCGTGCCCTGGGTACAGAAGACACTGGACAGCCTCTCTCCTCTCCCCACCACCCTCCCCCAACAAAAAGGCCACCAGCCATCTGCAAGCCGAGAAGAGAGGCACCATCAGAAACCAAACCCTGGCGGAACCGTGAACTCTGACTTCCCCGCCTCCAGGCCTGTGAGAAAATGAACGTCTGCTGTTTAAGTCACCGGCATGACACACAAACATGTGTCTTGCCCTTGAATAGCTTCTGGTCTAAATGTTACAGAAAGAGTCAAGCAATAAATACAAAATCACAAGTTTCGCTGTGTGCTCTAGGGACACATTCCATATACTGCATGCAGGATCAGGGGTGGCCACTGTGGCGCTTTATAAATCTGTCTACAGTTCCCCCCGCTGTAAGGAGGGTCTGTGTCCTCCCCCTCAGAGACCGGGTGGGGTTTCCGGCTGTTTTGACCAACAGAGCACGTCAGGAAGACGGCCCTGTGCAGCTTCTGAGGCTGGGCCATCAAAGCGGGCAGCCGCCACCCTCCTTCCCTGTGGTATTTGCCCTCAGAGCTTCGGACCACCTGTAGGCGGTGAGATGCCTCATGCTGTGAGGAAGGCCAAGTGACCTCCTGGAGAGACCCCGAGGGGAGGAAGGGGTGAACGCCAAGCCCTCCCCCTCACGGTGGACAGGGGTCACAGAACCGGGCGTGCGTGCTCAGGCGCTCAGTGTCCAACTCTCTGTGACCCCATGGACTGTGGTCCACCAGGCTCCGCTGTCCATGGGGTTCTCCAGGCAAGAATACTGGGGTGGGTTGCCATGCCCTTCTCCAGGGGCCCTTCCCGACCCAGGGATCAAACCTGGGACTCCTGTACTCCAGGTGAATTCTTTACCGCTGAGCCACCTGGGAAGCCCTCAGAACTGCAGACAGATTTAAAAGCACCACAGGGGCCATCCTGGGTTCTGCATGAGAGTGCACAGGCCATGTCCTTAAAGTTCATGACCCAACATGTCATTTTATATTTACTTCCTGACTACTTGTGTGACTGTTTCATGGCTGCAGCCACACGAGAGGCTCTGATCCACAACCTCCAACCAAGCCGTCCCCAACTCCAGAGCTGCGGAAACTTCCGCGAGCGGAAAATAACTGTTGCCATTCGGAGCATGAAGCTTCGGGGTGATCTGTGTGCAGTAATAACTGCTAATCAGAAAAGCTTCTTTGATTGGGACAGACAGACACACGCTACCGTGTATGAACTAGGTAACTAATAAGAACCTACTGTATACACAGGGAACTCGATTCAGTACTCTGTACTGACCCACGTGAGAAAAGAATCTAAAAAGAGAGGGCGTGTGTGTATGTGTGACTGGTGGCCCACTTTGCCAGAC
>NW_011494943.1:1439225-1449321 GCF_000754665.1 Bison bison bison
CATTTCCTTCTCTAACTACACTCTGATAACATTTTTTTTAAAAAGATAAACTTCTTTGAGCTCATGACACGTGAACTGAGGCGGCTCACAATCCGGCAGTGCTGAGCAGAGTACCCTCTCCCAGTCTGGATGCAACACCTCCAGCCTCACTCCTGCCACTCTCTGTGCCAGCTCCGCTTCAGGTGGGCACCCCCCCGCACCGTCCCCCCAACCCCGCTCCTCTCCCTCCCTGCCCCGCCACCGTCCTCCCACCCCGCCCCCTCCGGACACCCCTCTCCGCTGCCTCCAGCTCCCCGGACAATGCCTCTCCTTTCCCTACGCCTAGGCCTAGCCCGCTGTTTAACACACAGACACCTGATAAAAGCTCATTTTTTTTAAAGAAACAAGGAAGGAGGGGAGGGCAGAGGGATACCAGAGGACCAGGGCGAGCGCCGACTTACCGGTACTGCTCTCTGGCCTGCATGATGACAAAGTCCCACTTGTAGTTAATTTTTTTGTTCAAGAAATTGTAGTTTTCCTAGAGGAGGAAGACAAAATGAGAACACTGAGCCTCAGGAGCTTTGCTGTGTGCAGTGGGCAGGGAGCCCTAGTCAACCAGGAGACCTAGCCAAACGCCCCCTCCCCACCTGCTGTGCAAAGGCTTCATTCACAGGGTGATGCCAAATCCTCAACAAGCTTTCACAACAGAAGCCACAGGTGGGCTTGGATTTTTTTTTTTAATAAATGTATCCTAGTCTGATTACGAAGATGGGAGTTGTGTGGAGAAGAATGTGGAAACTTAACAGTCAACAGCAGAGCACCACAAACCCACAGAGCTACAACCTACCACCGTGTGTGATGCTGGCCCTTCTAAAAACGTGTTTGGGGCTTCCCTGGTGGCTCAGACAGTAAAGAATCTGCAATGTGGCCTGGGTCGGGAAGATCCCCTGAAGAAGGGAACGGCAATCCACTCCAGTATCTTGCCTGGAGAATTCCATGGACAGAGGAGCCTGGAGGGCTACAGTCCATGGAGTCGCAAAGAGTTGGATACAACTGAGCAACTAACACTCTCACTTTCAAAAAGTAAACACAGCAAGATTGTTGCCATCTGCCCAGAAACCTAGCCTTTTGAGGATTAGGGTGTGTTCTCTGAGAAATCTGACTTATTCTGCCCAAAACAAAAGCCTGCACTGCTGTTTTCCCATCTCACACTCAGGTTCAAATCTCTCCATCCTGGACCTAGAGATAGTCATACTGAGTGATGTAAATCAGACAGAGAAGGAGAAATAGCGTATGACACCCCTTATATGCAGAAGCTAAAAAGAAATGATACAATGTAACTTGTTTACAAAACAGAAAGAGACTCGCAGACTTAGAGAAGGAGCTTATGGTTGCAGGTGGGGAGGATGCCGGGAAGGGCTGGTCAGGGAGTCTGGGATGGACCTGTGCACACGGCTCTATTTAAAGTGGATAAGCAAGGATCTCCTGTCCAGCACATGGAACTCTGCTCAGCATTGTGTGCCAGCCTGGACGGCAGAGGAGTTTGGGGGAGAATGGACACGTGTATGTGTGGCTGGGTCCCTTTGCAGTCCACCTGGCACTGTTACAAGAGCATTAATCTGCTATACTCCACCACAAAATAAGAAGTGTTTTTAAAAAAATCTGTCCCTCCTATAATGTGCATCGTCACACATGTTAACTCCTCTTATTTGGGGACAGAAAGGAAAGCAGTCGCTACTGTGAGCCCAGGAGTTACTGAGACAAAGGCTTAAACTATAGCAGGAGAAACCGTAGCACAACATGGGGGAGACTACTCCAACCAGCTGCTTCCAAATATTAATATATGGGCGGATGATGGATGGGCACAGGATGAGGGATGGAGGGGTGATGAGCGCATGTGTGAATGGAGTAACGGGGGGACGGGGGAAGCAGCTCAAGACTGCACTGCACTCAATGACAAGGACCTATACGTGAAAGCGTCTCCATACCTTCTCGTATTCCTCTAAAATCCCTTTCTTCTTGATATTTCGCTTGGCCAGATAGATGGCTAGAAAAGAAAACAACACCGTTTTCCACCCTCATCGCTTGTCGAAACGATAGCCTAGCCTAGCCATAGCCTAGCCTATGAGCTAGGCTGCCATGCTCAGTGTAGCAGACAGGACACTCCGGGACCCGCTCCCGCCCCCAGGAGCCACTCCTAACACAGACAAGGTCGTGACGGCCACAGACGCCGCCAAGACGCAGCGTGCAGCTGGGCAGCATGGGGAGCCCTCGCCAGGCCGGGGGCGGGCGCGGTTTACCGTAGTCGACGTCTTCAGCCGGCCACTGCTGGGTGGGCCAGAAGTACGGCGTCTGCGAGAGAAACCAGGCGGCCAGACTGACACAGGCTGTGCGCCCCGGGCCCCCCGCCCCGTAGCCTGAAACATGCCTCGGCCTCTGCCACTGTTTCTAAAGCTCTGGGAGGATGTGAAGCTGACCGTTAAACCTCCAGATGACATCCTGCCCCACTGACCCCAGGTCAAGGCCGAGGCTCACCTGGAATCGATAGAGGCTGCTGTCGGGCTTCAGAGTGAGGTTCCTGGGGTCTTGCAGGGGATAAATGTAGCCATACTTGACAATGAAGTTGCCCAAGTTCTGGGCCTCTGGGGAGGAGCAGGTGAGACAAGGAAGTTAAGAGCAGGGGCCAAGAGCAGAAGCTCACCGCCCGCCCCCACACAGCACCCCAAACGCCAGGACGGGCACCCCCATCCTCATGGCACTTTCGCCAAGAAGTGGGAGCACGGTTCCTGACCTTCGCTGTGGACAAGTACCAGCTGGGGAGACGGTCCCAGAGTGTCCCCCAGCCTGGTCGCCCCAGAGACAACTCAGTGCGTCTGGAGGGGAGCCAGTGAACCCCAGGACTGACGGGGGCCAGGTTTGGGGTGATAGATGGGGACTTCCTGGAGGAACACCGTTGAGTCTGGAGAAACCCAGGAGCAGGGAGAGTGTCTCTGACCAACAGACCCTTCTTCACCCCGTGAGAGGCAGGAAGGGGCGGTCGACTTCTGCCCCCAGTTCACAGCTGACTTCTGCCCCAAGCTGGACTCTGCCTGCCCCCAGGGTCCAGGCTCTCCGAGCTCCCCTGCACACTTCACAGGCATCATGTCCTTCCAGACCAAGTGTACATGTGCATCACCCCCTCCAGGAAGTCCTTCTTGACTGACTCCTCCCCAGTTACTCCTTCGACTTAGTAGTAGCAGTCGTCATATTAGTCGCTTCAGTCATGTCTGACTCTTTGCAACCCCATGGACTAGCCCCCTAGCCCGCCAGGCTCCCCTGTCCATGGGATTCTTCCAGCCAAGAATGGAGTGGGTTGCCATACCCTTCTTCAGGGGATCATCCTGACCCAGTAATCAAACTTGGGTCTCTCGCCTTGTAGGCAGATTCTTACCATCTGAGCCACCAGGGAAGCCTGTGACTTACACATCTCAGTATTTTGTACGAAAAAATAACTGTGTCCCCCCGGTTATCACCCCTTCCATGTTGAGTCTGGCTGTTTTACTCACAAAGGCTTCAACTCGCCAATTAAAAGGTCAGTTTCTCAGAGACACAGGTTGAGCCCCACCCAGCTGCACCCAGATACGCCCCAGGGTGATGCCCACAGCAGCCCTCAGTCGGGCTGAGGACAGAAGGCGCTCTCACCCAGTCCAGAGATCCACAGGCGCTGGCTGATCCACTGGAGGACGTCACTTCCTGCAAAGCAGAAGGGTCTGGCCAACGTCAGAGCCTCCCCAACACCCACCCACACGCTGCCACCCAACTGGCCACCTCCCTGTCCAGCTGCTCAGATCTTCCAGGGACCTCCCTGCACCCCACCCCCCAACTATGTCCAGTCCAAACCCCCAGCCCATGATTCAGGGCCGCCCACGATGTGAGTCCAGCCAGACTTCCACCCCATGTCCCCGCCACCCCCTCAGCCTTCACCTCTCAGAGGTACTGACTCTCTTTTCTTACTGATACAATAATGGGTGCCTGGACTGTCATCCATCAAGAGGGAAGTAAACAGACTAAGTCTTGACCATTGGAAAAAAAACAGCCCCAAAGCAAGCTGTCCATGGAGCTCTGGATGGAGCTCAGTCCTGGCAGTAATGAGAACCCGGATGGGAGGGGAAGGGGGTGCAAGGGGGTCGGGGTGCTGGGTCTCTGACGCCCCTACATTCCCCAGCAAAACTCTGATGGCCAGTGGTACATCCAAGCCTGGCTTTTCAGGTCATCATAAAGGCTTCTGTCAAAGCAGAAGGATGAGACACTTTCTTAGGAACACTCTGTAGTCTTGTTTACAACTTTAGACCGTGGAACGTGGGCTCTGCCTGCCCTTGAGCCCTGCACATCTGAGGGCTGGCCCCGGGGGCAACGCAGATGGGAGGCCAGCAAGCAAGAAGGCAGGGGAGGCAGACGGGGACGAGATCGGGGCACGGGGAGCCCCTCCCAAGGATTCACATTGATCCAAGGGCCAGGACAAGCTGAGCCCCACCAGCCAGCCGAGAGTGGACACGGGACCTCAAGGAAGCTGCGTGTCTCCTGCTCGGCCAGGTCCCCGGCCCCTCAGCAGGACATGCTCCTCATCAGAGGCGGCAGCATCATCTCAGAACAAAGATGCACCCCAGCTCCGAAGCCATCGTGCAAATGCCAACACCACTCTTTCTAGCAACCCCAGCCTGCTTCCCAAGGGCTGAGCTAGGTGCCCTGCCTGAGTGGAAACTGGCCCACGAAACACACCACAGCGGGGGAGCCAGGGTCTAAACCCCACTGCCTGTGCCCTGGGGTGGGGGGCACAGCACGGCTGAGGGGGGACGGCCCGTACCTGCCCCTTCGTACACACGTCCTGGGCGCACACATGTCCAGCCACCCACTCCCCACGTCCACGTGCCCACCGTGACAGTCCCGGAGGGGCCCCTGTCGCTCTCGCCACCGTGACGGTCCCGGGGGGCCCTGTCGCTCTTGTCTTTATTCAGCCCCTTGCTTATTCAAAAGCAGACTTCACCTAAAATCCGACTTAAAATCCCAGGACTGGGTGTGTTATTAGACAGTCCACCCCCGTCTCTACACAGAGGTGTGCACACCAAGGAGTCCCCCCGCCCCCAGCAGAAGATGGGTTAGCGCTCCCCGCCAAGGAGCCAAGGACTTTCGCATCCACTTGGGCACTTCCTGAAATAGACCAGATGGGATTAGGGGCTCCCAGGGCATCTACCACATGATCTGTGCTGATCTCAGCTCGCACGTCAGCCCCGTCATCCCCTAAGTCCCGGTCACCTGCCCTCCGAGGGGGCAGCAGCGCTGACCCAGTCTGCTTTGATCAGTGCCGATGCTACACGACAGGGGCTCCGACTGCAGTTGGGATTCACCCACGTAGGAGAAACGAGGGGGACCGTGGCTGAGTGGGCAGTGCCCCAAATCCGGGAACCGAGGGGGCCCCAGGTGCCAGGAAGGACAGTGTGTCTCACACACCTAGACAAGGGATGAGAGGCTGGACACTGGACTCGTGTGTGTGTGGAGGGGGAGAGTGTGTGTTTACTCTACCACTGCAGTGCAAAAGCAGCCACCGGTAATACATAAATGGGGACGTGGATCTGTTCCAATAAAACTTTATTCGCAAATACAGAACAGGGGCTGCTTCTGGCCCGTGGGCTCTAGTTTGCCAACACCTGTGTGTGGTCTGTTCAAGCCAAGACCAAATAGCCAGACACCTTACCCGTCATGGCGTGAGGGATGCTGACGACCGTGACCTTCTGGTTCTGCACCCTGACCCCTGTGTCCGGGTCCTGCATGTCCTTCACAAGGGCCTCGATCTGCAAGACAGAACAGCCCGGCTCAGCTGAGTGGCACCGAGGGAGCAAAAGATGCCAAGAGGAACATGGGGCGCTTACAACCAGGAGCCCACTGCTGTCTCAGGCCACTGGGCCAGCCGAGAGGCTCACAGTAGAGGGGAGCGAGGAGATGCCCCGGGATGGGGGTGGAGGGGGTGCTTCTCTTGGACACGGGTGGGGCCCGAGGGGCCTCGGGCTGCAGGAGGCACCACTTCTGCATTCACACCCGCCCGTTAGCCTGGGACACACCTGCTCCTTCCAGGGCTGCCTGCTATTCAGACGTGAGAGTCCGGGGCCCCGTTTCCCACGTTAGCTCCCAGAAGAAAGTCCACATTTATCCCAAAACTTGTATGAGATGAAACAGCAACATTTCATGGAGTCCAGGCGCCCAAGCATTGGAGAATAGAAACCCAAAGTATGAGTTAGAAACCTGAGTTTCTCCAGCAGAAAGTCAGGGGGTTTGATTCCTTCTCTTTGCATCAAAAAAAAAAAAAAAAATCTAGTTACAAAAGGTTTGAAAATAACCTTCCGAGGAGGAATAATGAGAGTTATTTTAAAAACACAATGACGGGAGTCAGATTTCTCCCTGGCAGGTGTCACACTTCTCAGAAAGGGGGGCTGGTGGGAGGGGGAGCAGCAAAGGGACCTCGAGAACATTTGGGGTTTGGGTCCACCGTCCTCAGATGTTCTCCAGGGAAGTCCCCCTGGGGTCTCTCCAGGGAGGAAACCACAGGACTCTGGCTGGTGGTCTCATCTCCAAGAGACTCTCTTATGGCACCACTCCTCAAATTCATAGGTTGAGGTCCTGTCCCCCAGGACCTCAGAATGTGACTGGATCAGCAGACAGGGTCTTTGCAAAGGTGACCAAGTTAAAAGGAGGTCATTAGGGCGGGCCTGGCTGGTGTCCACTGAAGAGATGAGGTAAGGACTCAGACACACACAGAGGGGCTTCCCTGGTGGCTCAGGCGGTAACGAATCCGCCTGCAATGCAGGAGATGCTCAAGAAACACAAGTTCAATCCCTGGGTCGGGAAGATCCCCTGGAGAAGGATCTTCTCAGAAGGAGAACAGCAACCCACTCCTGTATTCTTGCCTGGGAAACCCCAGGGGCAGAGGAGCCTGGTGGGCTACAGTCCACGGGGTTGCAAAGAGTCGGACGCGACCGAGCGACTGACACACACACACACACCGGCCGGGGGGACGGGGCGCCACGTGAGGATGCCAGCAGAGCACGGCCCCACGGGCCCCGCAGAGCCACCCGGAGACCACTGCGCACACCTCAGCCGGGGCGTGCACTCCGGGCCGCGCCTCTGCTGTCATGGCCCAGCAGAGCCGTGCAGACCCGGCTTCCAGCTCTGCCTCCGGCAGGAAGGCCCCGTGCCCATCACAGATGGGGCCATCTGAGCCACACCCCAGGTCCTCAGCAGGTGAGAGGCCCCACCTTTCAGCTTCAACTGCTGCCAACTCCCCTCTGCTCCTCCCTACGCCTGGGAGCCCAGAGGCCAGAGCGGATGGCCACCCGCACCCCAGACATCAGCCCCCTTCAAGCCCCCCAGACTCAGCCCCCCACGATCCTGGGGAGCAAGAAGTTGGAGGGGGACCCGGGCCTCGCCTGACCCCGGGTGACCCCAAGCTGGAGGCAGGATGGGGGAGTTGGAGGCCACGTGCTGGGCGTGACTGCAGGTGTGACAGGGAACTCCAGTGTCACCAGGAGCAGGAACGGCAGCCCACCTCCCACGCCCACGCCACTCCTGCAGGAGGGAGCTGTCATTCACAGGGCAAGATCACGAGCTGGAATTTTCCTCGGAGCCCGAGAAGGTTCCCCGGGGGACGATAATCATCAGCCCTTTTCTGCACAGACAACGGGCAAGTCAGCGGCACCGCGGAGTTGTCTGCCAACAGGGGACGAAGGAGCCCTCCCGCCAGGGGCCAGTAGACACTGGATCACATCGCCTACGGCTCTCCAACCCCTGGGGGCACCACTCCCAGACAGGCCCCTCCCCAAAACCTGCTCTGCCCACCTGACAGACACCTGGGAGGCACCCCCAGGGCCCCGCCAGCTGCTGCGGGCTCTGCATTTGTTTCTGCCGAGTCTCCCACTCGCCCAGTGGACCTGGCCTCTGGGAAACGTGTAACCTCCACCGACCCCCAGGCTTGGCCGCCTGTCTCTGCCTGCGCCTGGCAGGTCCTCCGCCTCCAGGGCGCCCTCCAGCGCTGCTGCTGCTGACATGCGGGGCCAGAGGCCCTGTGCGCCTGGGGGTCTGGCAGCACCTGCCTCCCCCCAGAGATGCCAGGAGCAGCCCCTTCCCCACAACATCCCCCAATGTCACTCAATGTCCTGTGGCCTTTTCTCTGCACCGAACATTCAAATCACCTGGGAAGCTGCTGCTTCTTCTTTTTTTTTTTTTTCAGAAACACCGATGTTTGGGCTCCACAGATTTAACGACTTAATTACCTCCTAAGTAAATCAGAAACTCTAAGGCTGGTGATCTGATGGCCATAGTTTTGAAAGTGCCACCAGAGTGGAGAGGCCCTCCTCCCCTCTAACCAGAATCGTTTTTCTAACATGGGAACCAACGGGTTTTATTCCTCCCCAACTTTAAACTGTCGAGCAGCTCCTCACTGAACACAGAAAGCATCAAACCCCCAACCTCCGCAAGACGTGTGCGGACCCTGAGCCCTCCTTCACCACCAGCCCTTCCATCATCAACTTCTCACCGCCCAAGCTAGTTCCGCACTCCCTGAGGGCTCCCCCACGTCCCCGCACGATTCCCACATCCGAGCCCTGGGTTTCCCTAAATGCCGTTCTTCAGCGTGTGTGTGCTCAGTGGTGCTCAACTCTTGGACCCCATGGACTGCAACCCGCCAGGCTCCTCTGTCCACGGGCTTTCCCAGGCAGGAACTGTGGAGTGGGTAGTCACGTCCTTCTCCAAGGGATCTTCCTGACCCAGGGATGGAACCCTGGTTTCCTTCATTCATAGGGGGATTCTTGACTACTGCACCACCTGGGGATCCAGACAGCACCACCGACTCAACGGACTTGAGTTTGAGCAAACTTCAGGAGACAGTGAAGGACAGAGGAGCCTGGCATGCTGCAGACCATGGGGTCGCAAGGAGTCAGACACGACTGAGCCACTGACTAAACAACTCTCTAACGTATGCTCTTCCCCAGGGAGACGACGCTGCACCTCTGCTGTATACCCTCACACCTCTACACCTGGCAGACGCACAGCTTACTGAACTAAGTGGACCAGGGGTGACCAGTGGCCCAGCGTAGCCCAAACTGCCCAGCTTTTAACACTGCAAGACAGATCAGGGCAGTTTTGACAACAATAGCTTGCTGAGCTCCAAGGGTTCAGGGCAGCTCTTACCGTCACAAAGGATTCAGCTAATTCTCCTCAGGATAAGCCTAAGACAGAGGACACTTCACTGCAGATGGGAGCGGGTGCAGGCGAGTGACCCAGGACAGAAGCCTCTGCCAACCTCCTCCAATACCATTTATCTAAGAGCCCAGAACAAAATGAGCCACTTCATCCCCAAATATATCACCCCACAAGATGCGCTCCACCTGGCACAAGTCCCCAGGATGGACACCCAGTGCCTGGCCACCTGGTTTGAGAAAGCCCTTGCAACAGGAGGGTCCTGACTTCTGCGGCCGGCCTAGAGAGCCGAGAGTCACGAATACACGCACTTGAACGAGCAACCCAGGGATGCTGGAAGCAGGGTGTCTCTCTAGCTTACAAATCACACCATTTCTGTATGTACACATTAACCACACACACAAACACACACACACTTTAAATACTGCCGCTTTGAATCAGAAAACTGTAAACATGTTCATTTACTCTCTGGGCGCCTTCCAACAACGTCTGGAGACTGTCTCAGAAATGACCCAGCCGCGCCTCCTCTCCCGAGTAACAGGTTGTTTTCAGCCTCCAGCTGATCACCGCCCCGCTGCAGACTCTCCACTATAAACAGGTTACAAGGAAACCTAACCAATACAGACTAAGACACACAGACAGACAGACAGACAGACACACACACACACACACAGACACGGCAAACCGTCACTCAATAACATCAAGGAGCGATAACCGACCACCGGGCCGCCCCCAGCCCAGCCCACGTCCCCACCGGCACTTCCCCGAGGTGGTCCCCGCGCTCCTCCCGGGCCCGGCGGATGGCACCGCGCTCACCTTCCGCAGAAACGCCATTCTCGGCCTGTACTGCTGGCCTTGGTGTCGGATGGTCATCCTGGCTCCTGGGACTCAG
>NW_011494943.1:1450093-1453632 GCF_000754665.1 Bison bison bison
GACTCTTTTCCAGCAGCCTTACTGAGTGAGAACTGACATACATTAGTGCAGGAATTTAAAGTGAGCAACCTGATGGGCTTCAGTGTATGTATCCACCCAGGAAACTACACCCACAGTCAAGTCAGGGAGCACGTTACCCCCAAAATCTCCTTGTGGCCTTTGTCCCTCTCGCTGACACCCCCACCCACCCCCAGCCCGCTTTTCTGACACTTCGATTAGTGGGAGAGGTGGATTTGATCAAGTTACATAATCTCTCTGAGTCTCTGTTTTCTCAGGAGTAATAAGAAAGAGTCGGGCTCAATGAACTCAGAATTACTCTCCAGTCTTGAAGTCTCGAGACTCTAACATGTGAAGGAAAATACACAGCTCGATCAGCCCGAAGGCTGACAGGGTGGGATTTAGCATCCCTACAAATCGAGGCCCTGCTGCCCTGAGACCAGCCAGCCCAAGGTTCCACGTGGCTGAAGAGCGGATGCCATCGTGGACACGCCCCAACCATTCCTGCCACATGGGATGGGGGGTGGGGCAAGAGGGAGCCCCACTCCTGACGCTCAGATGCCACCCCTGACTGTGGGGTCGCTCAGGCTCCACAGGCCTGGGCCCCAGCCGCCACCTCTGTCATCAAAGAAGAGCCCAGAGGGCCATGGAAAGCAAGGGTCTTCCTTAGGGCTTTCCAGAGCAAGGGATTTTCCAAGTTTCTGCGCCTTCTGCTCTCTCTTGGATTCCCCGGGAATGGCAGTGTCTGGAAGCGTACAGGAAGATGGCTGATACGGGAGATGCCTGCAGGTAAAAACATGATCCCTGCAAGACTTGTCCTCTAACATCCAGAGCGGCCATGTCTCCCATATGCTGGTTTTGAGGATCAGCTCCACCCACGCTCTTTGCTCCCATATGTGGATCTAATACTGCCTTCTCTCTCACTCTCTCTGCTCTTTCTGGGTAGGTGGACGGATGGATGGATAGATGGATGGATGGATGGATAGATGGATGGATGGATGGATGGAAAGATAGACTAGTTAGATAGAACACTGATGGCACAGACGGATGGTTGGATGAATGGATAGATAGATAATTTCTGGTTATATCAACACAACCTTGGAAAAGCCACTTCTTTTTCAGAAAAGCCACTGTCCCTTTTCCTCTTTATGTTTGGAACACATAAATCCTCCTGGGTTCAAAATTCAAGTCACTTCACAGGTTACCAAATTTGGTGTTTTGTAAAAAGTACACATATTTAGTGGAGGAGAGAGTGGCCGCTAATGAGTATTGAGTTTCCTCTCGGGGCTGATGACAATGTCCTGGAACTAGACAGAAGTTAATAGTCGCACCACCTTGTGAGTAGACAAAATGACTGAACGGTGTGCTTTAAAAGGGTGAAGTTTATAGTATGTGAGTTATATCTCAATTTTTAAAGTGCAAGGTCAGAGAAAGTTTTCCCCAGGTCCTGCTCTTATAAGGCCCCCTCCCTTCCTTAAAAATCATCAGTGGCTCCATCAGCTCCCTGAAAACGCTCATCCTCCCTCAGTCTGGCCTGATCTGAATTGTCAGCTGTAGTTTCACTGCCCCTCGACATGGAGTCTCTCCCTCTCACCAGCCCTGAATTTTACTTTTTCTCCAGCACGTGGTGGGTTTTCTCCCCTCCAAATCTTCTCCCCTGTCGCATGTTCTGCTCACGTCTCCCTCCACCCTCCTCCCTCAGCACGGAGTAGGTGCCACCCATGTGGCACTTTTTCCTTGCAGATCTGGGGGAGATAACTGCTGCACACCTTACACCCCCTCGTATTCTGAGTTTCGCCGAGGACACGGTCAGCCTGCAGCTTGTGAGCGGCGGGTTCTGGGCTTTGGTTCTGGCAGGAGGCAGATCTGATTGTGGCATCGCCGATTCCCGTGGTATCAATACCCTACTGTTGTGCCATCAGTGACCACAGGGCTACTGGACGGGAGGTGAAGGTCCTTTGTATTTGCTGGATTCATTTTGCAGCACCGAAGCTTGCTAAGAACTAGCAAAATCTGAATTAGGGCACCATTGCATAAAGATTTGGTGAAATCTTTCACCAAAGATTTGAAAAACTTTCTAGCAACTAGAATATTCCATAAACTACATAGGTTATTTCATGGACCAGGGAACCAGGAGTCACGGGAATATTCACAGCTTAAGTGGCCATGGTACTGGATGTTGTGAATGAGATCTACACTCAGCGCTTGCGTCTGTTCTGACTCTAAGAATTACTGAGTCTCAGACCATGTGGCTCCACGTGAGTCTTGTTCAACAGAGAAACAGATGGTGATATCACTCACCCAGCATCACCACTGGAGGCTGGGCAATCATCCGTGAGAAAGGGTTTTCTGGGGACTTCCCTGCTGGCTCAGTGGTAAAAAAGAAAAAAGAAAAAATTCCACCTGCCAATGCAGGAAACACAGGTTTGATCCCTGATCCAGGAAGAGCCCACATGCTGTGGAGCAACTGAGCCCATGCTCCACAATTACTGATTGAGCCCGCACTCCACAAGAGAAGTCACTGCAGCGAGAAGCCTGCACCCTGCAACCAGAAAGCAGCCCCGGTTCTCTGCAACTAGAGACAAGCCTGCACAGCAACGAAGACCCAGCACAGCCCAAAACAAATACAAATAAAGAAAACTAATTTTTTTTTAAAAGGGGTTTTCTGGCTGCCCGGATCCATCTCGTCCGTGCCTAAGGAGGCTCACTCTCCACTCTGCATCATGTGTGTGAACGTTTGCACCTGATTATTGGGCTCACAGGGCAATATCTGATATCTTGAGGGTAGATTTGATTTCTTTGAAGGCAGTGGTCATTTTCCCTGCCAGTCCCCAAGAGAAGAAATGGGTTCTAAGGCAGAAAAAAAGCAGCAGTCGTTCAGAAAGCCAGGCTTGGGTACCAGTAGATTGCTGATCACCAGCACCTGCCCTCCATACGAGAGCAAGTCCAGAGCACGAAGAAATGGAGTCTGCAGTCTCCAGGGATCGTGGCGTTTTCGGTAAGAAAGTGGCCCCAGTTTCATGAGGTTGTCACCATCTCCCCGCTGTCCCTCCTCTAGGATTCACTACACTTTCACTCGTTGGTCCAGTGCTCTCCGCTCTGTGTCAGGGAGTATTCAGTTTTGTTCGACAGACTTGACCGAGCACCATTTCTGGGGTGGGAACCGTGTCAAGCGCATGGTATAATGGTGAGTAAGACACGGTCCTGGCTTCCCAGGGGGCTCAGTGGTAAAGAACCTGCCTGCCAAGTAGGAGACGAGGGTTCGATCCCTAGGTCAGGAAGATCCCCTGGAGAAGGAAATGGCAACCCACTCCAGGATTCTTGCCTGGGAAAAAAAATCCAACGGACAGAGGAGCCTGGTGGGCTACCAGCCATGGGGTCGGGAAGAGATGGGTACGACTGAGCATGCACGGAAGACATGGTTCTGTCTTGAGGGTGTCTCCCGTAGGTAAAAAAAGACGAAAAATAAACTTCTGGGGCAATGCAGTGGATGATGTGGGATCGTGGGAGGCAAAAACGAAAAGGAAAAAACAGAAAGCTGA
>NW_011494943.1:1453732-1455943 GCF_000754665.1 Bison bison bison
ACTCATCATGGCCTGTACTAACAGGCCTTAGCACACCTGCCCTATCCCCCAAGTGTGGTACAGTCTCGGAGTAGACGCCTGTTATGAATGCCCCCAGTGTGGTAAAGCAATCATACTCCAATAAAACAAAATACCCCCAGTGAACAAATGGGTAAACAGAGTGGAAAACGGGGGGTAAACTAGGAGGTTGGGAGTAACATGCACACACCACTACATATAAAACGGATAACCAGCAAGGACCTGCTGTACCGCACAGGGGACTCTGCTCAGTGTTCTGTGGCCGCCTGGTCAGGAGGGGAGTTTGGGGGAGAATGGACGCATGTACGTGTACGGCTGAGTCCCTTTGCTGCCTGAAACTATCACAACACTGTTAAGTGGCTATACTCCAATTCAAAATAAAAGCAACACAATAGATGACCACAGGCCTACCGTATAGTACAGGGAACTCTAACACTGCAACGGCCTACCTGGGGAAGGACTCCAAGGAAGAGCGGGTATATGCATGTCTTTAGCTGATTCACACTGATGTACACCTGAGATGAGCACAACATTGCACACCAACTGTACTACAGCTTAAAACAAGGTTTTTCTTAAAAAACGAGTAGAGGACAAATAATAAGCTGAGGTTCTTAGTACCCCTATGAGGTAGCACCCAGGACTGGGACCTGGGCAGCCCAGCCTCTTTCCTCAAACCTCGCCCCCCTGACGTGCTGGGGCGCTCCCACCCGGCACGCCTGGGTCCTGCGCCCACCTCAGACGACTGAGAGCTAGCTGGTTTCCACAGAAAAATCATCACTTTAAAACTGCAACAAACAAAACTGGGTGTTGGGCGAGCAAACCCAACAGACGTTCGTGGGAGGATCACTTCAGAAACGCAGGTTTTCCTCTCCCCTCCACTTCTCTGATTGTCTGCCCAGGATGAATCCTCCACAGATGTTGGATGTTTGTGTTGGATGCTGTGAAGTTTTTTAAACCTAGACGATTCTACTTTTCCTAGCTTCTGTATTTGTATAGTTTCTGTTCTCTTCTTGGACCAGAAAATCCAAGTAAGAGGGTGCTAACAGGAGCCTCTGAACCCAGGCGAACCAGTGGGCCCGAGGGGAAGAGAAGGAAGGTCTGTCTGTGGGCCCCGCAGACCCAGGGCGCCGGAGGGCCGAACCCGGAGGGACACAGGAGCCGCGGGTCCAGTGGCCAGGCCGGGCTTCAGGCCCAAAACTTACTTCAAGGGTGAGACCGCTTTAAAAAAAAACAAGTCAAGTGTGAGCGAATGGGCGCCAGACTTCACTTCGATAGAGCCCCTATGGCCGCGCTGTGAGAAACGGGGCCCTGGCGCGTTCCCGCAGCTCCACATTTAACGTCGTGATGAGGGCAATTCCCGACTCTTGCCAGCTGCGCCGCCAGGCGCGCACAGGTGCCAAAGGGCAGGGAAGGGCCCCACGCAGAGCCCCGCGCCGCGTCCGCTTCCGCCGCCCGCCGCGCCCGGACCACAGAGACGCGGGTACCGCCCCACCCCTAGAGAGGAAGGGCAGGCTCCGCCGGCGGGCTTCCGGCGGCGGCCACTTCCGGCGGCAGCCACTTCCGGCCCGGCCCCTCCCTGCGCCTGCCGGAGCCTGGGGGGCGCGCGCTAGGGCGGGTGGGTCTGCCCCCCAGCTCCCGCGGCCCTTCCCGAGGGCCTGGCTCGGGGTCGGCCCGTCGACCCCCAGCGCTGTGGACTTGTCTCCTCGTTTCAACCCCTCGAGGCGACTGGTTTGTGGACAAGAAGGGTGAAAACCCGACCTAAAAGGACGCGAGCTAGGGCTCGTCGTGCTGTGTCGGACCGGCCGCGCGTGTAAAACGCATCAAGTAACAGACACACGCGTGCAGGTGTCGGGGGAAGGCCCTGCCGGCGCCCCGGAAGGGCCCCCCGCTCGGCGCGGGCTGGCGCTCAGAACCGAGCCCCCGCCCGGAAGTGGGCCTGGCGGGGAGACCCGTTCGGAACCCAGCTTCTTCCTCCTCCGGGTAGCGGCTGGCCGCCGGCACCGCTGACCGCCCGGGCTGAGTGCCCTCAGCTGTGAGGAGCGTGGGCGTAGCCATCCTGGCCTCCTGTGTGTGGCCTCCTCCTGCAGTCTTATCGTCCTGTCCTCCTGTGAGACCCTGCCCTACTCTGACCCTGTCCTGTGTGGGACCCTGTCCTACTGTGTGGGACCCTGACCTACTGGAGACCCTGCCCTG
>NW_011494943.1:1456043-1460652 GCF_000754665.1 Bison bison bison
GACCTACTGTGAGACCCTGTCCTACTCTGACCCTGTCCTGTGTGGGACCCTGCCCTGTATGTGACCCTGTCCTCCTGTGAGACCCTGCCCTACTCTGACCCTGTCCTGTATGTGACCCTGACCTACTGTGTGACCCTGTCCTACTCTGACCCTGTCCTGTGTGGGACCCTGCCCTGTATGTGACCCTGTCCTCCTGTGAGACCCTGCCCTACTCTGACCCTGTCCTGTATGTGACCCTGACCTACTGTGAGACCCTGTCCTACTCTGACCCTGTCCTGTGTGGGACCCTGCCCTGTATGTGACCCTGTCCTCCTGTGAGACCCTGCCCTACTCTGACCCTGTCCTGTATGTGACCCTGACCTACTGTGAGACCCTGTCCTACTCTGACCCTGTCCTGTGTGGGACCCTGCCCTGTATGTGACCCTGACCTCCTGTGTGACCCTGCTCTCCTCTGACCCTGCCCTGTGTGTGACCCTGACCTCCTGTGTGACCCTGCCCTCCTCTGACCCTGCCCTGTGTGTGACCCTGACGTACTGTGTGACCCTGTCCTACTGTGAGACGCTGTCCTCCTGTGTCATCCTGGCCTCCTGTATGTGACCCTGTCCGCCTGTGAGACCCTGCCCTCCTCTGACCCTGTCCTGTGTGTGACCCTGACCTACTGTGAGACCCTGTCCTCCTGTGAGACCCTGCCCTACTTTGACCCTGTCCTGTATGTGACCCTGACCTACTGTGTGACCCTGTCCTCCTGTGAGACCCTGCCCGACTCTGACCCTGCCCTGTGTGTGACCCTGACCTACTGTGTGACACTGTCCTGTGTGTGACCCTGTCCTACTGTGAGACCCTGTCCTCCTGTGAGACCCTGCCCTACTCTGACCCTGACCTGTGTGTGACCCTGACCTACTGTGTGACACTGTCCTGTGTGTGACCCTGTCCTACTGTGAGACCCTGTCCTCCTGTGAGACCCTGCCCTACTCTGACCCTGACCTACTGTGTGACCCTGACCTACTGTGTGACACTGTCCTGTGTGTGACCCTGTCCTACTGTGAGACCCTGTCCTCCTGTGAGACCCTGCCCTACTCTGACCCTGACCTACTGTGTGACCCTGATCTACTGTGAGACCCTGTCCTACTCTGACCCTGTCCTGTGTGGGACCCTGCCCTGTATGTGATCCTGACCTCCTGTGTGACCCTGCCCTCCTCTGACCCTGTCCTGTATGTGATCCTGACCTACTGTGAGACCCTGTCCTACTCTGACCCTGCCCTGTGTGTGACCCTGACGTACTGTGTGACCCTGTCCTACTGTGAGACCCTGTCCTGTGTGGGACCCTGTCCTCCTGTGTCATCCTGGCCTCCTGTATGTGACCCTGTCCGCCTGTGAGACCCTGCCCGACTCCGACCTTGTTCTGTATGTGACCCTGCCTTGTGTGTGACCCTGACCTACTGTGAGACCCTGCCCTCCTCTGACCCTGTCCTACTCTGAGGCCCTGCCCTCCTCTGACCCTGTCCTGTGTGTGACCCTGACCTACTGTGTGACACTGTCCTGTGTGTGACCCTGTCCTGTGTGTGACCCTGTCCTACTGTGAGACCCTGCCCTACTCTGACCCTGCCCTGTGTGTGACCCTGTCCTACTGTGTCATCCTGGCCTCCTGTATGTGACCCTGTCCTCCTGTGAGACCCTGCCCTCCTCTGACCCTGTCCTGTGTGTGACCCTAACCTACTGTGTGACACTGTCCTGTGTGTGACCCTGTCCTGTATGTGACCCTGACCTACTGTGTGACCCTGTCCTGTGTGTGACCCTGTCCTACTGTGAGACCCTGCGCTACTGTGAGACCCTACCCTACTCTGACCCTGCCCTGTGTGTGACCCTGTCCTACTGTGTCATCCTGGCCTCCTGTATGGGACCCTGTCCTACTGTGTGACCCTGTCCTGTATGTGCCCCTCTCCTGTATGTGACCCTGCCCTACTGTGAGACCCTGTCCTCCTATGAGACCCTGTCCTACTCTGACCCTGTCCTGTGTGACCCTGGCCTCCTGTATGGGACCCTGTCGTGCTGCGTGTGACTACTGTGGCATGCATTCTTCAGTGAACCAGATTCACCTTCTCTGACACTGTCAGGCTGCATTGGGGAATATTTCACATAAAGAAGCTTTCACACAGTGTGTTCCTGAGGGGACAATAAAAGATGGACAAGTAAGTTTGGGATCTGAGCTCCAGTCTCTTGCCACAGTTACTGATAGAATATTAAACTGTTCTGAGAAGCTCTGCAGTAATGGAGCTCAGCTGACTTTGTTTAGCTGAGTGGTTTTCAAGCATTTGACCTCAGAGACTTTGGGGTAACACCCTGTTAATAGCCACCTCTCTCCCCACCACCAACTGGTGTTTTTTTCCCAGAAGACACTTTTGGGGACACTGACATAAATCATTCACCTGAGTACAGACCTGTGCAAGAGTCACTCTCACTTCTCAAACGACATTTTGAAACCCCTGTTTTGAAAATCATCTGACTGGATTTCCGTAGGATGGTTTCAGTTTTACAGACGATTGAGAAATCAGTCCATAAATAATGAAGTACTACGAGCCGTTAACATTTGGAGAAGGAAGTGGACCCTCCTTGCCCTTCCTCCTACATATATCATGAATAGATACCGTCTCAACATCATTGAGCCAGTGTTATCAATGAATTATTTATAAAATATAGAAACAATTACATGGAAAAAATACAAATTGTTCCAAGTGGAAATTCAACAATTCAGGGCTTCTTAATGACAAACCTCGGAAATTTGTTCAAGGACCTACTTTAGTAAAACATGATTAACATTTCCTCTGATAAATAGAAGGTTGCTAAGAAACACTCAAGAACTGTTGTATGTGTGCATGAAGTAACTTTCACGGGAAACTTGCCCTAACATTACAGAATAAAATTGGGTACAAGGAACCTCTTCAGCTTTATTCACGATGATGTAGATACTGAAATAACAACAGAATCAATGAGGCAGTTTTGGCCCAAACCTCTATCAAGGGGAGCTTTGAAGTGACTTACTAATAATAGTATGTTACTAAACTTGCACTTTCAAGCAAGACCTGTCAAAGGACGACAGTAACAAGACATGACTGTGTCCTTGTTCCTTTGTCTGCCCCTCCATCCTGTACGGCCAGAAACCTACACAGTTCCCACAGAGATAACCTGGCTCCAGAGGACACACCCATGCCAACCAAACTCTAAAGGAACCACTTAAATGGTTCCCTTTAAAAAGTTCTAGTCAGAGACTTCCCAGGTGGTCCAGTGGCTAAGACGCTGCACTCCCAATGCAGGGGCCTGCGTTCCACTCCTGATCAGGGAGCTAGATCCCACATGCCTCCACTAGAGAGTTCCTATGCAAACTAGAAGATTCTGCATGCCACAACTAAGACCTGGAAATAAACAAAAAAATATAAAAAAGTTATCAATCCGAAGCGCAAAAAAAAATTATATATGTATATGACTGACGCCTAGGATCTCAGAGCCATCTTGATCTTTTCTTAAACAGAAACTGTCCACCAACAACAGAAACCCGCCTAGACGTTAAAGCTCTCCACAAGGGCTGCTGCTGCGGCCTTTCTCCGGGCCCCCCATCACCTTTGTGCCCTGTGCCATCCCTCCTGAACACCCCTTCCACAACATACAGACAGGCAGACACACAGAGATGACCAGACCACAGCTTCCCAGCTGTAACAAGACGTCATCATTGGCCTGTCTGACCCCTCAGGCAGCCCTGGCGCTACCACTCCCAGATTCCGGCTCACCGAGGTGTGACCGCAAATGTTGCAAGGAATCCAGACAGTCACCAAAAGTATCAGAAGGGATGGCTTCAACATCCCGCCCACCCCCCACTGCTCACAATGCTTCTCACATTAGGTGGCTGACACTCTCCACAGAGATCTCAGCCAGGGGGAGCTCCCACCAACCGGAGAGGGCTCCCTACAGACAAGACGCATCCCCTGGGTCTTCATTCTGCCTCTCCTGGGCCCAGCAGAGCCCGATGTAGCATGCTTGGGTCTCACATTCAAGGCACGCTTCTCCGCGGTGCTCCCCGGCTCCTGGAGTAGAACCGGAAGCCCCTTCCCAGCAGACACTGCATCATGTTCCTACCGTTGTAAGGAGACTGTTGTGTCACACCGACAGTTCTTCCAGTGTTGGTCCTCACTCGCCTCAGTCGCCTTCCCTGTAAAATGGGGACACTAGTCACACCTATCTTTATAGTGTCCGGTGGGCAGTCTGATGCGCAGAAGTGGCCGTAAGGGCTGGGGGCCCGATCCAGGGAAAGAAAGGAGCGCAATGCCAGGTGCATTCCTATGCAGGTTCCCCCCGTGGGTCACTGGAAGCTTCTCGGAGCAAGTGTGGCGTGTAGACATCCTCAGGACAGTCGGGCCCGTGTACTCCAACATGGACCAAGAGGCGGCGTGGAAGCTTAGATAACTGAGGTTACTAAGACCACAAAAGGACTCCCCCCACCCCACGAGGCCCGCCCCCCAGCCCAGCCCACGTCCCCGCCGGCACTTCCCCGAGGTGGTCCCCGCGCCCTCCCGGGCCCGGCGGATGGCACTGCGCTCACCTTCCGCAGAAACGCCAT
>NW_011494943.1:1460927-1468542 GCF_000754665.1 Bison bison bison
CTAGGGGGCAGTGTCGGGCCGGCGGGCACGGGAAGCCGCAGGTGAGGTGCGCCCGGGGCGCCAGGATGCTCTGTGGTCCAGGGCGCCCGCATGCTCTGTGGTCCAGGGCGAGCTCGGACCGAGCACCAAGGCCCAGGGGCGTGAACAGTGCGCCCCGGCACTTGGATCCCTAGCTGGGCTGCCACCAGCTCCGTGCATGGCCTTAGCAAGCTGCTTGAACTTTCTGAGCGTCTGTCTCCTCATCTCGCTGGAGAAAAGTGAGTGGATGGAAAGTGACACCTGTCTGTGTGTCGGGCTCTGCGAGGACAGAATGAATAACCCGGTGAACCGGCAGTGGAGTGTGGTTAGCTGGGAGGAATGCAGCTCCCCTGCCAGGTGGACTGGCTCTGAACCCCAAGATGGCCACTCGCTGTGCTCAAGCCAGTTATGTAACCTTTCTCTGTTTCATTCTCCCCATCTCAGTGGTGCCATTGCTGCTCCCTCCTTGTGAGTTTTTCTTTGGGAAGGGGAGTTTTGGTTTTGCTTTTAGGATACCTGAGCTGATACATATGAAAAGCATTTAGCAAATATCATATGTGGAATCTAAAAGAGTGATACTAATAACCTGATTTACTAAACAGAGACCGACTCATAGACATAGAAAACAAAGATGGTTACCAAAAGGGAAAGGGGGGGGGAGGGATAAAATGAGGAATGTGGAATTAACATACACACACTGTGTGTGTGTGCGCGTGCGCGCGCGCGCGCATATGCTATGTCTGACTCTCGGGACTCCATAGACTGTCGCCCCCCCAGGCTCCTTTGTCCATGGGATTCTTCAGGCAAGAATACTGAAGTGGGTTGCCATTTTCTCCTCCAGGGGATCTTCCCAACTCAGGGATCAAACCTTCATCTCCTGCATTGCTGATGGATTTTTTACTGCTGAGCCACCAGGAAGTCCACACTCATTGTTCAGTCACTAAGTCATGTCCAACTCTTTGTAACCCCATGGACCACAGCACACCAGGCTCCTCTGTCCTCTGCTGTCTCCAGGAGTTTGCTCAAATTCATGTCCTTTGAGTCAGTGATGCTATCCAACCATCTCATCTTCTGCCGCCCCTTCTCCTGCCCTCAATCTTTCCCAGCATCAAGGTCTGTTCCAAAGAGCCAACTCTTCACATCAGGTGACTAAATTATTGGAGCTTCAGCTTCAGCATCAGTCCTTCCAATGCAATATTCAGGGTTGAGTTCCTTTAGGATTGACTGGTTTGATCTCCTTGCCGTCCAAGGGATTCTCATGAGCCTTCTCCAACACCACAGTTCAAAGGCATCAGTTCTTTGGCATTCAACCTTTTCTATGGTTCAACTCTCACATCCATACATGACTACTGGAAAAACCATAGCTTTGACTATATGAACCTTTGTTGGCAAAGTAATGACTGCTTTTTAATACACTGTCTTGGTTTGTCATAGCTTTTCTTCCAAGGAGCAAGTGTCTTTTAATTTCATGGCTTCAGTCACCATCCACAGTGACTTTGGAGACCAAGAAAATTAAATCTGACATTGTTTCCATTGTTTCGCCGTCTATTTGCCATGAAGTGATGGGACCGGATGCCATGATCTTCATTTTTGAATGTTGAGTTTTAAGCCAGGTTTTTCACTCTCCTCTTTCACCTACTTCAAGAGGCTCTTTTGTTCCTGTTCACTTTCTGCCATAAGGGTGGTGTCATCTGTGTATCTGAGGTTGTTGATATTTCTCCCGGCAATCTTGATTCCAGCTTCTGCTTCATCCAGCCCAGCATTTCACGTGATGTACTCTGAATAGAAGTTAAATAAGCAGAGTGACAACATACAGCCTTGACGTACTCCTTTCCCAATTTTGAACCAGCCCATCGTTCCATGTCCGGTTCTCACTGTTGCTTCTGGACCTGCAAACTGGTTTCTCAGGAAGCAGGTCAGGTGGTCTGGTACTCCCATCTCTTTAAGAATTTCCCACAGTTTGTTGTGATCCACACAAAGGCTTTAGCATAGTCAATGAAGCAGAAATAGATGTTTTGCTGGAATTCCCTTGCTGTTTCTATGATCCAGTAGATGTTGGCAATTTGATCTCTGGTTCCTCTGCCTTTTCTAAATCCAGGTTGTGTATCTGGAAGTTCTCAGTGCATGTACTGTTGAAGCCTAGCTGGAAGAATTTTTGAGCATTACCTTGCTAGGATGTGAAATGAGCACAATTGTGCAGTAGTTTGAATTCTTTGGCATTGCCTTTCTCTGGGATTGGAATGAAAACTGATCTTTTTCAGTCCTGTGGCCATTGCTGAGTTTTCCAAATCTGGTGGCGTATTGAGTACAATACTTTAAGAATATCATCTTTTAGGATTTGAAATAGCTCAGCTGGAATTCTATCCCCCCACTAGCTTTGTTTGTAGTAATGCTTCCTAAGGCCCACCTGACTTCACACTCCAGGATGTCTGGCTCTAGGTGAGTGACCACACCATCGTGGTTATCCTAGGTCACACTACTACATATAAATAAAATAGATGATCAACAAGAACCTACTGTATACAGAAGAGAGTATTAATGAGGGCTTCCCAGGTGGCGCAAGAGCAAATAATCTGCCTGCCAATGCAGGAGATACGAGAGATGCAAGTTCGATTCCTGGGTCAGGAAGATCTTCTGGAGCAAGAAAGGGCAACCCACTCCAGTATTCTCGCCTGGAAAACTCCTTGACAGAGGAGCCTGGCTGGCTACAGTTCCTGGGGTCACAAACAGAGGCTATACTCAATAATCTATAATAACCCAAATGGGAAATAATCTGAAAAAGAATGGACATATATATGTATAACTGAATCACTTTGCTGTATACCTGAAACTAACACAATACTGTAAATCAACTATACTCCCATATAAAATTTTAAAATGTTTTAAAAACACTTAGAACCGTGACTGACAAGTGGTGAATGTCAGATAAACCACAGTTTCTCGTGTTTTGGGGGACTGTTGAAAACCACCGTCTCTAGTGGCTCCATTACACCCATCGTCTGAGTCCTGTATCTTTCCAGAATAACGTGAGGACTCTTGGAGCAGTCAGTGGAGGTGAGAGAATAGCATCTGAAGTCAGATTATGTGGGGTCACGTCTCCACACTGCTACTTACAACCAACGAACTGTGTGAGTCTGGGAAAGTTACTTAACCCCTCTGTGAAATGGGAATGGCACAGTGACTGCCTACGTGATAGACAGCACGCAAACCAACAGATGCCAGTTGTGACTGTTACTTAGTGTCATTAAAGATAGTATAATAGAAAGAGCACAAAATGAATAAAAGCAGTCTCATCTGACAGCCACTTCCCTCCCCTCATCCTCAATTTCTTCATCTGTAAAGGGGCGACTGGAGCTCCCAGTCTCCGACAGGGTGAGCCCTCCCAGCTCCAGCAACATGGTTCTGTGAAAAATGGGGACTTGCCTAGAACTGGGCAGCTGAGGGCGGCGGGTGACACTGTGGCAGAGAGGGGACGTGGGCAGCTGCCGTCAGAGGAGCAGTCAACAAACTGGGCTTTAGATAATCGGGTTCCCATCCCAGCAGAAGAGCGGAGTTCTGCCAAGCTGCTCTGACATCTCAGCTCCAGGCTGAAGTGCTGGAATAGGGCTGGTTGACTCATCGGGAGATGACTTGGCCGAAAGCCAGCAGATGTGACGTCAGCCCGGCCAGGCGGCGGCCACAGAGCATAACAGATGGCGGGAAAGCCCCGCTTCAGCCAGGCTCCCAGACTCACGGGGATGGGGAGAGCAGAACGGTTTCAGAATCTCATAATTGGCAAACCTGTTTCCCCACTCTTTTGTTTGTTACCTTAGGCTTTCTGTTTTCTCAATTAGGTTAGATGGTGACTTGTCTATTAGGAGATTGTGTGTGTGTGTAGTTTCCTTGAGAATCAGATTTTATTAAAAAGATAGAATGTTAAGATCATCTGGTCACTGGATATTTCTGCTGTTTAAATTGCTGAACATCTGTGAGAGGGCTCTGTCGACCAGGAGAGAACCGTAGGTGCGTAGAGTGGCCAGCTGAGTCACTGTGAGTGGCCTGTCAGCCTGAAGACGCTCACGGTCCTCTGGCACTCTCTAAGGCGACCTTGCTCGGATGATAAATTGAATGGCCACCCTCATCACCCCACAGTTTACTACCCTAACAAGGATCTCATCAAGCGTCCTCATTTCCCAGATGAAGGGGACGAGGTAGGGTGGGAAGAAGGAACGTAATTAGGACTCAGGACACTTAGATGCTGATTGCAAACCTACGGCTGACCCACTGGGGACATCAGGCAAGACTCATCACCTCAGGGAATCCCAGTCCCCGGTCAGAGTTGTTCAGCACTCTCCAGAGTCCGCTCAACCTTCTCAAACTTTAATGCACATAGCAGTCCCCCAGGGATCTTGTAAAAATGCAGATTCTGACTCAACAGGTTGGGGTGAGACTGTGTGCTAACCACTAGACCCCCAGGGAACGCCTTCCTTGCCTGGATTTCTAATTTATAGCTTACCATTTTATGTTGAGGCTTCCCTGGTGGCTCAGATGGTGAAAAATCCACCTGCAATGCGAGAGAGCTGGATTGGATCGCTGGTTTGGGAAGATCCCTTAGAGGAGGGCACGGCAACTCACTCCAGTATTCTTGCCTGGAGAATCCCCATGGACAGAGGAGCCTGGAAGGCTACAGTCCAGTCCAGGGGGTCAAAAAGAGTTGGACACAACTGAACGACTAAGCACACACACACGTTTTATATTAAGCATCTCCTGTATGCCTCACTGATCCAACTGTGAAAAGAGGCATAAAGTGAAAATGAAAGTCGCTCAGTCCTGTCCAACTCTTTGCAGCTGACCCCATGAACTGTAGCCTGCCAGGATCCTCTGTCCATGGAATTCTCCAGGCCAGAATACTGGGGTGGGTAGCCTTTCCTTTTTCCAGGAGATCTTCCCAATCTAGAGATCAAACCCAGGTCTCCTGCATTGCAGGAGGATTGTTTACCGTCTGAGCCACCAGGGAAGCCTGAAAAGAGGCATGGTATAAATGAATCAAGAGTTTGGATGAATACTAGATTAAGTGGAAAGTGAAAGTGAAAGTGAAGTTGCTCAGTCGTGTCCGACTCTTTGTGACCCCGTAGACTGTAGCCTACCAGGCTTCTCCGTCCATGGGATTCTCCAGGCAAGAATACTGGAGTGCGTTACCATTTCCTTCTCCAGGGGATCTTCCCAACCCAGGGATCGAACCCGGGTCTTCCGCATTGGAGGCAGACACTTTAACCTCTGAGCCACCAAGGAAGCCCCAAAGATTAAGTGGACTCATGTCCAAATGACCACAGTCCCAGCTCCTCCTTAGTCCCCACTTGTATGTCACAGGATTCACCCAATGGCATCCTATTAAAAATCATAATGACCTAGCTGACAACACTGACGACATAATGCTTATGTTTTCAAAGATGCCAAATAAAATAATGGCCAATACATTACGAAATAACATTTGCCTCCAAAAATTCTTGCCAGTCTGAGCTTCCACCAGTGTGCTTTCAAATGCCCACGTTGAATCAGCATCTCTGGGCAAATCTACAGTATGAGGGTTTCCAGCGGGTACCAAAAGTCATTACAGGAACAAAGCACGTGAATTTCTTTTCGAAAAAAATCTGACTTGACCCCAAACTACTGTCAAGACAGTGTCTATTCTGTCTCTCTAACAAACACCACAAAAGAAATCTCCTTCCAAGTTTAGTTCCCTGAAGACAGAAATCACAACGTATCCTTTTTCTTGATCAAAAAGAGATGTGCGCCCAGACATTTCCCACCCTGAGCAGCAGAACAAATCTGGCATCAGGCTCTTTTGTAGGAACTGGAATGAATGTTCAATTTTTCGTGTTTTTTTCTCCCAGAGATTTCATTCTCTGGGTTTTGGTCTTTTGGTCAGCCACAACAAGTCCTTTTTGGAATGACTTGGGATAGAAATAAATTGTATTTGAGTAGCGAATGGGAGTTGGCTTGATGAATTGGACAAGGTGGGGGGAGAAAGGAAAAACTGTGCAGTCGAAATGGTCTTAGGATAAGTGACTATATTCATCCAAATGTTTGTTGAACCTACATTGTTTTATTTTAGTCCAAGACGCATGAGAGAAGGAGAACAGTGTGGTGAAAATACATTGGAGTTTGATGAAAATTTGCTTTCCTTGCGAGGCAATTGATTAGATCACGCCTGTCTATCGAAAGGGATCAGCTCAGTTCAGAAGTAACAGCACATCCTATTTCTCAACCTGAGCTGCACCTCCATGGCTTCCAGGTGAGGTGGGTGAGTGAGTGAGTCGGGGATGGAGGAAGCGGGTAGGAACATGGGAATGTGGCTTCAGGAATTCCACGTAGAATGATCTGAGCCAAGCGGGACCTCCTAGTCGCCTCCAGGATGCCCCTCTATGATAAGGAATGATTCCCCTCCATCTTCTAAGGAGAAGCGCTCCTGCAGTGGGCCCGGGGCACACACTTCCCAGAAACAGCTGCTAGAAATGATCCAAGGCAAACAGGACCCCGTTGTCCCGTCCCCTGTTCCCCAGAAGACATCACACTCTGCCTTCCTTAATCAGGAGTCCGGTGGACTCTGAGAAAATTGACGTCTTTGATTTTACAAGTCTCCTTGTTCCCCTGTAAATATATGCTCACTACTGAAAATATAGAAATAGAAGCGAATTTTTGAACTTCGCATGTAATCTAGGAAAAGAAGTTTGAGTGAGTTTGAAGTGGGATGGAGGAGGGAAAGGGGTGGACTGGAGCTCCTGGATTTAATACAGGGAAGGCCCTTTTTTAAAGGTTTTTTTTTTTTTTTTTAATGTGGACTATTTTAAAGTCTTTATTGAGTGTGTTACAATATTACTTTTGTTTTAAGTTTGGTTTGTTTGGCCTTGAGGCCTGTGGGATCCTAGCTCCCCCAACAGGGATCAAACCCACACCCTCTTTGTTGGAGGGCAAAGTCTTAACCACTGGACCGCCAGGGAAGTCCCAAGTGTGTTTTAAAGAGTTAGTCTTCAGGTCACATGGATGCCCTCCCCACCCGCTCCGTGTTCAAGAGAGAACCTGGACACCGCAGGAGGCCTGGTCCAGAACTAGGAAGCGGTGGAGAAGAGATTCCAACCCAGCAGGCCAGGTCCGAAGTCCAGAGGAACCGCCGCGGGGCTCCGCGACTCCCGAGTGAAGCGCTTGTGGAATAAAGACCGGAGGCTTGTGGAATAAAGACAGGAGGCGCGGGGGAGCTGAAGGCCGCTCCCACCCCGACCTCCCACCCCGACTCTGCCCTCTGCTCCCTCCGTCCTGGGGCGGAGGTGACTCATCCCACGGGCAAGCCCTTTCCCCCCAGCCGGGGCTTCCCACAGCCAGCATCTCTCCAGCGCTGCCCGCCCTGAGAAGCCCTGCCCTGGGCCAGCCGGGAGATCCCGTCTCCTTCCGGCTTCCGCAGGCCCGCTGGACCCTCAGACTAGGCTCAGGTCTCCAGCCTCGCCCTTATGAGAGAAAAGCACTGTCTCCATGTCCTTTTAACTGTGATGCTCCCTAGTCAGGGACTTTCCAAGGTTCCTGCCCTGCTTCCTTCCGGCTCTGGTCTTCCTGGGAAGAGCCC
>NW_011494943.1:1468757-1469241 GCF_000754665.1 Bison bison bison
TCTGCCCCGCACCCCTGCCCTCTCCCCGCCCCCCTCTCTCCCCAGTAACGTGAGCAGCACCTTGACCTTGGGGGCAGCAGTCCTATCCTCCTGCCTCCTCGCTCCTTGGGTAGCCAGCTTTTCTGGGACCAAAGCCAAGGCTGCCCTGCAGACACCAAGCATTTTGTTTTTAATACAAACTCAGAGAATTTATCTTCCGCAGGGACTGCCCGCATACCTCCTGCAAAGACCTTCTGTGGCTCCCTCCTGCTTCCCGGGAGAGGACGGCGCCCCCCGCCTGACACCCCAAGGCCACGGGGACCTGAGCTCATTTTCCAGCCAGTGCTGCCCCTCACCCTCCCGAACCGCCCTCCTCGGTCAGCGCAGGGAGCGGCTTTGGTTCATGTTGGACCTCCGGTCGGCTCTGGCCTCTCCCGGCCCGGGTCTGACCGTGGCGGCCCCGAAGCGCCCCCCTCACCCGAGCGCTTCCTTCCTCCTCTGGGCT
>NW_011494943.1:1470260-1476499 GCF_000754665.1 Bison bison bison
CCCCGTGGGAGAGAATAAGAGACCCGGGAGGAAAACCGGCTGTGGCATCTCGTCAGCACGACTGCAGGTCACCGTCTCATCTGGGTCCTGAAGCTACTCATCACCCCGTGACCTTGGCGGGTCCTGCGGCTCTTCCACACCCCTGAGCAGACCTCACCCCTCTGATTCTCTGTAGGAAGCATGGCACCCTTAACCTTTAACCCGCATCCCTGCCCTGGTGCATCCTCACTGGCTCCTGCCAGAGGGTAAAGCTGTCCGGCTAGAGGCCTCCGCCTCCCTGCGTGGGCTCCAGCCTGCTTCCCACCATGTCCACCTTGGCCCTGCTCCACCCTGTCTGTCTCTGACTCTGTCTCTGTCTCTTCCCTTAGCTAAGGGCCTTGCCAAGAATAGCCTGGTGAGGCCAGGGCCAGAGTCCAGTTGTGTCCCCCCAAAAGATGGACCCAAGTCCTGACACCCCTTATACGTGAAAATGTGACTTGAGAGACAAAATCGAATTAAAACGAGGTCAGGTAGACGCTATTCCAGTATGACTGGTGTCTTTACAAGAAGGGGAAATCTGGACACGAGGAAGATGACGTGAAGACCCAGAGAAAGAAATGGCCGTGGGAGCGGAGCGGTGTGTGTGCAGGCACGGCGCCTCCAGGAGTGTGGCCACCGCAGACACTGGGCAAGCAAAGGAGGCTCCTGGTCTCTAGCTGGCCACCCCGGGAGTTCGGGCTTGTGGCCCCTGGGCGGCGGGAGTGCATTTCTGTTGCTGCGGGTCACCCAGTGCTGGTGCTGTGTGCCCAGAGCCCTGGGGGCTCAGACAGCTGGGGAGGCCTCGCCAGACCTGCAGGCAGAGGCTCCGGGGCTCTGCTGGGTTCTTGTGTTCCCAAGGGTGCCTCACGGCTCCCAGGAGAGAAGCCGGTTGGGCTTCCCTTCCCCTTCTGTCTCTCCAGAAGCCCCTGGAACAGACACAAAGCACCTCTCTCCGTGCCTCCTGGCACCCTGCTTCCAGAGGCCGGCAGGTTAACGCTGACAGCCCTGAGCTCCGGCCAGCCCTCCCCGCCCCCACCCCAGCCTTGGGGTATATAGTCCATCCTCGTCCTTGCCGACCTCCTGCCCCAGGGAAGTCGGGAAGGCGCACTTGTAAAGTGATGGCTGAGCAGGTCCCCATTGGAGGGCCCCTAAAGGACATGCAGGACCTGGCTCAGGCCAGGCTCCCTGCAGCGGCCCCAGGTCACCAGGATCCAGTTTGTCAGGAGACACACCCCGTCTTTTCCCCCAAGCTCCCCTCTCCTGGACTCCCAGGCCCCCAGGCAGGACTGGGAAGGAGCGGACGTTGAGATGAGCAGTTGAGCTTTCCAGTGACCTGGCTCTCAGAGCGTCTCGGAGCCAGCGTCTGCCAGGTAGATGGAAGGTGCTCCCCACGTCCCCCGGGCCACAGTGGGAGAGAAGGGCCCGGATGGGCAGGACTGAAGCGTGGAGCATCGGGGAACACGAGGGGCTACAGGTCACACCCAGGCACAGGCTATGCAGGGCCCTTGTCTCTCTTGGTTACTTGATGAGACAACTCCATGCCAGCGCAAGCAAGGCCAGGGGAGGTCAAGGCAACACCAGGAAGTGGACTCTAATAGCTTCCTTATATCAGGGTAGGAAGCTCGAATTGATAAGGAAGTTGGAATCAAGCGCCCCAGCTGGAAGGGGCCTCCGAAAAGGAAACGTTGGGTTAGGAGATAGTCTGTTTCCACCGCGCTCCAGCCGGGCCTGCAGCTTACACTGACCGCATCCTCGGGCAGCCCAGCCTAGAAAGAAACCCACATCTGCTGCCCAGCCAGCACCCTGGGGAAGTGCCCATGAGTCCAGAGGTGCTTGACGTGCCCGGGGTGAGGCCACGCTGCATATGCGGCCCTGACGATGGACCCGCCACACCGGGCAGGGCTCGACCATCACTTAGGGTCACCTTTGTGCCCTGCGCGGGGCTACCTGCTCAGCTCCTCCAGCTAGGTCTACTCATCAAGACAATTACAAGGAAAAAATGCTTGTGAATCAGTGTGGGGTCCCCATGTGCCCCCCATGTGAAGTCGAATGAGTTGCAGCCCCCAGGGTGCCCCGCGCTGCTGGGTGGGATGGCTGGAGTCAGGCATTTCCAGATTTCAATCAGCATCACCCCTTGAGTGCGACCTTGATGAGCGCCCCTGACGGCTCAGAGTTTCAGTCTACCCATCCAGGAAATGGGAACAGGGCTCACCCAACACAGAGCGAGAGCTCCCGGACAACAAACTTCCAGCAGCAGCATCTCGTTATTCCGCTGTCGTTCCGGGCCTCCTGATCTTTCCCCGAATGTTATTCCCCAGCCCAGAATGCTCACCTTCCCTTCCCCACCTTCCCCTTCTTTTCTTTCAAAATAACTCAAATACCATCCACCTGATTTCCAAGACCCCACCTGAGTTCCCAGGCTGGTGGACTTGCTCGAACACATCAGCTGTCCCTGTTCCTGACAGCGCTGTGATGGCTGGTTGACCAGTTGGCCTCATCCACTTCGCCCTCCCTGCAATGGCCCTCCTTTCTAAGTCCACAACACAAGGCACAGTGCCCGGCCCACACAGACGCTCCCCACACGTCCAGGCCAGGCAGTGCTGGGCTGGTACCACAGGCCATAGGTTGGTCCCTCCCTGTACGGCAGTCACCACGGGCTGGCTTTTGACCTGGACAGTCTGCAGAAGGAGACGGGTCACAGTGACTCAGGCGGCTGGAGGATTAGCGGAGCTGGGGCAAGGGGGAGGCCCGCTGTGGGTGCGGCAGCTCTCCCTTCCCGCAGAGTCTGCCCCCTCCAACCCAGCAAAGCCCGAAGTCCTGTTAGAAGCTGTGCCCTTCCCCGGGAAGGTATGAAGGGGATTGAAAAGCCAGCCAGGGAGCCATCAGAGACTCGACTTTCCCTCCAACTTCTGATGTCTCCAGCCTGGACCTAGCACCTCCAGGAGTTCACTAGAATTAAGGAGTGTCCTTCATAATCTCAGAGACTCTGGGCAAAGTCTAGGGTCACTGTGTGATTCAGAGGGTGGAGTAGATGTCATAAATTACACGTTTGTTTTAAAACACACACGCGCGCATGTGCGCACACACATGTCTCCGGGGCCTGCGTTCAGCCCTTCCTCAGGAGAGGAGCTTTCCGACACAGAAGCACCCTGGCTCCTTAAGCCCTTCAGGGTCGACCCAGCCTCCCAGACGGGCAGCCCCCACGCGCCCCAGCACATCTGCCTCTGTCCTTGCCCTCACTAAAGAGCCAGCCTGGCGGGCTGCAGTCCGTGGGGTCGCAAAAGAGTCAGACAGGACTTAGCGACTAAACAACAACAACACGGTTTGTATTTTTTTAACCTTCATATATATGTAACAAAATCACTAACCACTTCCAGTCCCCCGATGCACAGCGGCAGATGCTACATTATGTGCCACCTATGTGGGCCAGGCAGGCACTCTGCCAGGTGCTTAGTTACCACCAAACTGAACCCTCTCAGCAGCCCAGTGACGTGTCGGCAGAATTAGCTCCACTTTTCAGATGACAGAAACGAAGCTCTGGTGTCCACTGGCTAAGACTCCTCGCTCCCAACGCAGGGGCCTGGTTCCATCCCTGGTCAGTGAACCAGGGTCCACACGCCGTGACCAAGACCCAGGGCAGCCAATAAATAAATAATTTTTAAAGAAAAAGAAATGAAGCTGAGGGAGTTTGTGTGTGTGTGTGTGTGTGTGTGTGTTTTTTTTCAGGATTCACATGGTAGATGCTGGGAAAGATTGAGGGCAGGAGGAGAAGGGGGCGACAGAGGATGAGATGATTGGACGGCATCACCCACTCAGTGGACATGAGTTTGAGCAAACTCTGGGAGATGGTGAAGGACAGGGGAGCCTGGTGTGCTGCAGCCCATGGGGTCGCAGAGAGCTGGACACGACTGGGTGACTGAACAACAAGAACAACACGGTAGACGTGTGGGGCAGCAGCTCGGATTGGACCCCACTCGTGCCCAGCTCTCCCTGCCGCTCTCGGAGACCCCAGCCCGAGCCTGACAGGGGTGGGCAGCGGCTGAGAGGGGTGGCAGCTCAAGTTCTGGTTCCTCCCGGCCCGCGGGCATCAGGAGCGTCCTGCCTGCCCCATGGGGGCGGCCACTAGATGGATAGCAGCGAGTGATGGCGCGTCCCAGTCGCCCCGTGGCAGGCACACCCTCCGGCTAGCTCAGGTCACCTGAGAGCCCCTCATGAGTGGTGTCTGGCCGTGCCAAGTTAGCGGAGTGTCCTGCAGCGTCTGGACCCTGGTTCTGAGTGGTGGGGCAGAGCCACAAGAGTCTCTGGTCACTGCACACACGCCCCTCCAGTCCTGCAGGGCTGCAGATCCAGCTGGCAGCCGTCAGAAATGCAGGGAGACGGCTGGGAGCAGGCAGATGGTGACTACTCATTTAAATAACACACGTTCAGTGAGTCTTTACCATATGACATGGGATTCCCAGTGGGCTCAGTGGTGCGGAATCCGCCTGCCAATGCAAGAGACGAAGGTCTGATCCCTGGGTTGGGAATAAACCCTGGAGAAGGAAATGGCAACCCCCTCCAGTATGCTTGAGTGGAGAACCCCCATGGACAGAGGAGCCTGGCGGGTACAGTTAGGGTTTGCAGACAGTCGCGTGTAGCTGAGCTCAGCACACGAGCACGCACCATGTGCCATGCTGGATGTCGAGGGCACCAGTGAGCTGGCTGTGGTCCTGGCCTCGGACCCTTATTCCGGGGCAGTGGGGGAGGGGGGGGAAGTTACCGCCTGCTGTGAACCATGATCTGCGGGGTGTGGGGGGCGGGAGAATGCCTGGGGACCTCGGGCTGGGAACTTTGATCAGCCTGGGGGGTGAGGGAGGGACGAGGGGAAGGAAATAATGAGACAGGGTGGGGAGGTGGGGTGGGAGATGAGAGTAGGGGTGGAGGTCCTGGAAGGAAAGGAGTGAGATAGAGGGCGAGGGCCTGGGAAATACAGCAGGGAGAACCCTGGGTGTTCTCTACCATCAGGGGCCAAATGCGAAAAATGGCCAGCACTGGACTGGGATGGCATGAAATTCACCAGGAGCAGTGTCTCCCTAAGAAAACGCTTTTATCCCGGGCGACTTCCCAGGCTGTCCAGTGCTTAGGGCTCCGAGCTTCCACTGCAGGGAGCACAGGTTCCAGCTCCTGTCGGGGAACCAAGATCTCACGTTGTTCGATGTGGCCAAAAGGTAAAAATCACCACCACCATCATCATCAAACTCCCATTTTACAGACAGGAAAAGTGAGGCACACTATGTTCAGTGAGTTCTCCCCAGGGTCCCGCACCCTTGCTCCTTTCCTTCTCTGGGAAAGGAAATGACCAGCAGACAATTTGATCTGGCTCACACGGCTAAACCAGAGAAGCAGGTGACCTCAACTCATTGCTTAAAGGACTTTTCCCATCACCAGCTGTGTACCAGAAAGGGCAAACGAGTGCACAGCTGCTGGCACACAGGGAAGCGCTTCCTCCTGCTCTTACCCCCTCCTCATCCTCTCGTGTGCGGTGGGGGCCCGGCCAACCCTCCCAGGGCCAGGAGAAAGGCAGTAACCACAGCGAGAGACAAGGAAGGCCTTCGTGGCTCAGCTGCCAGACCTCTGCCTCTGTGACTCTGACTCAGCAGCTGGTGTCTTTCCCTGAGTCCTGCCGGGAGCCAGCCTGTTCTTTCCCTTAGTGGCTGACACAGGAGTTTGGAGACGGACCGTTGATGGCATTATTCGCCCCTGGGGAGCCAGGCTGCCATGGCCTGACAAAGGCCCCTGGGACCGCTTCTCGGCACCCCTGGGTGAGCCCTAACCACATGACGGTCAGCGCCCAGGTGGGTACAGAGGCCAAGGCCAGTTTTGGCGTGCCATGCTACACCTGGCTGCCACCGAGTCAGGAGCACGGTTTATGGAAGCAGCAGGCCCGGGCCTGCCAGTCTATGTTCTGAGGGAAAGAAAACTGGATTGGGAGCAGAGGGTGTGCAGACACAGGACTCAGCTGAGACCCCGCACATGTCAACTTCTCCAGAGAAACAGAACCTACGTTCAGTTCAGTTCAGTAGCTCAGTCGTGTTCGACTCTTTGCGACCCCATGAACCGCAGCACGCCAGGCCTCCCTGTTCATCACCAACTCCCAGAGTTCACCCAAACTCATGTCCATCGAGTCAGTGATGCCATCCAACCATCTCATCCTCTGTTGTCCCCTTCTCCTCCTGCCCCCA
>NW_011494943.1:1476726-1477250 GCF_000754665.1 Bison bison bison
TCCTGCCCCCAATCCCTCCCAGCATCAGAGTCTTTTCCAATGAGTCAACTCTTCACATGAGGTGGCCAAAGTATTGGAGTTTCAGCTTTAGCATCCATCCTTCCAATGAACACCCAGGACTGATCTCCTTTAGGATGGACTGGTTGGATCTCCTTGCAGTCCAAGGGACTCTCAAGAGTCTTCTCCAACACCACAGTTCAAAAGCATCAATTCTTCAGTGCTCAGCTTTCTTCACAGTCCAACTCTCACATCCATACATGACCACTGGAAAAACCATAGGCTTGACTAGACGGACCTTTGCTGGCAAAGTAATGGCTCTGCTTTTGAATATGCTATCTAGGTTGGTCATAACTTTCCTTCCAAGGAGTAAGCGTCTTTTAATTTCATGGCTGCAATCACCATGTGCAGTGATTTTGGAGCCCCCCAAAATAAAGTCTGACACTGCTTCCACTGTTTCCCCATCTATTTCCCATGAAGTGATGGGACCAGATGCCATGATCTTAGTTTTCTGATGTGAGCTTTAA
>NW_011494943.1:1477613-1482785 GCF_000754665.1 Bison bison bison
ATATTGAGTGCAGCACTTTCACAGCATCATCTTTCAGGATTTGAAATATCTCAACTGGAATTCCATCACCTCCACTAGCTTTGTTCGTAGTGATGCTTTCTAAGGCCCACTTGACTTCACATTCCAGGATGTCTGGCTCTAGGTCAGTGATCACACCATCGTGATTATCTTGATTGTGAAGATGTTTTTTGTACAGTTCTTCTGTGTATTCTTGCCACCTCTTCTTAATATCTTCTGCTTCTGTTAGGTCCATACCATTTCTGTCCTTTATCGGGCCCATCTTTGCATGAACCTGCATTAGAGAACCTTTACTGGTATTGGCAAGGCGCAAGCCATTCATAGGCAGCACAACATAAAAAGCCGACCTCACCTTCAGAAGTGTAAGGGAAGAGGAGGCATGGTGAGCAAGATGTTCTGAGCTTCCCAGAAAGAATCTCAGATTTCCAAGCAAAGCCTCGCATTTAGGGTCACATTAATAGACTGCCCACAAACGCGCCCGGCGCACTGAGCAAGCGAGGTATGAGGGTTTCTCCGAGGACGGGTGTGTGTCTTTGAGAGGCAGGCTTCTGACTCCAGAGAAGCCGAGAGGTCACGACTGCCCAACAGCAGCTCACGAATCTTCCTCGGAGGCTGAGAAAAACACAGCCAGTAATTAAAGTCATGTTTTCCTTCAATAACACCAGCAACAAGATCCACCACGAAGGCAATTCCACATGCCAGGTTTCATACAAAACTTTCCACATGAGAGGTTTATCCTGGTAAGGGCACCGTTGTGTTTCGTAACAAAGAAAGTTGCCTTTTCATACCAGACTCACATGAAGGGACCATCTGGGGTTTCAGCCGCCGCGTAAATATGGCTGTAAAGCCGGCCTCCTCCTTTCTTGTTTCTACCTCAGTCACCCAGAACATTTTACAAACCAGAGTCTGAGCTCCGGTGCAGAACATCTGACTGAGCCAGGATCAGCCTGCGAGCTGTGAACTTTGAGGTGGCATGTAGCCCAAAAGGGGCTGGAAAAACAGACCGAGTAACCAACCAACAAATAAACAAACTTAGCTACTTGTTCCTTAAATGCGATCTTCGTACACCTGGGCACCAGGGAACTACCTCTTCCTGGTGACTCAGAAAGAGCCCTGGATTTAGAGTCAAAAGGAGGTGGTTCTGGTTCTGCCTCTGCAGTCGGAGGGAGGCTGCGAGTCCTCAGGCCTCTCTCCACCCGGCTTCCTCCTGCTCAGGGAGTGAGCTTAACACTGGGTGCTCCGTCAGCCTATTGTGAACAGAGAATGACATAAAGTAGGTCAAAGTGCTTTGGGGCGTTTAAAACAGCACACACACACAGCTCAGAAGATCTGTATTCTGGGAAGACTAGGGAATTCCCTTCCTTTCCTCGCACAGAAAGGAAGACACGAAAAACCCACGCCTGTTTTATCTGAAAGAAAGCAGCAGAATACACCTATTATAATAACACTGGTGATGAGACTGAAGAGTCAAGGAGAGAAAACCTTGGGTGTGTTGCCATCTTTATTAGAAAATTAACCCACTGTTTCCCCATCCAGTAATGTGACTGATTTTTAAATAAACACATCTAAATGGGTGTTGTCCCATCCTGAAGAGTGAGTAGTCACCTTGGCAGGCCAAGCACTTATTTAAATTATGTTTCCCATCGTTCCAAAATATTTTTTTTAAACTCCTTTTTTGGAATCGTTCCAAGTGCCTCTGGCACATTCTTTCGAACATGTCTGAGGGTGACACATTTTTGTCCTCTGTGAAGAACACTGATTTTTGTAAACAGCCCAGAGTTATTTGTCAGAGTCTGGCAAACGAGCTAAGCAGTGCCACTATTTTAAAAAGTGTTAGCTGCTCAGTCGTGTCTGACTCTTTCCAACCCCATGGATTGTAGCCCGCCAGGCTCCTCTGTCCACGGGATTTCCCAGGCAAGAACACTGGACTGGGTTGTCATTTTCTTCTCCAGGGGATCTTCTGGACCCAGGGATCAAACTGGGGTCTCCAGAATTGCAGGCAGATTCTTTACTAACTGAGCCACGAGGGAAGACCACACTTTTTAGAAAACTGTGACTCTAAGATAGGAAACCTGTCTTTCTTTCAGTTCCAACAGAAAGTTACAAATAGGTGGACTGCCCTGGAGGTTCAGCGGTTAGGACTCGGCGCTTCCACCACAGGGAGCATGGGTCCCACCCCAGGCCGGGGAACTAAGACCCCACAAGCCGTGGAGCGGCCAAGGAGGAAAAAAAAAAAGAACAGATAGTAGATTACAGGAATGGACAGTATTGCTAGACAGGGCCTGATCCTTCATACAGTGACCACAGAGAGCAGAAAAGTCGTGTGGAAATGTGTTTCTACGCTGTCAGTCACACCGTGATTATTTATCTAGCAAGACTGTTTGCCACTGGACTTTGAGTTTCCAGTAAGAAGAGAGCCACACGACAACTAATTAAACGCTTACCCGTGCAATCTTTTTATCACAGCTCCTCCTCGGGGTATCTGAGCCCTCATCTGCACTTGGATTAACCAGCTAATACAGATGCTTCCGATGGATTCACATCTGTGTCTATCGGAAATACAGTAGCCAGCAGATCCAATTCCAACCAACAGACTCTATATTCCCTTAAAAACTTTAGATTCTATTTTCAGTTATGAAACAATTTGTCTGAAAATTATAATATTCACTAATATCATTATAATGTGACTTGAAACAATAGTTAGAGTAGATTTGCTTCTGGTGCAAATAATTTTAATTGTTCGAGTTACTTTAAACATAACCAGAGAATTCCCTGGCTATCCAGTGGTTAGGACTCAGCTCTTTCACTGCCAAGGGCCTGAGTTCAATCCCTGCTCAGAGAACTAAGACTCCCACAAGCTGCATGGCCAAAAAAGAAAAAAAAACTCATAATCACAGTTTCATTCACTGAACATTGTATACTGTGGGCCTTCAATGGTAAATGACTCCGGTGAGTTTTGTTTTATGGAAGCTACTGTTTTCCCTACCTCATTTTATTGTGGTGAAATTTACATAACATTAAATTCATCACTTGACCATTTTAAAGTGTATGATTTGGGGCATTTAGTAAATTCCAAGGGGCTTCCCTGATGGCTCAGTGGGTGAAGAATCCGCCTGCAGTGCAAGAGACGTGGTTTCTACCCTGGGATGGGGAAGAACTCCTGGAAAAGGAAATGGCAACCCACTCCAGCATTCTTGCCTGGAGAATCCCATGGACAGAGGAGCCTGGTGGGCTACAGTCCATGGGCAAAGAGTCAGACATGACTGAGCACGCCCTATGCATATAGGATGTATATAATATACATATATTCGAAAATTCTGTGAATGAACCATCACCGCTATCTAATTCCTAAACATCTTCATCACCCCAAAAGGAAAGCCTGTACTCATGAAGCAATCACTCCCTGTTCTTTCTGCCTACTGCCGGCAAGTACTAATCTGCTGTTTCTATGGATTTGTCTATTCTGGACATTTCTTATAAACGGAGCCTTACACCGTGTGGACTTTTATGACCAGCTTTTCCACACAGCATAACATTTGCAGGGATTATCCACGTTGTAGCACGTGTCAGCACTTCATTCCTTTTAATGCCTGAATAATTGAACTGCACAGATATACCACACTGTTCATCCATCCATCCATCGATGGATATGAGTTGTTCACCCCTTTGGGCTATTCTGAATAGTGCTGCCATGAACACAGGAGTACAGTTTTTCCTTTGAACACCTGTTTTTTTTTTTTTTTTAGATTTTTTTTTTTAAATGTGTACCATTTCTTCTAAAGTCTTTGTTACAGTAATGTTTCTGATTCATGCTTTGGTTTTTTGGCCAAGAGGCATGTGGGATCCTAGCTCCCCGACCAGGGATTGAACCTGCGTGCACTGCAGTGGGAGGTGAAGTCTTGACCAACAGACTGCCAGAGAAGTCCCTCCAGCTCATTTTAAAAAATAATTCATTTATTTATTTAATTTTAATTGCCCTTGGGTCTTCATTGCGGTGCACGGGCTTTTCTCTACCCTGCATTTCTCACTGCGGCGGCTTCTCACTGCAGAGCACAGGCGCTAGGAGCCCGTGTGCCCACTAGTTGTAGCACACGGGGCTCAGTTGCTCTGCAGCACGTGGGCTCTTCCAGACCCCGGACCAGGAACCGAACCCTGTGGCCCCTGCATCAGCAGGACTCTTATCTACTATACCACCAGCTCATTTTAACGCTCACACTTTCAAGGTGGCTTGACAACCAGACAGAAGCTACTAGACAACTGCAGCCCGACCCCAGGCAGGGCCCAAAGAGGTCTTTTTTCTGAAGCACTGAGGCCAGCAGCGGGGTTTGATATGAGTCAACCTTGTTCAACGCAAGGTTACACGCAGGGCTCTGGACACCTTCCTCTGCTGGTCTACATGTCACAGCATGAACTGGCAGGGCGGGAAAGCCTTCCTGCCTGAAGAGGGATCCTTGGTGCTTCAATTATGTTGTGAGCACTCCCGGAAAAGGAAGAAAAAGATGCCAGCTATCTAATTGATAGGCTTCCCTCTTCCTGTCTTTGTGGCATTCAGATTAGCATGTGGAGTCCAAGCAGACATGCTGCTTGGGGGCCAGCGCTATATACCCTGTCCTAGGCAGAGGTCTGTCCTTTCAAGGGTGGAGAACCAAGCTTCCCAAACAGTAGCTGAAGCTGCAAAAAGCTCTTCCAACCTGGGTGGACTTTTACTATCTATTTTGCCTAGAGGCACCGCCTAGTGATACCGGAGGCGAACCTACCCTACAGCGTATAGGGCAGCTTGTCCACACGATGGGCTTGGCCAGGACAACAGGAGATAATCCTACCACAGGTATTGCTTACTGCAGCCAATTTACTGAGTCATGGGGCTCCTCAGCCATTAACCCAATCCGGCCAGCAAACTGATTAGCACTTATTTTTTTGTTTAGACGTGTTTTTGAGCCTCTCGGGGCACTGACCTCTTTGCCTGACACACACAAGCTTCTGAGCCCCGGAAGCCCCAGGCAAGGCTCTTGGGAGGAGCTGCACTGCCATACAGACCAGCCCAGAGGGCTTTTTCCACTTGAAACTAGAGCGCTCAGAGAGAAGTTGGCTTCCGGGGTCCCTGTGAGGCGTCCCTCTGCCAGCCCAGGTGTCACGTGTGGCCCCGCAGCCCCG
>NW_011494943.1:1482885-1483311 GCF_000754665.1 Bison bison bison
GCCCCGCAGGTGTCCCGGCCCGAGTCTTGGCCGGTCACATCCTCTGCAATCCGGCAGGAAACCTAACCTCCGCCGGCTCCTGTCCTCGGTCTGTCTGCTTATCTGCTTCCTCTGGGGAACAGCCGCGTCGGTGTCCGGTGCGGGGGGGATTTTCGGAGTGACCTCACACGTGCAGACGTCGGCTTCAGCCTGCGTGCGGACCGCGTCCGGGAGGCATCCACAGCCCGTCTCGGTGCCTCCCCGGCCCCTCCTCCCCAAGCAGCATCTTGGCAGGGTCTAGGGTGGGGCTGGGGGGTGGGTCACGCCGGTTCCCATTCCGGGCTCGGGAGGGCGGGGTGTCAAGGGACCCACTGGAAGAAAATGCATCGAAACCGCAAACGCCCGCTCTCTGTTTGAACAACTTTGGAGCCAAAGGCTTCGGCGGCC
>NW_011494943.1:1484496-1489248 GCF_000754665.1 Bison bison bison
AGACTCTGGTCAAGGGCGAAGGGTGACAGGCTCCTGGCCCTTTGGGGGCAAGGATGTGAAACTCGAGGGTGTCCCGTTTGCTGTGCTGCCGTCAGGAAAGCGCACCATGCCGTCGGTCTAAAAAAGTTTTAGCATCAGTGGTTTTTCGCTCCAGTGTCACGGTCGGGCAGGATGTGTGCCTGTCATCACCGAGCACCTTGCACCCTCCTTCTGCTTCTGACTGCGGTGGGGGAGAGTCTGCTGCTGAAACGGAGTTGTGTGTGGGTACAGCGGGTCTAGGGCCGGAGACCGTGCAGGCTGAGTCAGTGAATCAGTGTCGGCTTGGGGCATCGGTTCTGCTGCTCTTGTGGGTGTTTTTAAAACTCGAGTTGATCTTTGTTCTCAAGTGAAAAACGCACAGGAATTTTAGTTCTGGGCTTTCAGACAAATCGGAGGGGGGGGGTTACTTTTGCCATTTGAGCTATAATTAGCACTCCTTTTAGTGTCCAGCTGTTTTCTACTTTATAAAAGGCATTTTGGCAGAATTGAGATACAGAGCCTGGTTCTTCAGGTGCCTGAGGGTGCTCTCTGGCATCTGGGTAGCAGTTTATCTAGGGGTTGGTAATAGATGTCAAGCCTTTCCAAGCAGCATTTTTTTTAAGGGGGGGATTTTGTTGAGGAAGTACTTAAGTTACTCTTTCGAGTCACTTTTTTTTTTTCCCTCCCAGGATTGAGTGTAGGAAAACTGCTTGGGGTGCGGGGAATGGAGAAGGGGGGCTTTGTAGGGGTAACGACGAGGGAGGGGCAGGACAGCAGGAGCTCACAGACCACAGCCAGCCCTAGGGTTTCTGCAGTAAGCGGTAAAAAGAGGTTAAATTTATTCTTTCTTCATGTTGAGTACAAAATTAATCTAAGGTCTCTCTCAAGGCCCAAGACTCTGCAGTCAGCCCTTAACCAAAGGTACCTTTGTATCTGATGCAGCTGATTGTAAGGGGTTCTGTTAATGAGTAGACCAGCTGTTGACTGATAGCTAGGTAGATACTTGGCTCTTTGTTTAACACCTGGTTCCTCTTGTACACTGGCTCCTAAGTGTGACCTACTTCGAGCGTTGATAAGATGAAGTCACTAGCCATCTGCATTTTCTGAGTTGACGTGATCAGAAAATTGACAGCCAAACGGTTTTTCAGTTATCTAAACAAATGACCTAATAGTCACGTGACTGTTAGCAGGGACTAAAGGTAACAGTGAGGTGTTAGAAATAATGGGTTTGAAATAATCTCTGTGAGTTGAAATCTCTGCTTCCACCGCTTTTTTGCAGTTGGTCTTCCTCCTTTTAGGGAAGTCTCACGCCACCCTGAGCCTCACCCGGATTGGAAGCTTGGGAGGGGAGAAGTGTCTGAGCTCTGAGGTCCTGGAGGCCGTGGGTTGGGCTGGGCAGGGTGCTCAGGGACCGGGAGAACACGGGGCGCTGAGTCTCTTCTTGGCGTCTCATAAAAGTCTCTCTGAGAGACTCAGAGCCTTGTTTGCAGATCTTCAGAGCCTGGACATCAGGTTATGCAGTGGAGTTTCTTCTTCCTTTGCTGGTTTTGGTTGTCTTGTGACTCCCTTCTGCCCAGGAATTATTAATTAGAACATGTTAAAACCCTACAAAAGAAGCACTTGTGTTAATTGTGTTTGCTTTTCAAGGTTCTAATCTTATGACTGAACAACTGGGAGTTTTAATTTTTCTTTTTACACTCTGAGAAGTTACTTCTGTTTGTTTTGATGTTGGTCTCCATTTTTTGGAGGTGCTGGGCCTAGAGTACTCAAGAAGTTTAAGGAAAGTATATGAGAATCGAATCTCTGAGAATATTTAATGACTCCCATCACACTTTTTTTTTTTTTTAAACAAAGGTATGAGGGTGCTGGTAGATGCCCGAGAGAAACTCCACATTCCTTGGGGGGATAACTCAAACCAGCTCAATGGAGACAAGCTGATGGCATTTGATACCCGGACGCCCCTGACCGCCCAGGGAATCGTGGAAACGCAAGTTTTCTTACAGTACCTTCCTGCTATAAGAGCATTATGGGCAGACAGTGGCATACAGAATGCCTACGACCGGCGTCGAGAGTTTCAGCTGGTAAGAGATTTGTTTTTTATGTTGTGATTTTAACGGCATTTATTAACATCTGATTGTAACACACCTTTTTCTCTGCCTTCCACAGTATGATGTATGTATCCACAATTTTAGCCTCAGAAATGTGGATAGTTTTCTAGATGAGCTTTATAAACTAACCAAGGTAAAAATAAGGCAAACCCCCAGTGGGTTTGATGAAGCTGTTATATTGAGTAATTAGTTGGTCATTTTTCTTTTTCGAGGGTAAGATCATAATGAGCTTCTCAGGCACTTTCATCCATTTTTTTCTCCTTTTAAAAGTAATTTCATCTCAGTTATAGCAGCAATATTGATCTTTCTAAAAACTGACCTTTTATTTTTGAATTAAGAATTCAGTAACTTAATTGTTCAAGTGTGCTCTTTAGCCTTTAGAGGTATTTATTTCGCAGTTCATCAGTATAGGTTAAAATCCTTAATGTTTAACAGTCATTGCACTTTTTGTATATTTGCATGCTATGCTTTTTAAAAGCTTCTAAGCACATTTTACAAAATGTTCCTCCTTAAAATAATATGATGTTTTTTGTACTTTTCTTTTCCATGGGAAACACTTAGAATTTATTTTGCATTTGTTATTTCTACTTTGTCTTACACAAGACTAAAAGTTTGTAGCTATTACACAGCATTGAAGAAAGGGTGGAAAATAAGGTTCTGATCTAGGTTAAAGATAAAAAAATAATAATCGAAATAAATTACAAAGCACTTGATAAAAAAAAATCTGATTGTGAATGTGTTGATTGTATCTGGCGTTTTATTTGCCAAAGACCAGAAAGATCCCAGGAATGATAGCCATCTCTCCTGTATGCAGTTTGGAGGGAGTTCAGATGTAAAGTAAGTTTTACTGTAATGTGATCAAAATAAAGTGACAGTTAAAAGTAAAACTGCTTAGAAACTTGTTTGGTGGTGTCACGGTGTTAAGCCAGTTCACATATCTGGGTGTGGCTGCAGAGTGACACGCAGCCAGCAGTCCTTGCTATTACAGTTTGTACTCAGCGGCAGCCTTGGCTACCAGAAGTTCTCGAGAAGTCTTCGTGCCGGCTTCTGATACAGCTGAGACCTGAATCTCCACTTTGTCTGAGTGGTGGCCTTCGTGTGAGTCATGCAGTGCTTGATGGTGTGCCGTCTGGTTCAGTTCTCTTTGTTGTGTGTATTTTGCTTGTTAACTTAATGCATTAATAAGCGGCAGAGGTGGTCCTACATCCTTGTTAAAGCTGAGTAGCTGGAAGCATTATATGTTGAAAATTATGAATTTGACTTGACAAGTAGCCTCCATTCAGTGCTCAGACTTGGGGTTAATTTTTGTCTTTCACACACCCCTCTTCAACTTCTTTTACCTTTCCTGCTGTTGTTAAGTGCGGATTATTCTCCTTTCTTCTAAATTCGTTTTCTCAACAAGCCGCACATTTTACTATGCACTGTGTCAGGAGCTTGTTCACCTTGCAGGTCAGGGAAGAAACGTCCGTGTGTAATAGAACACCGCATGTTGGTTCAGGGAGTGACCAGCCTGGTGTCCTGCACAGGCCTCTGTGGGTAAGCTCCGCAAGTCCATTTAGGTGAAGATGGCCCTCCCTGACACTTCTTGCTTTTGAACGTTCCCGTCTTACACTCTTGTGGTCATCACTGTTGAGAAGATATTCCTGAGAATTTATTTGCCATTAAGAACAGACTGTTAAACCGCTCAGGCTGAGGACCTGCAGATTGTTGGCTTGAGCCAGCTGATGCTTTCAGAGCAGAGACAGCCTCCGGGACAAGAAGAGGCAAGTTCACGATAAGAAGGAGAGGCGCAAGGAACAAGGAACAGGGAGAGGTCTGGTTTTAAGCTCCTCGGGACAGGGGTCCTTCCTGCCTGCCCTGCATTGTTAATGGTGCCTGGAACAGCTGCTCAGTACTGAGTCATTGCGTAGAATTAATGGCTCCCATACTTTGGGATGCTCCGTGGTGCCTGTCACGTGGCTGACACTGGGAAGTCACCTTGCTTCCTTAAAATTCCCCCCGAGTCCTCTCCGTTCCTTCTCTCGTCTGCACACATAAAGCCCAAGTCCTGTTTTTTCTGGAGGTCTCTTGCCTCCTCCACTCTGCCCCTCCTCCCCACTGGCTGGTGTCTCCTCCCTGGACCTTAGTAACCTTGTCCAGACCTGGCCGGGTTTGCCGGGAAGCTCTGCTCAGCTCCACTGCTTCCGAAACACAGAGCCACTTCTTCCGTGAGCCTGGACACTGAGGGGCTCGCCCCACGAGCCGGTGATGCCGGTGCCCCACGGCTGCACCTGCTCAGACCCTGCACACTGAGGGCTTCTGCCCACGGCCGCCCTCAGCAGGCCCGCTGCCCGGCTCCTTCACACCCGTACAGTTCATCCGGGCTCCCCTTCACAGAACAGGGTGGACGCAACTCCCTGCAGGCCTGGGCCCTCTCCACGGGTTCAGCTGGAACCCAAAGAACAGAGCGGTTTCCGCAATGACCCCCTCCTCACCTGGGGAGCCTGGGAGGGCGCCTGATCAGTGCAGTGTCTGTGGCAGGCCCACGCGAGGGTGAGGGGTGGCTTGTCTGGCGTCGAGCACCCCTGTGAGCAGCCTCGCCTGGTCCTCCCACTGGACCCGAGGCGGCCTGGCCTGCCTGCCGGTG
>NW_011494943.1:1489348-1493224 GCF_000754665.1 Bison bison bison
CGCCTGGGCCGCCCTCCCTCTGGGCTAGGGTCTCCACTGGGCTGCCTTCTGTTTGGGCTCGCGCTCTCACCGCCACAGGGTCTGACACTTACTTGTTTCCTTGTTTTGTTAGGTGATCTGAATTACGATGCTCTCCTTTTCTGGGAAGCACGGGTGTCTCTGTGCCGTCGTGTTAGTTGTCAGTTGTGTCACCTCTGCGACCCCGTGCACTGCGCCTGCCAGGCTTCTCTGTCCGTGGGGTCTCTGTGTGCTAGTTGGTTATTTTCCGGGAGATGGGAAGTTCTTGTATCATGGAATCGATTTTTCTTTTTTGTTGTGTTTAACCGTGTAGTTTCTTGAATCTTGCATAGGAAAAGTCAACATCAGGGGAAATGAGAGGATTTAGCAGCTAAAATAATGAAAATAAGCCTTTTTGTTTTCAACTACCGCTTGATTATTAAGCTTATTAATGCAAATTTAAATGCAAAAAAATGGGGGCAGTTTCTAAGCTCTTGACCACTGTTTTGCTGAAGAGGAATGACTGCCCTTGAATCAGTTTTTGGGCCAAGGGTAGCGTAGTGACATCATAGCGTAGGTTTTTAGTTTTTAGCAGGCTGTTTGTTTGTTAGTAATAACTTTGGGTGCAAACATGAATGTTTTCTTTCTCTAGCTTCCAAAGGCAAACATTTCCTTTTCTGGTTCGTATCATTGTGAGTGAGCTAAATAAATGCCTTACTGTGGAAAAGAAAACTCTGAAGGTTCACGTCGCTACGACTTACATTGTCTTTTTCTCCTTCCTCTGAACTTGCACACTGACGACAGTGCGTCCTGAGTGGGGGTCTCTTAGCGTCTCAGTTAAATGTCTGTAACCCTCTGCCTGGGGCATGCCTTTGCCATAGCCTGCCACTGCGCTGGAGAGATACCCTCTCTAGAAAAACAAGGTGACCGTAGCTAGGGAATTTGCTGAGATGGCTCCAGAGATGGGAGTCAGAGGTTGGAGATACGTGTGAGAACTAACAGCATGGCCAGGAGTCATTGGAGTGTGTAATATACAGTTGCTTATTCAGGAGCCTAAGCAAAATGTACAGATCTCCTTACACAGGACAAGAGAGTGTGTGACCCTGTGGGGCGCACTCCTGGATCTCTGCACACACTTTGCCGTCGTCAGCATTAATGCAGCTTCCTGTGATGGCCAGTCTTGCCTTTGCAACTCCCGCAACTGAAACTGCCTCCTGTGTCGTGTGGTGCCTTGAGTTTGACGTGGTTTTCTCTCGCTCCAGGGGTGCAGCTGGTGCTTGAGGACGGCTTCACCTCTCCAGGCTCATGAGCTCGTCTTTCTTAGGACTGAGCTTCCTGCAGTCTGGGTGACAGTAACTGTTTAGCCTCAGGCGGGGGCCTGTGAGGCGCGGAGAGCTCGGTAAAGTAGGCACTTCCTTCAGGCTGGGACGGTGGCTTCTCGTTGGCGCTGCAGGTGGGTTCCAGGTGCTGAGGGGAGAGAGGCCTTCGTTTGTTCCGGAGCCCTGAGGAGGGCTTGCTTGAAAGGGAGACACGCTAGTTTCAGTTGTGAACTGGTCCAGTTTCTTTATGAAATGAATTCAATGAAAGACTCTGATTTCAAGTTGCTAAAAATATGGTAGGCTTAGGGTGAACTATTTCAGTCTGTATTACAAGGATTGTATGTAACATTAGAATTTGTAGAGATTTTTTAAATTTAGGTCTCTGTAGAATTTGTGTTTATTTTTTTGGTGAACTTAAACAGGTGTCAGAATGGTTACATTTTATCTAAGCTTTGGAAACCCAGACCTGTCTGCTGTTTACCTTGAAAACAGAGAGGCTGGTGTGGCACATGCTTATAGTGTTAGTGTGACTTAGTGAGACTGTGTGTGTGTGACAGACATAGGGATCCCTGGTGGCTCAGCTGGTAAAGAATCTGCCCACCATGCAGGAGACCCCCGTTCGGTCCCTGGATTGGGAAGATCCCCCTGGAGAATCCTTCCTGTCTGAAGAATTCCGTGGGCAGAGGAGCCTGGCGGGCTGCAGTCCACGGGGTCTCAGAGTCACACTACGTGTAAGACGCGCACACGCATCCTGGGTGTGTCTCCTGATGTCACATGAAGGTGACGTGCTCGTCTTTAGGTCATGTTACTTTAGGCAGAACCTTGACTTGCTGTGGGGGTGTGAGCTCTGGTGCTGAAGAGCGACGGTAGTGTCCTGTGCTGCTGTGTGTGGTGCCTGCTACCACTCTTCCTGACTGGAGTGCAGCCTCACTCGGGAGAAGGGCTGGGGGCGCGCCTGTAAGCAAAGAAAGCGGCCCCAGGACTACCGCTCTTCCTGACTGGAGTGCAGCCTCACTCGGGAGAAGGGCTGGGAGCCGCCTGTAAGCAAAGCGAAGCGGCCCCGGGACCCCGTGCGCCGCGTGGTCCTGCTTCATCTTTGACAGAGAGGCGGCCCGACCGCCGGGCCCCGTCTGGCCCTGTTGGCCCATGGCAGGCACTGGTCTCTCTGGAAAACTCAAGTGCTGCTGATTAATTACATGACGTTTTAATTCCTTATGTTTTGCAAAAATTGCTTTGTGCTTTTCAAAGTACATTAATTATTTCTATCACGTGCCTTGTCACTGAATCCTTAAGTGAAAGAACACATGCAATGTGGGCTCTGGTCCTGGTCTCACAGATGAACAGACTCGGAGGCAGCAGCGCGGTTGTGCCTTCCGTTCCCAGGGGTGGTCATGGTGACAGGGTGGGCCTAGAGCTCAGTCTGCGCCTCCTGTCCAGGGGCCACCCAGGCCTCAGGCGCTCTCTGCTCTCGGCCCGGCCTCCCAGCGCCCTGCCCTCAGTCAGCACTCCCCAGGGGCGTCCTGGCGCCTTGCTTTGAGCACATGTTCTCTTAGAGATGGGTGGCACTGCGCTCATAGGCACAGGGCTGCTTTTATGTTCTGAGCTCTCCTAACACTCTGTGCCACTCCTCTGCTCCTTTATTACCTTATGTTTGATGGTGGTGGCGGTAATCCCAGATGTACTGGTAAACTTACTAACTTAGAGATGCACAGTTTATCCCATCTAGCGAGCATCATGGTAAAGGCTGCTGGAACGTTCTCCGCCTTGAAAGCTAGCTTTGGTGATCCTCACCTGACATTTCGTCAGTGAACATGGTTTTAATGTACCCTAAAGAGTAGGGCTATTCCAGTTGACCTATTCCAAATCCTGAAAGATGATGCTGTGAAAGTGCTGCCCTCAATATGCCAGCAAATTTTGGAAAACTCAGCAGTGGCCACAGGACTGGAAAAGGTCAGTTTTCATTCCAATCCCAAAGAAAGGCAATGCCAAAGAATGCTCAAACTACGAACAATTGCACTCATCTCACATGCTAGTAAAGTAATGCTCAAAATTCTCCAAGCCAGGCTTCAGCAATACGTGAACCGTGAACTCCCAGATATTCAAGCTGGTTTTAAAAAAGGCAGAGGAACCAGAGATCAAATTGCCGACATCCACTGGATCATGGAAAAAGGAAGAGAGTTTCAGAAAAAGATCTATTTCTGCCTTATTGACTATGCCAAAGCCTTTGACTGTGTGGATCACAATCAACTGTGGAAAATTCTTCAAGAGATGGGAATACCAGACCACCTGACCTGCCTCTTGAGAAACCTATATGCAGGTCAGGAAGCAACAGTTAGAACTGGACATGGAACAATAGACTGGTTCCAAATAGGAAAAAGAGTACATCAAGGCTGTATATTGTCACCCTGCTTATTTAACTTCTATGCAGAGTACTTCATGAGAAACGCTGGGCTGGAAGAAGCACAAGCTGGAATCAAGATTGCTGGGAGAAATATCAATAACCTCAGATACGCAAATGACACCACCCTTATGGCAGAAAGTGAAGAGGAACTCAAAAGCC
>NW_011494943.1:1493324-1498013 GCF_000754665.1 Bison bison bison
TGATGAAAGTGAAAGAGGAGAGTGAAAAAGTTGGCTTAGAGCTCAACATTCAGAAAACTAAGATCATGGCATCTGGTCCCATCACTTCATGGGAAATAGATGGGGAAACAGTGGAAGCAGTGTCAGACTTTATTTTTGGGGGCTCCAAAATCACTGCAGATGGTGATTGCAGCCATGAAATTAAAAGATGCTTACTCCTTGGAAGGAAAGTTATGACCAACCTAGATAGCGTATTCAAAAGCAGAGCCATTACTTTGCCAGCAAAGGTCCATCTAGTCAAGGCTATGGTTTTTCCAGTGGTCATATATGGATGTGAGAGTTGGACTGTGAAGAAAGCTGAGCACTGAAGAATTGATGATTTTGAACTGTGGTGTTGGAGAAGACTCTTGAGAGTCCCTTGGACTGCAAGGAGATCCAACCAGTCTATCCTAAAGGAGATCAGTCCTGGGTGTTCATTGGAAGGACTGATGCTGAAGCTGAAACTCCAGTATTTTGGCCACCTCATGCGAAGAGTTGACTCATTGGAAAAGTCTGTGATACTGGGAGGGATTGGGGGCAGGAGGAGAAGGGAACAACAGAGGATGAGATGGCTGGATGGCATCACTGACTTAATGGACATGAGTTTGGGTGAACTCTGGGAGTTGGTGATGGACGGGGAGGCCTGGCGAGCTGCGATTCACGGGGTCGCAAAGAGTCGGACACGACTGAGCGACTGCACTGAAGAGTAGAAGTCTAGTGACAGCCAGTTATCTGAGAGGTAGGCATACATTTTTCTAGGAAAGGGACATTTGGAACTTAGCATATGTCTTGCACAGTTGCTCGGAGCTGTTCCTGGGGCTGGCGGATGTTGGGGCGCTTTTTTTCTGTTATGTTGTGAACCCCTTTGCCACGTTTCTCATGTAGTTGCCACAGACTGCATTCTGCTTATGAGCATTCCAGATTCAGATTACAGTTTGTTGCAAATTTTTCTTCCAATTATAAAGTACCTATTTCTGGAAATTAATAGTGATTTTTTGTTTCATGGTCTTTTCCTAGCCGTGTGATACAATTCTTCAGTCTGTGTTGTGAACATTTTTTTTTTTTAAACAAGATGCCTTTTTTGAAGAGGTTTTGTTACATCCACATTATTAGAATGAGCTGATACGGATCAAGGAAATAGTTTTGTTTTGAAACTGGACTTCAGTGGCCTTGGCTAGATTTGCCAGTCCCTTTCAGTGATGGTAGTTGTTTTTCTTAATCTTTCCAATTTTATTTCTCTTCTTTTGGCAAAATGAATAAAAAAGATTTTGAAATCAGTGCAGTGGGTTAACTTTTCCATCCACGGCTGCGGAATCCTTCAGTAGAACTACTCTTGTCACGTTTGTTTTGGTTTTGGTCTAAGTCCTAAGACTTATACACTTGGTTTTGGTGTGTGGAACTTTACTTTGTATCTTCCAAACAGATTAGAAAGTAGCGGGTCTGACTTGACTGACTTGTTTTGCATAGTAAAGCGTCTCTACGGGTACTTCACAGTGTGGTGTGGCTTCCTGCTGTGCCACGGGGCGCAGTGGACCTGAAGGCCACACAAGCTGGTGTCCCGGCTCCGCCTCCTGCGTGAGCCCCGCAAGGCCCCCCAGCCTCTCTGACTTCCTCTTCCTTCCACTGTGAAGTAGGTACGATTCTGAGACTGTTATGAGTTGCAGGGATTCCATGAGCTCAGATCACCCACGTAAATAAAGCCTGTGGCCCAGTGCCCGACACCTGCTGATCACGTTACCATCTTAGCTGTTAACAGCCCTGCCACATCCACAGACTGTGAGTCGTTTTCTACAGTATGAAGCACTGTCAGCTTCGGTTTGACTCTCAGAGCTTGATTTCCAGTGTGAAAACCCTGCGTTCTAACCAGTGCAGAAGAGTGCTTCATTCTCATCAGACCCTGTGGTCTCTGGCGGAGGCAGCACCATGGAGGGTGTGAGGCTTTCATTGCCATGTTGCTTCTTGTTTCCTTTGCAGCGTCACTGCACTTGATTTTCAGATCGAGAACTCGAGATGTGGCTCTTGACATTTGCACACACGCGTGCTTGGTCGCTTCAGCCGTGTCTGACTGTTTCCACCCCCCATGGACTGTAGCCGTGGATTCCCAGGCAAGGATACTGGAGTGGGTTGCCGTTCCCTTCTCCAGGGCATCTTCCCAACCCAGGGATCGAACCTGGGTCTCCTGCATTGCATAAGATGTATAGCCGGAATTGTTTGTTTGGAGAATGTGCTCCTTGAACGGTTCAAGTGTGTGGTCTGAACTGGCCAGAGTGTGAGCTGCCCGCCCTGCGCTTCTCCAGCACCGCCCCCACCCCCAGTGTGCACATGGACCCGCTTTCCCTTTCTGCCATCCCTGGCAGAGATGTTGTCAGCATTCACGTTAAGGAGGGTGTTTGGGGTTTTCCAACCTAGAAAAGTTCGTTATATTCATAAAACACAGAATCTTTATTTTTTTTTCTTTAAGGTTTCATGTCACTTTCTGAGAGATTTTAGAACTCCTGACCATTTTGTTAAAAAAGATACCAACTAGAAATATTAATAGAGTAATGGAGCAAAATAAACTCCAGATTTGCAAACAGAACTCTCACGTTGTCAGCCCTGCCCCCCCCAGATGGCCTGGTGTCGCAGGTTCTTCCACCCGGGCAGCGGCGTCAGCCTCTTCCTGGGGTGTGTGTCTTCTCTTTTCTAGAAAATTCAGCAAGAGGTGCTGGGCAGTGAGTACTGTCGAAGGCTGAGAGGCTTTCACTTTCCCTTTCAGTATCCTGGTTACCACTTTTTATCCGCAAGTGATCTTTTCAAGATTATTTTCCTGTTACGTGGGATGAACCGCCTCAGTAGAAACCGTGTAGCGAGTCTGCACTCTGGTGTCGTGTGGTGTGCGTTGAGGCTTCTTGCCGTGAACTGCTGCTGCTGCTGCTAAGTCACTTCAGTCATGTCTGACTCTGTGCGACCCCAGAGATGGCAGCCCACTGGGCTCCCCTGTCCCTGGGATTCTCCAGGCAAGAACACTGGAGTGGGTTGCCGTGAAGTGCAATGGTTCGCATTTACTGACGTTAAGTAAAGGGAACCTCGGGGCAGCGCTGGCCATGCGCGGTGGTGCCAGCTTCTCCAGTGTCTGGGGAGCGGCTCACGAGCAGTGCCCGGCCGGCGGACCCCACAGGTGAGAGGAGGCGCACGCCGCACCAGGCGGGCACGGAGCTCCTCAGGGGTGAGGTGGCCTCTCAGTTCATTTTCTGTTCATTTTTTTAAACCTTAATAGTTGGATGCTTTATATTTACAAAGCTGCAAATACTATATATTCTCATTGAAATATTTTCATAAAAGGAATGTGATTGGGCTTGTAGAGTTAAAATTCTGCATTGCAAATGGTGTGCCGTTTTCAGATGATACTAACTTGTTTGTCACATTTGCAGTAAAACTGTCTTTGTTATGCAGCTTCAAAAGCGATGGGGACACTGAACTGTTGTCGTATACATTACATACATTTCAGCCCTACGCTAGCGTAAGGAGCATTACACTTAATGTTTTTCTTAACTTTTAAATTGTTATGATCAAATATTGCAATCAATTTTAAGATTCGTGTTACAATCTAGTAAGAAGCCAAGGCCCCCACCTCTTTTATTTTGCACATTTGACCTTAATGTAAGATGGCTTTCTTTTGAAAAAGGAGCTTTATAAAAAAAAAAAAAATTCATCCTGTAGAACTTCATTCTTTGTATAGGAATATACATGAACATAGCCATTTGATATTTTTATGTGTAACTGTTTTATACTCTCTGCAAATGTGACTGTTTAGGCATTACTTTTAGAGTATCCGTTTTTCATCATGATAATCTGAATTCTTTTCACATGTGAGAACTGGAGAGCAAGTGTGAGAGGATGAGAAGGCTTATGTAGCACTTTTCAGGAGATGAGTTAAACCTTAAACCGTGTCAGCTGCCAGCTTTCAGCAGCTGTTCAAGGACATAGTCCTGGCCACCCACCAACCAGTCAGGCACTTTTTAGCAGGCTGAGTACTTGCTAGTGAACCGAATGAAAGTAATCTTTGTTTGCATCAATCTTAGATGCTATTCGGAAGAACCCACATTAAAAAGCAAAGAAGTAAATAGCCACACATGTGATAAATGCTGTGGAGGAAAAGGAAAGCGACGAGAGAGCAGGAGGCTGGTCAGAAGAGGTGAGGGTGAGGTTGAGGTTGAGACCCCAGGGATGGAAAATTGAGCCCGACAGGCAGGAGGAGGACCATGTGTGCGGGGCCTGGGGGGTGGGCACCGGGGGAAGGAGCAGCCAGCCAACGTGCGTCTGAAGCCTGTGCGCTGTCCCGGAGGCTGGCACTGCTTACCTGTGAGCATGGCTCACGATCCAGCGGTGGAGTGTGGTGCCTGTCAGCTCCCCTTCCTCACCAGGCGTGTGTGGAACAGCTGCCACGCCGTGTCCTGGGATGGGCAGGCCCTGGGGACCGGGAACCAGCTGCTGGCCCGCCATCACAGAGCTCGGGGTCCAGTGAGGGGCAGCCAGACCCCCCGCAGTGCTGCTGGCCATCCAGTGAACGGCATCGAGCACTGATCTGTAGCCTCCCTGCCACGAGTGTGCGGAATCGGCGCGTTTGCCGGCTGGAAGGACCCAGGCGCGCAGGCCCTTTGAGGGTAAGGTCACGGCTAGTTTGGGTCCTTC
>NW_011494943.1:1498203-1512129 GCF_000754665.1 Bison bison bison
GACTGCGGTGCCCCCTGCCTCCCTTAAGAGCACAGCTAACCGAGCGGTGACTGTGGGCGCTGGGAGCTGTGGCCACACCCAACAGGGTGTGAGGCAGGCCGGCTGCCTGCGTCCGCACCTGGCCTGCCTGACTGGAGCTGGGGGTGGCTCCCTACTGCTCAGGCCGGCTTGTCTGCTGCCCCGAGTGTGGGGCACTGGATTGAACAGCAAACCGGGAGTGGAGTGACCCGGGTTTTTCTCTCACCTGCCGTGCGCTCCTAGGCGTAGAAAGACTTGGTTAGTTAGTGTTGACTGTTGCGTGTGTTGGGCCTGCGGATTGCAAGGGGCAGCGCCACCCACCGGTGCAGAGGCCCCGGGGCCACAGCACGCCCACCTGTGGGCTCCTCCGTTCAGACGGCGGGGGATTGAAACTTGATTTGGGAAGTTATGTCTTATGTTGGAAAACTGCATATTCTTTTTGTTTTGTTTTTCTCAGCAGTCAAGGACGTTTCTTTCTGAACTCACAACAGTCCTTTGTATGCTATTGGGGTTGTATATGATTGGTCCTTTTCCAAAAAGTATTTAATTTTGAGGACTTTTTCAGGGTTCAGAACTCTTAAGCGTCTTAGTCTTGTCATTATCTGAAAATAAGGTGGTTGGTTTTTGTTTTTATTTTATTTTCTGACGGAATTACTTGTAATAGGCTCCAGAATCCAAAATAGCTTTTTTTTTTCCAATTTAGACTTTAAAGCACGTCTGTGCCCACCGTAGGCACCGTCCGGTCAGCCGCTGAGTCTGTGTGTGTTGGTTCGTTGCTGTTTCCTTCCAGTCTCTGGATACAGTGTTGCCTGTTGAGTTAGACTCTCCTATAGTTTCTGTACAGAATTTCATATTCTCTTCATTTAATGTTGTACCATTAGCGTTTGCTGGAAGGAGGTGATTTTCTCAGAGGCCCAGTACGGTGTTCCTCTAGAAAGTGGATGTGCAGGGCCAGCTCCTTCCAGCACCCACATGGGAGTGTCTTGTGAAGAGTGGTGGTGGTGACGGGTCGTCCTGTCATGACGCTGCTCTGGTGAGAGGGTGGCACACGACGTCCGAGCTCGCCCACCTCTCAGGACTGCCTCCTGCCACACACTGAAAATGTGCGTTTGATTTTTCAGGGAGGAAGGTTTTATAACGAAATACTGTCTGCCACTCTGAAGCCTGCATTTTAAAGAAGGGGCTATAATTCTTTTATAGGCTTTTGAAAATAATTGATACTTTAGAAGTGAAGTTGCTCAGTCGTGTGTGACTCTTTGCAGTCCTTTGGGCATTACCCACCAGGCTCCTCCGTCCATGGGATTCTCCAGGCAGGAACATTGGAGTGGGTGCCATTCCCTTCTCCAGGGGATCTTCCCGACCCAGGGATCGAACCCAGGTCTCCTGCATTGCAGGCAGACACTTTACCCTCTGAGCCACCAGGTAAGCCCCAGTTGATACTTTAAGATAACAAAACTGAACACCATTTAAGTGTAAGACATGTGCATTTATAAGTATTTATTAAACATACAGCCATACTCTCTTTTTCTGTCTCTCCAGGATGAAGCATTTTAATAAAGTCCTTCATTTTTTGGTAACATCTATAGTAGAATTATTAAACTGCATTTACATTTTGTGTTATATGTAAATTGGAATTTGGTGGGACTACAGCAATACTGTTAGAAAACTAAGATCATTAGCTTTAAGTCATTTGGGTGATAAGTCTAATTAGAAAACCTGATATTAAAAGATTGTATTTGTGAGCAGTGGCAAGAAAGTGTTTATAAAATAAAGTGCAACTTCTTTCCCAAAGTCTTGTTACTAGTATTGTGCACTGCTTTGTTTTTCTAGCTTATATGCAAGAGAAGTCTTAAAGCTGTTTAGAGGTATTCTTTCCAAAATTCTGCTTAGGCTGTTATAACCTAACTTAGTCTGGAGAGGTATTTAATTTGAAAAAAATGCTTTCAAAAAATGTTTGGGTGCTTTTTAATGTGACTAATTTTGGCTCTTTTGAGTTTTGAGTGGTGCACATAGAAGATGCTAATGAGATATTTGCAAGTGCATTCAGCTGGACTCCACTTAATTTAGACCTATCCACTGAGCAAGGGAAGCGTCCTTATGTTTCTTTGAATGTGAATAAACACGGTCTTTCTCCCTGTGAACCATGCGCCAGGCGTGAGTGGTGGCAATCTGAAGGATGCTTTGGCGGTGAAGGTGAGGCAGCCGCCCGCCCTTACTAAACTCGTGCTGTGCGTCACTGCAGTGCCCGGCGATGTTTTCTCCAGAAAAAAATGAATAAAGTCATTAAAAAAAAAAAAAAAGAGGCAGTCATCTTGAAGATAAGGAGCAGTAAAATGGGTCCTTTGTGGAGACCAGGCAGAAGGAGCGCATCTGGAAGGGCAGGTGAAGGAAAGAAGTGAGCTGCGGCGGGGCGGGAGCCGGGCATAGGAGCGTCCCGCCCCCGCCGGCTCGGGGAGTTCACCAGCCTCATCACCGCATCTTTCTTTGAAGTAAAAACTACGGGGGAGACAGACCTGGGGCCCATCCAGCAAGAAGTATTGCCTCCTGTCTTTATTACCAGCCACATCCTTAGAGTGGAATGAGAAGTCTCGATTCACTAACCAGGTTTAACCTCAAACATTTCCATTTTGTTCCTTGTTTATATTTGGCAATTGATTCTTGCTGTAAACCTTACATATAAGTAAATGCCAGATGGAAAGGCTTATATTACACAGAGTCTCTTCATAGACGGTTTAAAGTCTCCTCTAAAGTCTATTTAGATGTGGCTTCACCAGGATATTTGCAGGGCTGAAATTACCAGTGTATACAAATATGAACTACTGATTTAAAAAACAACCTTCTAGGTCACTTTTAAAGGCAAGTTAATAAGTTTCCTATTGAATAGATGTTCTTTAAACAAAGATATGGTGAAGCCTACCTAAATGAGTATTCGGGAAACGTGTCCACCTGGCTTAGTTTGAGGATTGTAAGACGGGTGGAAAGTAAAGGCACATTATAGGTGTACAAAAAAAAACCGTCCGATGACAGTCGAGGCACCGCCACCTGGCAGGCCAGCTCACAGCTGTGATCAGTGTAAGGAGTCAAGAGGTTTGTCATTTTCTCTCTTACCTCTTGATTCTGTTTCGTCTTTGAAATACTCCAGACTTGTGGGTGGAAGGGCTTAACATGCATGGAGCTGTGAGAGCCGCTGCGCCGCTGGACTTGGCTGTTTGGGACACAGACCTCTGTTTTGTAGTTCACTGCTCTTCAGGACGTGTGCGCTGGTCATGGTGCTTGCCTAGTGGCAGCTCCTCTGCGTAAAGAAAAGCTGGATGTCAGCTCGCGTGATATCATTGTTTTCAGAATCACGTGTTTGTTTAGATCTCAGAGGAAAGCTGTCACTGCTTAATTATCCTGATGATACAGATTTTCTTTGAATTTTAGTATTTCTTGTACTACCATATTTATTCTTAAAAAACTATTAACCTATTATTAGGCTTTGCTGGTGACTCAGTGGTAAACAATCCACCTCCCAAAGCAGGAGACAAAGGTTTGATCCCTGGGTCAGGAAGATCCCCTGAAGAAGGAAATGGCAACCCACTGCAGTATTCTTCCCTGGGAAGTTGCATGAACAGAGGAGCCTGGCGGTCTACAGCCCATGGGGTTGCAAAGAGTCACACACGACTCGGTGACTAAACAGCAACAGCAGTCTCGTAACTAGAAGGGCTTCCACACATAGAAATGGGGTGCTTCAGTTAAGAAGCACTTAGGGAGAAGGCAGTGGCACCCCACTCCAGTCCTCTTGCCTGGAAAATCCCATGGACGGAGGAGCCTGGTAGGCTGTAGTCCACGGGGTCGCTAAGAGTTGGACACGACTGAGCAACTTCCCTTTCACTTTTCACTTTCATTCATTGGAGAAGGAAATGGCAACCCACTCCAGTACTCTTGCCTGGAGAATCCCAAGGACGGGGGAGCCTGGTGGGCTTCCGTCTCTGGGGTAACACAGAGTCGGACACGACTGAAGCGACTTAGCAGCAGCAGTAGCAGTATGTTTTTCTAATTGACTTTTATTCACAGTGAATTTTCTGCCATTTATGAGAGATACCTAATCAGCCTGCAGTTAAGTTCTAGGCATTTTACAAGATTAAGCATTTTAGTAACAAGCTAAAATCCGCTGCAGTACTTACAGTTCACATTTGATTGAATTTTATCAGCTCTTTTCTTTCTAAAGTGTAGTTTTTACCTGTTCACCCGGTAAAAAGATAGATTGCTCTTAAACAGTTTGCATTGGTTTATTTACCTGTCATGCAAAGTTCAGGTGTCTGTTGCAGAAGCAAATTAGTTTTATAACAAATTGAGGTTTTCGGTTCCTTAGGGCCCTGCTGCCCTATACATATACATAGCAGTTCTGATAGTTGTTCTCGTCTGTGCTTTTTTAGCTGCTTACTCGGTTACAGCTGTAGCATCAGTTTCACTGACTTCTAACCACGGGAGGCTCTGGGAGCTCACCTTTGAAGGCTGTGGGCTATGTGGGACATTTGAAAACGGGCTCTGGGGGTACGGAGAGGAAAGCGGCCGGAGCTGCAGTAACACAGGAAGTAAAGCGCCTCTGAGTCACCACGCCAGTCTTCAAAAAGAGAAAACTCTACTCGCAGGCTTAATTCTGCTCTTCAGGTCACAGTTCAGATACGTCAAAGGAAGGCCCGATGCTTTTCTTGTGAAACCTAGTTCAACTCAAGTAAATGTTGCTTGAAATCTACTTTGGTCATAAGATAAAGCTAAATAAGTTTCTAATACAGATTCTTAATATTCTTCGTGTTTTTACAAAGCTTTTTAAAAACCCTAGCTGGTTTGGTCTGCTGCTGCTGCTAAGTCACTTCAGTCGTGTCCGACTCTGTGCGACCCCATAGACGGCAGCCCACCAGGCTCCCCCGTCCCTGGGATTCTCCAGGCAAGAACACTGGAGTGGGTTGCCATTTCCTTCTCCAATGCATGAAAGTGAAAAGTGAAAGTGAAGTCGCTCAGTCGTGTCTGACTCCTAGCAACCGCATGGACTGCAGCCCACCAGGCTCCTCCGTCCATGGGATTTTCCAGGCAAGAGTACTGGAGTGGGTTGCCATTGCCTTCTCCGTGGTTTGGTATAATCAATATCAAAAGATAAAATTAATATGAGGGACTTCCTGGTGGTCCAGTAGTTAAAACTGCGCTCCCAGTGCAGGGGCCTGTGTTTGATCCCTGGTCGGGGAATTAGATCCCAGAGGCTGCGTTTAAGATCCAGCATAGCCAAATAAATAAATAAAAATAATTTTTTTAAAAAAGATAATATGAAATCCAATTTTGAGTAAAAGATTCAGTATGTCCAGACCTGAACTGATGCTGGGATTGGCTCTTCAGAATCACTTCTTGTGGGACTTGTTAAAATTTTGATTTGGTGGAACTGTGCTAGGCCTAGGGAATCTCTGTTTTTAAGGAGCACCCTCTTCAAAAATTCCTGTCACAGGCTCAATGGTATGATATTTTAGCCTTCACATGCCAAAGGACAAAATCAAGGGCATTTTGTAGGTATTTGTGTTAACGAGAGAATTCAAACTTCCACAGCCTTTTTATTGAATAAATCATAATAGTAAGTTGCACACTGTGTTTCTTAGTGCAGGTTTACTGATGAGCGTTAGATTCTTCTGGAAGGGGACATCGAGTTGCTCACGGGAGGCCTCCGCTGTCACCAGAATCAGGGGCGGATGTGCACCGTTCATGCTGATCTGGAGCGAGGCGGCGCATCCCACCCTGGGGAGAGTCTGCCTCTCACGGACGGTGGTCCTAACAGGAGAGACCTGGGAGAGTTCTGTTGGGTCCTCTCCGTGTTTGCCTCTGGGCCTTTACATTGCAGCTTTGCCGTCACCATAGCTGAGTGGATTTTGAAGTATGGATGCAATTTTTTTTTTTTAAACACTTGCATTTTGGTCTGAAAGATGTTGCTAGAACTGTGTTTTATTTTAGAAATACCTGCTGCATGTTTGCATGAAATGGAGGCCCACTGTTTTAACTTGACAGCAGAGAACGTGTTTTAAGTGGTTGGACATTGCTTGTAATTCCAGGAATGCTGATTGTCAGTGATTTTTGCGTGCATGTGCATGCTCAGTCATGTCTGACTCTTTACGACCCCATGGACTGTAGCCTGCCAGGCTCCTCTGTCCATGGGATTTTCCAGGCAAGAGTACTGGAGTGGGTTGCCATTTTCTTCTCCAAGGGATCTTCCCCACCCAGGGACTGAACCCGCATCTCCTGCATTGGTGGGTGGATTCTTTACCCCTGAGCCCCCTGGGAAGCCCCTACATAATGTATTTTGCCTTTAGGTTTGGATTGAACTTACTGGAAAGTGTAGTCAAGTCTTCCCCAAAGTTGATTTTGAAAAGCCGTTCAGTGTTCTGCTTTAGTGGTTGAAGGTGGGTTCTTGTTGCAGAAAAATTTGGTTTCATCCATTAGTTCAAAAATCTCAGTGAAAATTTACGTCTGCTGAGACATGGGACTGGTGTAATAGGGCAGGCAGGTCAGCACACTCAGCTTTTCTTGCTGACCTAGCTCGTGGGCATGGTGACAGTCCCATTCGTGAGAGCGGATTAAATCTTTCGTTAACAGCGCTGGTTTTGTAAGACAGTGTAGACATCAGGTATTTCCTGCAGAGTCCGTGCTGGTGAAGAGTCCCGGGGGGGGGGTTAGTCGCTCAGTCGTCTCTGACTGTTGTGACCCCATGGACTGCAGCCCTCTGGGCTCCTCTGTCCTTGGGATTCTCCAGACAACACTGGAGTTCCATTCCTTTCTCCAGGGGAATCTTCCCGAAGAATCTGTGGTGTGACCGTTTGCACAGTCTGCAGTGGCCTTTTCTGCGCCACACCCTTTGCCACTGGCTGTCATGCCGCGCTGCGCCCTCGCCTGCAGCTCCTCAGCGCAGACGGCTCGCTCAGGCCCCGTCGTCAGTCGGTTCGCGCTTGGCGCTGCCCCCTTGAGGAAACGACCGCTGAGCGGTGCGGGCAGTCCTCAATTGGCTCGCAAGCCCCAGCTACCGGAGGCTCGTCAGCCCTCAGCTGCAGCCCCCTTTCCATTTCTGCCTCTTGTGAAGAAGTCCTGTGAGGAGCTGTTGCGCATAAAACGCTCACCCTCCCGCCTCGCTCTTGCGTGCTGTGGCCTTCTGTTCCGAGAGCTCGGTCTGGCACCGCGGTGCTCAGCGCAGTCCGCCCGCGGTGCGCGCTGGGCCCTCGCCCACTTGGTCTCTGCCCGCGAAGGCGGTCTTTCTGACACGTGCCTGCTGTCCGGGGCGAAGCTGAGACCGCTCCTCACGCAGGCTTGGCTCTGTAAAGCTGGCACGAAGTGTGGTTGATAGAACTAGAATCCAGGTCAGAGGCATGCGGAGCCAGCTGCTCTCACCTGTCAGTCCATCTGCCTCTTGGGGGACGTCGTCAGGCCCGGCTTCGTCAGCCCGGAGCCGCCGTGTGAGGAGGCTGCGGCCCGGCCGCCCTGCCCCGTGGGGGCCGAGCCCGGACGCGCGCAGGGCGAGAAGTGGGCAGGCCGGCCACGGCAGCCTGGGAACTTACCTCCGGACTTAAGAGAAAAGAGTTACGGGGTGACCTCAAACATCTTAAATTTAAAAAGTCGTAAGTGTGAAATGGCTTTCCTCTGGAAGTTTATTAAGAATTCTCTTCAGTAATATAACACATACTGAGGAGAGTTATAATGGCGCCTTGAGTCATGACCAAAAAGAGTGAGTCCTGAGCCCATGGTGTTGCTTGCCCAGGACCTGAAGTTACTTCTGTGTTAGCTGGGGGACTGAGCAGCACGGCGTGAATGGTGAGCCACAGCAGAAGCGCCCGCCTCGGGGCTCACAGGCGCGTAGTAAAGGAAAGGAGACCATCACTGTCGATCAGCTGCACAAACTGAAGTTGTTGCTGGGCTCCCCTCTGGTGATTATCCATCGAACCAGGGGCCTTCCTCATTTACCGTTAGATTGAGGCTCAGAGAAGTTCAGGGGCTTGCCAGATGGCTCAGCGTTGAGGAGAGGCCTCGAATCAGAGTTAACGTTAGACAGGAGAGAACTTGCGATCACCTCTGAAGTGGTTAGGGCAAAGGCCTTCGGGAGGCTGGCCCCGGCTCGCCACAGTTCATCCCCGACCCTGGAGGAGTCGAGGGCCCGCCGGCCGTGCTGAGCGAGGCGTCGGGGTTGCACTTGCACTCGGGGCCCTCAGCTCAGACACGTTCCTGAGAACAGGGGTGCCACTGTTCATTTATGTGTCCTTCGTGGTTGAGTTGCAAGCAACACACATTTTATATATATTTTAAGAAATATTTATTTAGCTGTTCCGGATCTTAGTTGTAGCATTTGAACTTCGGTTGCAGCATGAGGGATCTAGTTCCCTGACCAGGGATCGAACCGGAGTCCCTGCAGAGGGAGCTTGGAGTCTCAGCCATTGGACCACCATCGAGGTCCTTTTTTATCTTTTATGTTTTTTTTTTTTTTGACGTTGTGAAAATACAGATTTCTCTCTGTCGTTCCCCCAGTGGAGGTCTTTAAAGCTCCTGTAAGGAATTTCCCGAGTTACCAAATTCAGAAGAGTGTTCACCCTTCTACAGCACGTGTGTTCACACCGCATATGTGTGTTTAACCTGTATTGTCTCAGGGCAGGTTTCGGGGGAAGCTTCACCCCTTAGCAGTCGGCGGCCTCCGTTATCACCACACCACGTGCAGTGAAAGATCACTGAGGTTATTCAGATTATCATTCCTCCTTGCAGTCTTCTAACTAATGGAGGGCCAGTCATATCACCTGTGATACAAAAGATAGGTTAACATCACTTTTTTTGACTGAGTTATTTTAAACCAAAACATGTTTTTCATAGGAATAATATTTTAAAGCATTTCTTGTCCTTGAATAGATACTGGCCAGATGTTAGGGGAGAAGGCAAAGGGCACCTTATTTACGACTTAAAATATTAGCAATAATCCACACACTGAAATGTGTGAAAAAGAATTAAAACATTTTTACTTAGATTTTGTACAGTGTCAAGCGCACAAAGGACTTTGTAGATGATACTGATGAAACTTTCTGCAGTAGAAGTTGAAACTTGTTAACGGAGCACATGCGTGTTTGTATAGTATCATCATGTGATTTTGGTGAGGTTATGAATTCCTAATAAACAAAGGCACATTCTGAAACCACCCCCCCCCCCCCTTAGGGAATGCAGTTAAATCAGGAAGCTTCAGTGAAATTTAAAATATTTCTTTGTATTTGTATAATAATACCAAGAGGAGACCAAATGGGGATGATTTTCCTGTTTTGAGAAGAGAATATAGTCACTCAGAACTGCCAAATTACCTTGTCCATATTTTAAATAACGAAAACCAAAACCTGTGTACTGCAGAGCTATTCTTACCATGAAGCCCCGAGTCCACGTTTATGAATGGCATTAGAGTTTTCTGGGTTACAGATAGACACTGTGTGCTGTGTAATCTCCGTCTTGTTTTGCAGCAAAACACTTCAGTAGTTTCGCCCAGTAGGAGAAGTCGAGGCTGCAGAGTCCCTCGCGGCAGCTAGGTCGGCTCTGATGCCGGGGGAGTGCTGGGCCAAGCTCACGGGGAGCTTGTGGTCCTTCGCTTTGTAATCGTCTACCTCAGTTTAGCAGTTAAGTGTTAGTCATGCCCGACTTTCTTTGACTGTAGCCCACCAGGCTCCTCTGTCATGGGATTCTCCAGACAAGAATACCGGAGTGGGTAGCCATTTTCTGCTCCAAGGGATCTTCCCGACTCAGGATTGAACCTGGGTCTCCCGCATTGCAGTTCTCCAGGTGTGGTCCCTGGGCCACAGGGATCCCAGAAAGCCTTTAAAAGGAGGCTTCATGTTCTGCACTCTTTGTGGTGTCCCTGGGACGTCCTCTCCCATCGCCGGGCGGACGCTCGCCAACAGCCCAGAGCGGCATGGCTGCCGATGCTGGAGCCTCCGTGCAAGGTGAGCCCCAGACACGCTACTCAGCGTCCTCAGCTGGAAACACGCACCAGTGAACCAGTGAAGTCGCTCAGTCGTGTCCGACTCTCTCTGCGACCCCCTGGACTATAGCCTGCCAGGCTCCTCTGTCCACAGAATTCTCCAGGCAAGAACACTGGAGTGAGTTGCCATTTCCTTCTCCAGGGGATCCTCCCGACCCAGGGATCGAACCCAGGTCTCCCGCATTGCAGGCAGATGCTTTCCTGTCTGAGCCTCCAGGGAAGCCCCAAGGAAAGCACGCACCAGGCTCCCCTAAGACTGTGCTTGATCGAGCAGTAAAGACTGTTTTGGATCTCCATGGGAAGAGCTCTGGACGCAGCAGGCTCCTGCACAGACCAGTCTCTGGGAAGTGCCTTGGTGACTGGCAGTGTTGTGTTCGAATTCACTGTATTTTTCATGGAACACCATTTTTCCTTGAAACAGACAACCAGCTTACTCACACTTGGGCATTTGATGGGCTTTTTTTTTTTTTTTAAGAAAATGAATGAAATTATTAGCCCACCAATTTGAGGAAAATAAATTTGTTGCCATTGATAAAACTTGAGCTTTCAGCTAAAAATCAGAATTTAGGAAAGCTTGCGTCTGCTTGCCACTGTGAGCTTGTCGACTTCCCGAGCCATAAGGCTTCTTATGAGATGGTCATGATGACAATGAATATGATTTTCTCCATATTATGTCTTGTACACTTGATTGCCCACTATATTCCAGGGCTTGATGCTACAAAATTGTTGGGGAGTAAAAGACCCATTCAGAGTACGAAGTAGACTTTTAGTAAGCTGTCATTTGTCAAATCCTTGTGTAGAAACAAAAATATCTACAATTGCAGAGGCTATTAAGATACTCCGTTTCCAGTGGGCATTCTGTAGGAGGCCGGACCTGCTTAACTGGCTCCAGCTGAAGTCCTCTTTGGTGACAGGGCGGGTGTAGAAGCAGTTGAGTGTCTCACTGTCTTTACTAAGTTCGCGTGAATGAGTTTATTATTGGTATTTTTAAATGAATTAATGAGTAAAATATTTGTTAAGCTGCCTCCTTTTACTTTCTAACATGGTATTATAGCTGTAATCCACTTAAACAAAGTCTCTTTGGGGTCCTGAAGAATCTTTTTTATTTATTTATTTTTTTATTTTTTTGGTCCTGAAGAATCTTAAGTGTATAAAGGGAATCCAGAGACTAAAATTTTGGGATCTGCAGCTTTAAGGCCTCATGACTCAGAGTGTGACCCCAGAAGTCACCTGATTGTAGAAACTCCCTACAGAGAAGACCTTACGGTGACTCTTCTGCATCAGGGAGGCACTGCCTTCTGGAGCCAGACCTGGGGAGCAGCTTCCAGCAGATGAGTGCTGGGGTGCAGAGATCCAGCGGGGTGAGCCCACAGCCTTCTCTGCGTGGGTGCTCCCCGCTCACCTGTCTGTCTGCTGTTCAAGGATTTCCTTGAGGAAGGTGTTCCCATACGCTTGAGGTCTCCGAAACTGCCTGAAATCTAGGCGCAGTGTGGGCCCCGAGAGTGTAGGCATTGGGGCTCGGGGGCGTCCGTTTGGGCTCGCCTGTCCCCTCAGCGGTCCCTGCCTCATCCATGCTTTGCTCCTGTCTCAGAAGACGACCAACTTGAGATAGGAGGATACAGACAGAAGCCATCCCACCGGGACTGTGGTTGTATGTTTATCTCGAAAGCAGTCTGCACCTTTTCATCAGGTCTTCCCTGTGGACTTGCAGCTGTGTGGAAATGCCTGCATGGAACCCTCTTTGAGGGGGTGGTCGAGGGGGACGCTCGTGCAGAGACTGAGAGGCTCCCAGGCTCCGGCGGAGGCGGATGTTTTACACGTTTTTAGCGGGGTCGGCTGCTCCGTCTGAAGGCGGTGACTAAGCAGAGCATGTTTGGGTTAAGTGCACAACCAGACAGTCTAACATAAACTGTGCAGCAAAGTCTTCCATGCCTCAGCGCTAATAACGATTTATCTTCTTCTTGTTTTCAGGGTGAATCTGTAAAGTATTTCCTGGATAACTTGGATAAACTCGGAGAACCAGTAAGTTTTCAGGCAGTGTTTACGTTTATTGTCGTAAGAAAGCAGTAGCCAGGGTGAAGAAATGTGGAGAAATTATGTACTGAGCCATTTCCTTTTTCCTCATGGCTGTGTTCGGATTGTTCCCGCTTCATTTTTCCCTCTCTCTCCTCTCCTGACCGCTGCCATTTCCACGAGGAATGCCCTGCCCACTGTTTCATGAAAGTACAGCTCTTTGCAGAAAGAAGTTCATGCTTGAAAGAAGACAGCACATGAGCATGTCCACGCGCGGTCTCTGCTTTTCTGTAAGCGGAGGCTGAACAGAGCGCTCGCTGAGTTCAGAACTTTCCGACAAACAGTGTTTTCCAGTTCAGGACCCCCATTTGCAGGGTTGGAGGATAGGAGGCTGGATTCTGGAGGCTGTGACGCGGGCAGAGTCACCCTCACCACGGGAGCTGCCGGCTGGACTGTCCGGCGGTGCATCCCCCGTGACCCCAAGCAGCAGAGGCTGGCGCTGGCCGCTCTCCACACGGGGCTCAGGCAGAGGCCTCCCTGGAGGAGGCATCAGGCTGCTGGGAAGGCCCCTGAGGGCCGCTGCCCTGGCGCTGCGCCAGTCCTGACCCTCCCTGTTTAACCCTGAACATAAAACAGAAGGAGAGCAGAATGAGCCCTGCTGTGAGCAGGAAGCAGTCCCTGTGCCAGGCCTTGTGGAGAAGGACCTCCTTGTGCTCTTGCTGGACGCGCTTTGCATTTCCCCTTGTCTGTTGCTTGGTGGCACTTGTCCCCCTGCACTCAGGATGTGTCTCCCCAGACGCAGGTGTCCTCGGGGCGGTCTCTGTGTAGGCCCCTGTGTTTGTCTGTTTTGTCCACTCCATCCACATCAGTGAGACTGTGTGTGAAGACCTACCTCACTGTCACCCTTCCATCAGGTTAGATTGTAGTCAGCCTTAAAGAAAAGTTAAGTACCAGCCAAGTGGAGAGCAGCTTTGGTGGATAGACGCAGTTTTTAAGAGTTATTTCATGTTTTCCAACTGACCTGTTCTTCTGAGCTCGCCTTTCCGTGTAGGCTTCCTTGAGCACACCACTCATGGTCCCTCCTGTTTTAAGACTCCACTGCTTGTGTTACAGTTGTTGATTCCTGTGAGGTTGGCTGGTCTTTCCCCCTCTTTCCCTGAAGGCAGGGACCATGTGACTTGGCTCTGAAGAGCTGAGTTCTTGCTGCTTAGCAACAGGGCCCGGCGCCTCTTCGACACTCAGCAAATGCCCTGCAGCCCGCCAGGCTCCCCTGCCCCCCACCGTCTCCCGGAGTTTGCTCAGATTCATGTGCAGACCAGTTAATGGCACACTCTACTTTCTCATTATTCCTGAATCACTGAAGTATTTCCTCTTTTCCAGGAGTACATTCCGTCCCAGCAAGACATCCTGCTCGCCAGAAGGCCCACCAAGGGCATCCACGAGTACGACTTTGAAATCAAGAACGTGCCTTTCAAGATGGTCGACGTGGGCGGCCAGCGGTCTGAGCGGAAGCGCTGGTTTGAGTGCTTCGACAGCGTGACGTCCATACTGTTCCTCGTCTCCTCCAGCGAGTTCGACCAGGTGCTCATGGAGGACCGCCTGACCAACCGCCTGACCGAGTCGCTGAACATTTTTGAAACCATCGTCAATAACCGGGTTTTCAGCAATGTCTCCATAATTCTGTTCTTGAACAAGACAGATTTGCTTGAGGAGAAAGTGCAAATTGTGAGCATCAAAGACTATTTCTTAGAGTTTGAAGGGGACCCCCACTGCTTAAGAGACGTCCAGAAATTCCTGGTGGAGTGCTTCCGCAGCAAGCGCCGGGACCAGCAGCAGAAGCCCCTGTACCACCACTTCACCACCGCCATCAACACGGAGAACATCCG
>NW_011494943.1:1512229-1519112 GCF_000754665.1 Bison bison bison
CTGGTGTTCCGCGACGTCAAGGACACCATCCTGCACGACAACCTCAAGCAGCTGATGCTCCAGTGACGCCCACAGGGCCTGCCGCCTCCCGCCTTCCTGTGTTCTGTTTGTTTTATTTTTAAAATAGAAGTTTACAGCAGGAATTAGAACAGTCTTGATTCTGGGTTTAACTCCTTGGAAATCTCAGTCCTCCTCCTGCGACTCCAGCCCCTGGCGGAGGGCCGCCCATGACCGACGCCCACGGGCTCAGCTCCGGCCTCCCTGGATGGGCCCTCCTCCCGCCAGGCCTCAGATGCGCTGTCCTCCTGGCTTTGACCCTTCCACTTCTCAAACAGTGTTCCTGTGGTGCCAAGCGTGGCAGGTGCCCTGAGCGCCGCAGGGCGGGGCGGAGTGCGCGCAGGCCCTGGACCGCGCGGGGCACCTCGGTCGCCGCACGCGGTAGCCGCGCCTGTGGCCAGCCTCAGTGGACTGTTGGGGAAGGAGGGCCGTCGGGGGAAGTTTGCTCTGAGGGGTGGCCGTCCGTAGAATTCCCCGGCTTTGGCCTTCACATTCTTCTGATTGCTCGTGTCCCCAGCAGCTGTTCTGAGTTTCTGTGGCTCCTGAAGGCAGTGCTCGGCAAGTGTCTTAGTTCACGTACGGTGTCTCATCTGGCGCTGGTGGACGCTCCCGTGTGGTTCCGTGTGCACAGGCGCGGGCCGTTCCCAGGGTTTTGATCAGAAGCCAAAAGAGTGGAGTGCAGGCTGCCTTTCCCATACTTAGATATGTCATCCAGGTGCCATGCAGGAAACCCTGGCCATAGTAGCAGCTAGAATGTGCAACCTCGTAACAGAACTTTCTCGATAAACACAGCCCTTCCCAAGGATGTTTTGTTTTACTCTCAAGACTTTGAGACCCCGTCTCAGACGCAGTAGGGCCCACAGTGGGAATCCCTGTCGCACCATCATGGACGTGGTTCTTTCACGCTCCTGCCTGTTCCTGTCGGCTCCAGATGGCAGCATTTATGGGGGTTTTTGGGTTTTTCAGAGCTTGCCAAGGGCAACGTTTTTCCGTCAGACTATCCGGAAAGCCATTGTTTGAGGTTCTCGTTCCTTCTCGGTGTGTCTCTAAGAGGCTGTACGTGTTGGCAGCACTGTTGTTTGTGGGATTCCAGCTCTCCTGAGGTGCGTTTCCAAGGATTCTCCCAAGAATGAGGAGTCGTGTTCCAGTTCCTGCTGAAAGATGGTTACATGTGACCTCCCCCACCACGCCCCAAATTAAGGCGCACCCCCCAAGGAGCTTTGCCATTAACAGATGCATCCTCTGTGAGCGCCTCAGAATGGCTGGTTTTCGGCATTGAGAGGCCCGCCCTGTAGGTTACGTGTGGTGTGGCAGTCGGGTAGAGGAACAGTGTACAAGGTGACAGTTTAGAGAGTCTGATGGTTTTCCTCCCTTTCCTGAAAATTGTGATTGACTGTGATACCTGCCCCTTCACTGTACAGCTGACTGTTCTCAGGTATTTTATAGGCAAGCAGTCCTTGAACAACTGGTCGGAATTCTGGATCCCCCAGCCTGCCCCGGTCGGGCTCTGGGTCTGTGTCGTGGTCGGCTTAGGATAGGACTCTGCCAGGTCCTGACCAGGGTTTGACAGGCACCTGACTTTGCTCGCACTTGAAGCTCCTCCATCGTTCCCCCCACAGCTGCCCGTGTGTCCGTGTCCTGGTGATCCTCTGCTGCTGACGTGAGCCCCGCCCTGTGACAGGCGTCTGTGGAGGAGGGCTCGCGCGTGTCTGAGAGTTCTGTGTCCAGTGCTTCTCACCAAACACAAGTGTGTTGTTTAACCCGCAGAGTGAACCATTTCAGGGCATAGCGCGTGCACGCTACACAGAGACGGTGGTGGAGGTCTGTGCATCGGTTTAGCAGGAGTGGTGGTTCACTCACTCCAGTGAGGGCTAAAGTCAGTTCCCGGTGTGTGCAGTGAGGAGGGATGGTCTCAATCAGGTCCTCGTTCAGATCTCTGATATGAGCCACACACACTGCCCGACAAAGCAGAAGTCCCCATTTTGACCACCACAGTCAAATGTTAAAGCACCAAAGAGATGGGATACTGTTCTGAGCATTTGAGATTCCTTTCCTGATGTGTGTGAAGTCTCAGAGTCAACTTTCTTTAAAAGTAAAACCTCGAGTATATTTTGAGGTAGTAAATTACTCATACAGACTTGCCGGTTCAATCTGAAGGCTTTAGTTCACGTGTTTTATATACTGTATATTTAAACCATGTGAAAGAGTCCTATACCTATATCATGAAAACCAGATCCTTTTAAAATACCACTGTGTGAAGGGGAGGTGGAAATTAGGGACAGAACTGCAAGGGTGCTCGTAGTTTTCCCCGTGCCTGTTCCCCTACCCCAGTCTCTAAAAATGTAATTTGAATTTAAAATTCTTCAGTGTATTTAATTTTCTAAGTCTTCATGGTTACAATTTGGAGTAAAATGTGCCTAATTCTCCATTACATTCTGTTCTTGGGTCTGAATGTCTTCTTGTTTAATTCTTAAGAAATGTCACACAAGTGTCTTCATTGACCTTGAAGAACCTTACAGTATACAGAGTTGCCTTATAAAGCAAAGAACACCTCAAATTTTTGCCTTTTTTTTTTCTTAAATAGGGAAGCGTCAGATATTTTTCTGAAGATCCAAATAATTTAAAGGCATGCCTCTACCACTTAAATATTATTTTTAACAACCCACATCATTGCTTGCTGCCAAGTGCTGTATTAAACTGGAATCTTTAGTTGTGTTGTCTAGAATGGGCACTTGATAGCTGGGGCACAAGAGCAACCAAAGAAGGCGTCACAGAAGCCGCACCGCGTGTCTGTCACACGGCGAAGGTCCTGGTTAGGCTTTGGTGAGGTTGCCGAGGGGAGTCCTTGTTCAGTGGTTGGTATAAAGCAGGAAGAAGTCGGATTCCCCCAACCCCAGGAGTGATTAGAAGTGTTGATTTACATATACAGAAATCATGGGTTCCATAATTGTTTGTAAGCAGAAATGAGTACATCTTAACTTCCAGCATCTGCCCAAATACTTGTATTTATGCTTCTGGTAGGATGTTATTTTCAGCATTAGTACATACATCCGGTTATGCCTTATTTATATGAAGAATAAAGTTACCAAGTCATGTTCTGCAATGTTCTGAAATTCAAATCACTGTGTGAGAAACCCTCAAATTGGTGCTTTCATTATATAATGAGACATTGCGGCAAAGCCCCAAACCAAGCCATCTGAAACAAGATTTTCTCCATTGCAGTCTGTAGAAGTGTTACTTCTGTGTGTATTGAGAAGGCTGCGTATCAGTGTTAACTCTCCATTTCCTGTTTGAACCCATGAAATCATGCCTGTAAATCTCAGTCACACATTTGTAATAATCTCCCTAATAAACCTAGAGAAAGCCACTCTGTTACCTTTTCATTTCTTTTAATGAAAGAAAGTTTTAATTGAGGGATCAAGAGCACAGATTCTGCATATGTCTTTTTTTTTTTTTTCCAGTTGAAAATCTGACTTTATTTTTCACATCATTTCAACATGCAGAGTTACATTACTCACAGGTGATGTGTCCATAGGTCTGTGCTGCTCGATGAAAAGTGCTGCTTTTTGCCTTCCTTCATTCTCGTGATAGGATCCAGATTGGCTTTTCAGTGTAGTAAACACGAGGAAGGGAGGGAGTGTGTGAGTGTGTCTCCACGTTCCAGATAAACAGTAAACATTCCCATTATTTTATGGTACGAGGTTAGGGCTTCATAAATTTATAGAGAGTAAAAAGTGAAGTGAAATGAAGTCGCTCAGTCGTGTCCGACTCTTTGCGACCCCATGGACTGTAGCCCACCAGGCTCCTCAGTCCATGGGATTTTCCAGGCAAGAGGACTGGAGTGGGGTGCCATTGCCTTCTCCAGGGGATCTTCCCGACCCAGGGATCGAACCCGGGCCTCCCCACATTGTAGGTAAATGCTTTACTGTCTGAGCTACCAGGGAAGCCCAGTAGAGAGTAAAGTCAAGTCTAAACCTGGACACTTGTAAACAAGTTGAACTTCGTGGATTTTTCAGATGCCATCAACTTGCTACTAGCCTTAGCAGATAGTGATTGTTAACATGGCTTGCAGTACACCACTGGCATTCTTAGGTCTGTACTTGAATGTATAGTTAGCATATAAAGAACTCATCCTCGCAGCGTCTAGGTCTAAGCATCTGGTTTCCAATGGCAGGGCTTACATGCAACAAAAAATGTTGGTGGTAGGGCAATGATTTCTGGGTTGGTCAGAGATTTTGTGACCTTTCCAAAATGGCATCACCTTTGATAGTGATGAACGTTTCCAGATGGATGGAAGCAGGGCCCCAGGAGGCAGTGCGCTGTCAGGCCATGAATCTCCTGATAGAAGGATGCGCCTTGCTCAGCCTCTGGTCTGGGCTTGTCTCTGGAAATCCTGTTTGTAGTGCTTCTTGCCACAGTTAAGTGGTGTGTTCCTCCTCAGTCATGCCTGTTTAGGGGTTGGTTCCTGGAAAGGACCTGTAACGATGCAGTGGACTATACCGTTTACTCTTTCTTTACCTCTAACTTGAAAGTAGAATTGCAAAATGTTGAAATGGCTTTCTCTGCTACTCCAGCGTGGTGGAGCTCATTTACCACAGAAGCCTTATCAAAAAGTCTTATTTTGTAACAACCTGGTAGATATTGTACCTAACAACATGATTTGTATTAGCTCTGTATCAAAGTATTTGCGGCTTCAGATTTTTTAACATCTATCTTTTTATAACTCTGAGAACTGAGCACATTATCTGGTAATTGTTGTACATTTTTTTTTCTGTCAGTGCTTTAGGATTGGCAATAAATTATTTCTACAGGAGGTCTGAAAGTGGAAAGAATGATTTGATTTGATAAAATGAATTGCTGGTCATCAAGGCTTTTTACTTTTGTACATATTTTGCAAAATTTTTTGCCTCTTGCTATTAATATTTGCTTTGTAAAAATTACTGACGTTTAATAAACATTTATAAACTGTCCCATACTATGATGTTATTTAAACTAACTCTTTGATTAATGTCAAGAGCAAAGCAGAGACTTAAAGTCCCAGTGGCTGGAACCTCAGAAATCTCTCTTTCGGCAGATCTCTGACGATACTTTGACTTAAGTTAGTCTATAAACGTTTCCTCACTGAAGAAGGGATGTGGACTTCAAGGAAGTTCCCAAACACCCGTTTTGATGCAGCAGCCAGAAGCGGGAAACGCCACCTTTTCTCTCTGCTGCTCCTGAAATCACTGAGGTCGAGCGCCTGTGTCTGGGTTCACGCTTTGTCCACCTGCCAGTCTAACACGGTTGCATCTTCTGTAGCTGAAATGGCGTTTTAAGATCAAACTAACATGATACCACTCCTTTTATTGCTTCAAGGAACTTTATGATTTACCGAAAAATTGCAAAAATAGCAGTTTCCTAAAACTCCACACTGGGAGATAGTTTCCCCAGGTAGCATCTTGAACTGCCCTTGAACTGTCCATCTCTCACATTACGCTCATGTCCCATCCTAGTCCATGTGTTAAAATTAATGAACCAGTGTCGACACTTTATTCTTAACTAACCTGTTCTTCGTTCCCATCTTGGTTTTTCCTGCTGCCCCTTTCTATTCCAAGTCCTTCCAGCCAGGACACCATCTTAGGATGACGTGCCCTGTCTGTCTGGGTTCCTCTGGGCCGTCACAGCCTTGCAGACCCCCCTCGTCTGGTGGCCTCGGCGGTTTGAGGAGGGGTGCTGGCGGCTGTTTGGTTGGCAGTCCCTGTCGGGAGCAGCCTGGTGTCCTCCTCGTGACTGGACGGGGCTCTGTCCGGGACCTCACGTGAAGTAGCACTCGTTCAGTGACGTCAGTCGTCCTTTCCCTTTGCAACTTCAGCTCAATTAGAAGTCGTTCGATGACTCTCCATCTGTGTACACCTTTCCTTAACTGCCGCTGCGGGATTTTTCTTCCCCGGAGCAGAGTGAAGGGGCTTTTCCTACCATAGGGATTCCAAATCAGGTGTGAACAAGCGTTCATGGTGATGGCTGTAATCCAGGGCTGGTTGGTTCCAGGTGTTTCTGGCAAAATAAAAATTGTGCCCAAGAACTCAACATTTACTGTGAGATTTCCCTGTTAACCGCAAGAAAAGTTGAGAAAAATCTGGAGGTACTTCCAAATCTACAAATACCTACCAATCTGTAGACAGCAAACAGGCTTTCTTTGTGAGACTTAAGATCTTTTAAAATCGAAACTAAACTCACTTGTGCATTTGAATTGCCCACAGCAAACCAAGAGGTCTTTTTAAAAAAAAAAAATCCCACAACCTTATTCTGTTGTTGGAACAAGAGAATGTTCATTTGTCAACGGACGGCTAAAAACCTGTTGTCCAGGAAAGTGCTGGGCACCGTTGACATAGCTGATTGGCAGTCACGTTGCCCTGGCAAACTGGCCCGCTCCATTGCCCAGAATGTGGGTTTTTGAAAGAGAAAAGAGACTTCTGTCCCTTGAGAATGCAGGAAACTCGCAGTTCATAGGTTAAACCAGAAGTTTGTTTGGGTGACAGGAAATTTGGCAAGCCCTGCAAAAAACAAAAAGACTCGGGCACTGTTTTAAAAGCCATACTATGTAACTTTCCCTCGGGAGCAAGTGGGGCCCCTGGCAGACAGAACTGCAGCTGGAGCAAGGAGGGACACAAACACTGCCACGACCTCCCGAGCGTCCTTGTCTTCACGCCCACCAGGGCGACAAGAGGCTCCCGCGGGGCTCCGTCCGAGGGCACCGCGGGGCAGAGGCCCCAAGGAGGCAGGAGGGAGTTCCCGCCAGGATGAGCGACCATGAGCTGTGTTGCTTGGTCTTCTCCCCATGAAGTTA
>NW_011494943.1:1519212-1532277 GCF_000754665.1 Bison bison bison
CATGAAGTTACATGAAGACAAGCAGAGAAGCCTCTCTAAGAGTCGATCGTTCTTTTGTCAGCTGACTTCACGGCCACTTTAGATTTGGGCTGGACTTCCCTCCCGTCAAACGTGGGAGAAGGGAGAGAGCAAACTCCTAAGATGCCAACACTGTCGACCTCGGGAGAAGAGCAGTGTGCGTGCTCTCTTTTCTGTTCTCCGTGGAAAATCCCAGTTCTTGTCAGCTTTGCGAGAATTCACTCGCCGGTTTCATTTGACGCCAGAATGAGTCCACTGAAACTTGATCTTGAGAAAGAGACCATCGCAGCCACCAGGCTCCGCAGACAGGAAAGCGCGTGGTGTCCAGGCCATCCCTGTGTTTCTGTAGCGGGTTGTAGTTCTGGGGGACAAGGCTATGAGTCAGTGTCAGGGTGAGGGTCTTCTCGGGTGGTCCAGCAGGGACGATGCCACACTGCCAACGCGGGGGGCGCGGGTTCCGTCTGCTCAGGTAACTAGAGCCCACGTGCCACCATGAAGACCCTGCACACCACAACTAAGACCTGGCACAGGCAAATGTATATATTTTTGAAAAAGGGGACATTCCAAACCCAGGGTGGCTGCCCGGCTTTACGGCACTAATAACCCTCAGTGTGACACAGGTGCCCTAGACAGCGCCCCTTTCTTCATTTATCCACATTTTATTCTTGGCTGTGCTGGGTCTTTGCTGCTGCGCAGGCTTCTCTCTAGTTGCGGTGAGTGAGGACCACTCTCTGGCTCTGGAGCGCAGGCTCAAAGATAAGCCTGTGGTGGTGCACTGGCTTAGTGCCTCCACGACGGACGAGATCTTCCCAGATCAGAGATCAAGCCCGTGTCTCCTGCTTGGGCAGGCAAGTTCTCTACCTCTGAGCCACCAGGGAAGCCCCAGGCACAGCCCTTTCTAAAGCACGGGAAACAAAACTTTGTTCAAACCTCCGCCCAACATTCAAGGCATCAACCTCCCCCTCAAGCCAGCCTGCCCCTCCTGCTTCCTTCATTCCAGCTGAACCACGCGTCCTTTACCGCAACACCTCTCCTCTGGTTCTCTCTGCCACGGGCAAAATCCTGCTAAGGGCTTCCCTAGTGGCTCAGCGGTTAAGAATTCGCCAGGCCTTGCAGGAGACGTGGGTTCCACCCCTAGGTCGAATTTATGCTCTGGAACTGTGATGCTGGAGAAGACTCTTGAGAGTCCCTTGGGCTGCAAGGAGAGCCAACCAGTCCATCCTAAAGGAAATCCACCCTGAATATTCATTGGAAGGACTGCTGCTGAAGCTAAAGCTCCAATACTTTGGCCACCTGATGCAAAGAACTGACTCACTAGAAAAGCCCCTGATGCTGGGGAAGATTGAGGGCAGGAAGAAAAGGGGGACAACAGAGGATGAGGTGGTTGGACGGCATCACCGACTCAATGGACAAGAATTTGAGCAACCTCTGGGACACAGTCAGTGAAAGACAGAGGAGCCTGGCGTGCTGCAGTCCATGGTGTCACAAAGAGTTGGACATGACTTAGCGACTGAACAACGACAAATCTCACCCACCCTTGAGGCTGCGAGAGAGGGAGACGGCAGGATGGCTTCCACCCCAGGCTGCAGCTGTCTCTCAGGGCAGTTCCTGTGGAGCCGCTGACGTCCACACTGAGAGAACCCAACGTTAGTACATGCATGCTTTCGCTGTGCGCCCGTCTGACGTGTCTGACTCCCCAAGAGGCACAACACGGGGTCCCCTTAGAAGACTTGCTGTCCCGTCGGGACGGAGACTGAGGGGAGCCAGCCTGAGGGGTGAAGAGAGCTCAGCCCGCCCTTGGGGACAAGCGGCCTGCGGGTACACAGCCACCAACTCAGAGTGGCCTGGTTAGACTGATTATTGGGGAAACAAGGAGCTGGAGCTCCAGGGCTCCCATGTTCTTTACTACTTTCAGATTCTTGAAAGCCTTCTAGAATATTACAACCTGCAACAAAAATAGTTCATAGTGTAATACAGGATTATAGTCTATAATACAAAATTCCTATGATAAGGTCTTCAAGTTTTCCTGAAAAAAAAAAAAAAGGATTTTATGGGGAAAATTATAACTACATGTCTCTGAAGACTCTAAGGGTAACCCAACAGATTTTTGGAAAATTTACCCCTCCCCGCCCCTGCCACCAGCGTGCTGGTGTTTTTTCCTGCCCTCTTTCCTCGTGGAGAATGTCCTTGTAATAAGCCATAGATGTTCCAGTGTGTTGTCTTTCTGAGGTGTTGAAAGTTAGGTTCTGATGTCCTCAAAAACTCACTGGAGCTTTCAGATATATGAAAGTCAGATTCATTCATTTTCTGGTCATTATCTCAGTTCAACCTGCAATAACAAGTCCTCTAGCAGGAACTGAAGTTCGTGCAGCCACTGTGGAAGGCAGGATGGGGGTTCCTCATAAAACTGAAAATGATTCAGCCAGCCTGCTCCTGGGCCTATATCTGGAGAAAACTATGATTCAAAAAGATACATGTATCCCAATATTCATAACAGCACTACTTACCATCGCCAGGACACGGAAACAACCAAAAGATGCATCGACAGAGGAAAGGATAAGAAGTCTGGCACGTAGACACAGTGGAGTATTACTCCGCCATAAAAGAGAACGAAACGATGCCATTTGCGGCAACATGGGTGGAGCTAGAGATTATCATAATAAGTGAACTAAGTCAAGGACAAGTATCACGATATCACTTATATGTGGAATCTAGAATATTACACAGATGACCCCACCTAGGAAATGAACAGACTCACAGACATAGAGACCAGACTTGTGGTGGCCAAGGGGGAGGGGCTGGGGGGCCTGGGGAAGTGATGGAACGGGATATTAGGGTTAGCAGATGTAAGCTTCTGTATTTATCAACACAATGGATAGTCTACAAGGTCCTAGTGTATAGCATAGGAAAGTATATTCAATATCCTATGTTAAACCATAGTGGAAAAGAATATTTTTAATATTTTTGCATGCATGCTAAGTCCTTTCAGTCATATCTGACTCTTTGTAACCCCACGGACTGTAGCCCACCAGGCTCCTCTGTCCATGGGATTTCCCAGGCGAGAATACTGGAGTGGATTGCCATTTCCTCCTCCAGGGGATCTTCCCAACCCAGGGATTGAACCCAGGTCTCCAGCATTGCAGGCAGATTGTTTACCACTGAGCCACCAGGGAAGCCTGTGATAAGAATCCAGGAGCTCCTGAGAATCTTCTGTTTAACACCTCTTTGTAAAACTTTGTTTATTGTTGTTCAGTCACTAAGTCGTGTCCAGCTCTTTGCAGTCCCATGGACTGCAGTCCTGTAGGCTCTCTTGTCCTTCATTATCTCCTGGAGTTTGCTCAAACTCTTGTCCATCGAGTCAGTGATGCCATCCAACCATCTCATCCTCTGTCGCCCCCTTCTCCTCCTGCCCTCAAACTTTCCCAGGATCAGGGTCTTTTCCAGTAATTTGGCTTTTCACATCAGGTGGCCAAAGTACTGGAGCTTCAACATCAGTCCTTCCAGTGAATATTATATTCTCCATAGAAGACCAAAAACTTTTGGTTTAAAAAACATCACCCCAATTTTACTACTCTACACAACCACTAAAAATAAATTTAGTATTTGTCTAGTCCATTTTCTGTATATATGATTCATAACATGTCATTAGCTTAAGTCCCAGTGATAATTAAATAGCCGTATATTTCACTCTGTGCCTGCCTGTATCTTTCTACTTTGACTTCTTGCCAAAGCTAGTGGGGCGAACTGTTCTTACAGTAGCAACTATAGGACTTCCCTAGTGGCCAGTGGTTAGGAATCCTCCTGCGAATGCGGGGAACTCGGGCTCTCTCTCTGGTCCGGGAAGATCCCATATGTCTCGGAGCAGCTAAGCCCGTGCACCACAGTGACTGACCCGGCACTCTGGAGCCCGGGAACCACAGCTGTCGAGCCCACATGCCGCGGCTCCTGAAGCCTGGCCGCCTGGGGCCTGCGCTGCACACGGAGAGGCCGCCGCCGTGAGAGGCCTGTGCACACACCCAGAGAGCAGCTCCGAGAGCCCGTGTGCAGCAGTGAGGCCCAGAGCAGACGAAACAACTTAAATAAGTAATACAATTATTTAAAAAATAGCAACAACGATGATTAAATTTGTGTTCACATGCCTGCTTTGTGTTCAACTTTCTGCAAATCAGATGACTTCTGAGTCCGGGCATTTGCTTCTGAAACCATCCTATGTTCTCATAAATCCACCATTTCTGTGGTCTTTCAGGTTTCCTGAGCGCTCAACCTCAGATTCTTTGTGGTACCGTTGAGCAGAACTCTTTAGAACTGACCCTGCATTCCATGGTATCGCTGGTATTGTGAGAAACATTCTCGCTTTCCGTACGCTACCTCTAGATCTGATAGTAAATAATTTTTCACCCATTTAACAATGAAAAATAATGACTTTTTAAATTTACTTATAATTGCAGGGTAATTGCTTTACTGAATTCTGTTGTTTTCTGCCAGTGTCAACAGGAATCAGCCATAGGCATACATGTATTTATACCTGTGCGTATACATTTTATCCCAGCGTCGTAAAATTAAATCTCAGCATCGTTTCATCGCTCTTCTATTGGTCTGGGGGCTTGTGGTGGTGGGCTTCATGTGTCCAGCATCGTTTCATCGCTCTTCTATTGGTCTGGGGGCTTGTGGTGGTGGGCTTCATGTGTCCAGCAGCACAGGTTTGTGTCCAAGGAGGTCCTCATGGTTGTTTACAGAAACCAGCTCTAAACTGAGAGGAGAGCTCAGAAGGGTGCTTAGTTACCAAACTTAGGTTTTTATTCACTGGCGACCTGATACTTGTCTTTGGCACAGTAACCAAGATCTTTGTAGCAATGCCCAAATAAGAATTTGAGCTCTCAATAAGCACATGAAAAGATGCTCAAAATCACTTAACCGCCAGGGAAATGCAAATCAAAACCACAAATGAGAAGCACTTCACACTTACTAGGATGGCTAGAATTTTTAAAAAAGGACCTTAACAAGTGTTGGTGAGATGGAGGGGAATCAGAACCTTCATTCACTGCTGGTGAGATTGTTTGCCTTTAGAATACAGTCAGGGCCTCAAAATGTTAAACACAGAGTCATCATAGTTGCTCAGTCGTGTCCAACTCTGCGACCCTATGGACTGTGGCCCGCCAGGGTCCTCTTCCATGGGATTTCCCAGGCAAGAAAACTGAAGTGTGTTGCCATATCCTCTTGTAGGGATCTTCCCTACCGAGGGATTGAACTCATATATTTCTTGCATATCCTGCATTGGCGGGTGGATTCTTTACCAGTGAGCCACCTGGGAAGACAGAGTTATCATATCACCCAGCAATTCCCTCCCTAGGTATTTACCCCAAAGAAGTGTGAACACATCCATACAAAAGTGTGCACATGAACAGTCAGAGCGGCTTTGTTTATATTAGAGAAAAAATGAGAACCCCAACGTCCAACCACTGACATGTGGATAAAATGGGAAATATCCATACAATAGAATATTATTCAGTAAAATGAATAAAGTATTGACATGCATTACAACATTGATGAACCTTGAAAACACGATGTTAAGAAGCTGGATGTATCTTTATAATCACATTATATGATTTCATAAATATGAAATATCCCAAACAGGCAAATCTATAGATACAGAACACATGTTAGTGGTGGCCTGGGGCTGTGGGGATGGGAGATGGGGTGTCAGTCTCTTTGGGGTCTGATGGTCTTGTTCTCAAATTAGAGTTTCCTATCAGTCCAGTGGTTAGGACTCTACTCTTTCACTGCTATGCACCCAGGGCGCAATCCCTGGTCAGGGAACTAAGATCCCACATGGCCAAAAAAAAAAATTTTAAGTCTTAGTTCAGCTATACATCATTTAAAAAACAGATTAAAAAGTAATAAAATAGATTAACGCATGGCACAGAGAAAAAAATCAGGTCTAGATCATAGATACGGTTGCCTGTGAATTGACTAAAAACTGTTGAATTGTGTCTTTAAATCTGTGAATTTTATAGTACGTTAATTATATACACGGTAAGACTGTTTTTGCAGGAAAGAATCTGACCATTCAGTCACACACACAAAGACTGAAAATAGACACCAAAATGTTTTTTTTGGAGGGATGGTAATCACAAGACACCTTGTCTCCTCCACACTTTCTAACTTTTCTATAGAGACAAGCAGGACGAAGACATTCTAGGCGGAGGGTACAGCAGGCGCACAGGCCCTGAGGCCTGGGCTCACCCGGGAGGAGGGGGCGGGCTGTGCGGGTGAGAACGCAGCAGCAAGACCTCTCTCCCAGAGACAGAGGGAGACACAGAACAAAGGGCAGAATCGGAAGCTTTCAGGTGGGGCAATGAACTTTCTATCCAAGAACCATGGCCCAGTTCATCCGTAACTTTGCAGAGAAGGCCCCAGTGCTGGTTAAGTCTGCAGCTACTTACTCAAAGCCTCAGTCGGCTGCATTTGGGGACAAAATGCTGAAAAAGATGATCCATACTGCTCAATAGAAACAGTGACAGACTTTATCTTTTGGGGCTCCAAAATTACTGCAGAGGGTGACTGCAGCCATGAAATTAAAAGACGCTTGTTCCTTGGAAGAAAAGTTATGACCAACCTGGACAGCATACTAAAAAGCAGAGACATTACTTTGCCAACAAAGGTCCGTCTAGTCAAGGCTATGGTTTTTCCAGTAGTCATGTATGGATGTGAGAGTTGGACTAAAAGAAAGCTGAGAGCCGAAGAATTGATGCTTTTCAACTGCGGTGTTGGAGAAGACTCCTCAGAGTCCCTTGGACAGCAAGGAGACCCAACCAGTCCATCCTAAAGGAAATCCACCCTGAATATTCATTGGAAGGACTAATGCTGAAGCTGAAACTCCAATACTTTGGCCACCTGACGCGAAGAACTGACTCACTGGCAAAGACCCTGATCCTGGGAAAGATTGAGGGCAGGAGGAGAAGGGGACGACAGAGAATGAGATGGTTGGATGGCATCACTGACTCAATGGACCGGAGTTTGAGTAAGCTCCGGGAGTTGGTGATGGAGGAAGGCCTGGCATGCTACAGTTCATGGGGTCGCAAAGAGCCAGACACGACTGAGCGACTGAACTGAATAGTGTTCAAGCCGCTAGCTTCAATCAGCTCCCAGTTAAGGCAGCTCTGCTGGGTGGTTTGGTGACCACTGAGCTGTGGATGTGGTTTCATGGTGGTGAGATCATAGCCAAGTGTGGCATCATTGGTTGTGATGTTTGAAGACCAATATGTAACATGTGATAATGTTTGCTTTCTTATTCGGATGTTCTTGGACCATGTGTGAGGAGCCTGGTATTTGAATAAAATAAGACAACAGGTCAAAAAATACACAGCATTTAAAAGAATAGCACAACGAGGGGCTTCCCTTTATGCTATTCTTTATTTTTTTAAGTTTTTTTCATCAGGTCAGATCAGTCGCTCAGTCGTGTCTGACTCTTTGCGACCCCATGAATCACAGCACGCCAGGCCTCCCTGTTCATCACCAACTCCCGGAGTTCACCAAGACTCACGTCCATCGAGTCAGTGATGCCATCCAGCCATCTCATCCTCTGTCGTCCCCTTCTCCTCCTGCCCCCAATCCCTCCCAGCATCAGAGTCTTTTCCAAGGAGTCAACTCTTCGCATGACGTGGCCAAAGTACTGGAGTTTCAGCTTTAGCATCATTCCTTCCAAAGAAATCCCAGGGCTGATCTCCTTCAGAATGGACTGGTTGGATCTCCTTGCAGTCCAAGGGACTCTCAGGAGTCTTCTCCAACACCGCAGTTCAAAAGCATCAATTCTTCGGCACTCAGCCTTCTTCACAGTCCAACTCTCACATCCATACATGACCACAGGGAAAACCATAGCCTTGACTAGACGGACCTTTGTTGGCAAAGTAATGTCTCTGCTTTTGAATATGCTATCTAGGTTGGTCATAACTTTCCTTCCAAGGAGTAAGCGTCTTTTAATTTCATGGCTGCAGTCACCACCTGCAGTGATTTTGGAGCCCAGAAAAATAAAGTCTGACACTGTTTCTACTGTTTCCCCATCTATTTCCCATGAAGTGATGGGACCAGATGCCATGATCTTCGTTTTCTGAATGTTGAGCTTTAAGCCAACGTTTTCACTCTCCACTTTCACTTTCATCAAGAGGCTTTTGAGTTCCTCTTCACTTTCTGCCATAAGGGTGGTATCATCTGCATATCTGAGGTTATTGATATTTCTCCCGGCAATTTTGATTCCAGCTTGTGTTTCTTCCAGTCCAGTGTTTCTCATGATGTACTCTGCATATAAGTTAAATAAACAGGGTGACAATATACAGCCGTGATGAACTCCTTTTCTTATTTGGAACCAGTCTATTGTTCTATGTCCAGTTCTAACTGTTGCTTCCTGACCTGCATACAAATTTCTCAAGAGTCAGGTCAGGTGGTCTGGTATTCCCATCTCTTGAAGAATTTTCCACAGTTTATTGTGATCCACACAGTCAAAGGCTTTGGCATAGTCAATAAAGATTTTTTCATAATTTTATTTATTCATCAATTTTTGGCTGTGCTGAGTCTTTGTTGCTGAAGGGGCTCCTCTCGAGTTGCGGTGCGCAGGCTTCTCATCGTGGCGCTTCTCGCTGTGGAGCCTGGGCTCCTGGCCGAGTGGGCTCCGGTGGTTTGCAGGCACGGGCTCTAGTGCACAGGCTTATTGCCCCTTGGCCTGTGGGATCTTCCCGGACCAGGGGTCAAACCCATGTCTCCCGCACTGGCAGGTGGGTTCTTTACCACTGAGACACCAAGGAAGCCCCTCGTTGTGCTATTCTTTTAAATGCTGTGTACGTTTGTAAATTGTTCATAGCAGAAGTTAGCAAAAAAATAAATCGTAGTCTTGTGTGGGTAGTGTTGTAAGTGTAAAAACCACCTCAAAGCCGAGCTGGAGGCGTTTGGGGTGGAGTTCCGCCGACCCCCTGACATCAAGACGCTTTCAGCCCCGGTCCGATCCTCACGTGGCCAGGTTACGCTGTGTCCCCAAGGGGGCTGCACTTTTCCCCACCAGGCTCTGTGCGCATTGTTTCTTTAATGGTCTCTCTGTTCAATAACACGAGAGGCGCACACGGCCAAGGCCAGCACAGGACAGGCGCGCTAAATGCTTTCCACCCGAGTTTCGACTGAATGATTTTCTGGGGACTCTGCTGCTGCTTCTTTCCTCTGTTTTATAAGATTCTCTAAGGGCTGAGACAGGGTGCTTCTGCCGTTGATCAACAAGAACATGGGCTTTGAAGCTTTAAGAAAAACATGGATTCAAACCCAGGCTCCTCTGCCGCGTGACTTTAGGCAGATGCCTTGCCTTTCTGGGCGCTGGGCGCTGGGCGCCTCACCGCGGACATTGTACAGCACGTTGGTTTGTACACCGTCAAGGCAGAAACGGCCCCGGGGCCAGAGGTAGAAACTGAAGGGAGCTATTGGGTCAGCCAAAATGTTTGGGTTTTTTGCAAGATATATTGGAAGAACGCAAACGAACCTTTTGGCCAACCAAAAGTAATATTACAATTGTTATCTTTTTTCTTTTTTCTTTCATCTTTTAATGTTATTCTTTTCACTCACTTGCATTTCTTTGTCTTCCCTGTACCTTGTGGCCTCCTTTCTGTTTCCTTCGTTTTTCACCTCAACAGGTTCCCCCCAGAGAAATCAGAAAGCAACGTGTGAAATTCTCAGTCTGTAATCCCACGTTTGTCACCCAAGGCCATAGTGATTTCACGACCCCATCGTGGATTCTGGGGGGAGGGAGGAGGCGGGGAAGGGAGAGCGTCATTGGCCACGGTCACCCTCCTAAGAATGGGATCCCTAAGCACAGTCCAAGAATCCAACCTTTTCTTTTTTTGTATTTTAACATTTAGTCATGAAAACAAATGATCCTCCAGCTTTATTGAGGTAGACTGACAAATAAAATGGTATGAAACCAATCTGTTTTGATTTTAGGCATCCAAATAGAACTCTTGGTAACACAGGATCAGTGCCAAGGCTGAACTACAGACCCAAAGAAACAATATCGACTTGCCCTCAATTATTTTAGGAAAAAGAGGCCTACCTTTTCTTCCCCAGATGGTGGGGAGCAGGGTCGCGTACATGTTCACCATTGTTCCAGGTCTTTGAAGACAGTCTTTGGTAACAGTTAGGGGCTGTGCCTAGACAGGGGCTCTGCCTAGACAGGGGCTCAAGTGAAGAGACTTTAGATGAAATGGTGCTAACAGGGCACACACCCCAGCCCCTGTGGCCCGCCGAGCTCACAGGTGTAAACCCGGGTCATGTCCATGACCAACAACCAACAGAGCTCAGCTCTCGTCTGATTTTACTACAGAAAAGCACAAAATAGGTGTTTTTTTTTCCAAGTTAGCATTGTGTTCAGGCAGATACTGAACTTTCCTCCATGGGTGAAGGGTTTAACATTCATTTTTCGAGCATTTTTCATTCAGGAACATTGATACAGAAAAAAATGGGGTCCCAGGTTGCCCCATCTCATTCTGGCTCTTAGAGTGTGAAAAAGAGGAACCCGAGGAGGTCTCCGTCTGAAACTGGTTCTGTGAGGGGCCCTCTTGGGACCTGTCTCGGTAGAGAGGGCCCTCTTGCAAATCTGACTTGCCCAGGTGGACTCATTCGCAGGGGTGACAGGCAGCAAAATTAGTTCAGGAAGGCATTTAAGAACATCACCTCCAAGGGGGAGGGCCTGGAGACGGATGGAGGGGGCGGTGAGCGTTAGTAGATGCAGACTATTGTACACAGGATGGGCAAAGAGCAAGGTCCTCCTGTACAGCACAGGGAACCACAGTAATGTCCTGCGATAAACCAGAATGGAAAAGAATATGAAAAAGAATGTGTGTATGTGTGTAACTGCGTCACTTTGCTGGACAGCAGAAATTAACACAACATTGTCAATCAGCTGTATGTCAATAAAATAAAATTGAAAAAAGAATATCACCTCAAAAAAGAATTGAAGATGTCGACATCTCGACGCAAAGATGCAAAACAACGATTGGGGCAGACACTGTTACCTGTGTAAGTGTGCCTCGGCTTTGTGTCTGGTGTTCTACACAGGGCGTGGGGCTGGGAGGGGCCCTCAGATCCGCCAGAAGGAATGAGAGTTGCTAGGCTGCCTTAAGGATGCAAGGCAGCTCTGCAATGAGACAGGTCTGTCTCTCATCAATCTTCTCTGCCTTCTCCAGCTTGCTCCGGTGAGCTGCCCTGCTGAATCCGACAGCTCGCCTCATGGGAGGGCACCCTGGTGGGCCACCAGTCAGCCAATGGAGGGACCTGTTTTGGCAAGTGTCTCCCCCCACCACCCACCCAAACTGTGGTCTGCAAAGTGCCCTGTCCTGCTTGCCTTGTACCTCCCGGTGGGGGTGAGCATCACACCTCACGTGTGCAGGATGCATGTGTCCAGAGAGTGCATCTGACTTCAGATCCTAGCTCTGGAGCCTGGTCTTGGGACTGCCTTGGATGGCAAGGTCTCATAACCAAGCCAGTATCTCTTTTCATTTTTAAGCTGCTCAGTTGTTTCTAAAATAGACCTGAGGTGCTGGATTGGAACATCTTGAATCCACTCTAACACTGGGGACCAGCTTTAAGGCAGTGAACAAACCACTCCCTCTTAGGGTCCCTGTTTGCTCCCCTGGGACAGAGCAGGTCCCAGGAGACAGACGCTCAAGGTCCCAAGATGGGACGAATGTGCTCTGAGTGCAGTTGTTCTACGTAGTGGCTTCATGACTTGGGCACTGAAAGAAGGCGCCACTCCCATTACCAGGACCTGGAAGCCCGCCCTGTGCTCAGTCGCTCAGTCATGTCCGACTCTTTGTGACCCCCTGGACTGTAGCCCGCCGGGCTCCCCCGTCCCTGGGATTCTCCAGGCAAGTATACTGCAGTGGGCTGCCATTTCCTTCTCTGGAGGATCTTCCTGTACCACGGATTGAACCCACCCCTCCTACACTGGCAAGTTTGAAGGATTAGGACTTGGGTATCTCTTTATTCTCTTGAGCTCGAAAATCACTGCAGATGGTGACTGCAGCCATAAAATTAAAAGAATGCTTGCTGCTTGGAAGAAAAGGTATGACCAACCTAGACAGCATATTAAAAAACAGAGATATTTCTTGGCTGACAAAGTCTGTGTAGTCAAAGCTATGGTTTTTCCAGTAGTCATGTATGGATGTGAGAGATGGACTACAAAGAAAGCTGAGAGTGGAAGAATTGATGCTTTTGAACTGTGGTGTTGGAGAAGACTCTTGAGAGTCCCTTGGACAGCAAGGACACCCAACCAGTCCATCCTAAAGGAAATCCGTCCTGAATATTCATTGGAAGGACTGATGCTGAAGCTGAAACTTCAATACTTTGGCCACCTGATGCGAAGAACTGACTGACTGGAAAAGACCCTGATGCTGAAGCTTTGGGAGTCTGTGCAGTCCCTGGGGTCTTAAAGAGTCTGACATGATAGAGGGACTGACTGAACTCATGTCTGTGGGGCGGGGGGAAGCACCGAGGATGTTCTCGTTGACCGTGATCTTCTACTTCCACTGCCCACTTGGAGACACATCCTCATCCCCTTCAAAGTTCCCTAACGGCGAACACGTCAGCTTTCCCACCCAGGGCAGCCCCGTCCTCCTCTCTGACTTCTGGTTTCTGTTGACAGCTGCATCATTTTCTCCGTGAGCCTCCCCAGGGCTGTCTTTGATCCTCCTGGCTTCTACCTTCCTGACACCACCCTATCGCTCTCCACATGAGTCACCAGGCCTCAGAGCCACCAGGTCCCCGAGCAGAAGGAACCTCTCCCCTTCGATTCAGACACAGCTGAGCCCTGCAGAGAGGTGGCTGCTGGCCCGTGTCACCTGGCGCTGGGATGCACAGGCTGGACCAGAGCCTGTGGGCCCGGACACCCCTCCTACCACCGCCCCTCCTGGCCAGGTTCTTCCTGAACACAGTCCCCCATCCTTTCGCTCTGGCCCCACCACCGCCTGCTCAGGGCCTGGTCCCTCATGTCCCCTTTGGTCGGTCCCCTCAGCAGCC
>NW_011494943.1:1532397-1538002 GCF_000754665.1 Bison bison bison
TCTGGTCAAACAATGTGCTCCGAGCCTGCCTCTGGTGTGAGCTGCAGTGGGTCAATGTCTGGTCCCTCCGTGGCCTCAACCCGGCCGGGTCCTTTCTCAACCTGCCCTCCTGCCCAAGGGACGGCACCTCCACGGCCAGGAGGCCTGCCCTCCTGTTTGTGCACCTTCAGGGGCCTCCCCGGATGCAGAGAACCCTGCCCCTCCCAACCCCGCGGAATGAGCTCTGCCTGCAGAGGCCCCCGCGCGTGCCCTGAATTTAGGCCTCTTCTTGGCGGGGGCCCTCCCGCCACTCTCCCTCCTGCTCACTGTCCTGGGGGCACTGAAGGGGCCCCAGGAGCTGCCTTTGCTGCCCAAGGGGGTGACTTCCCGCCTCCATGCCGCCGCCCACCGCCCCCTGTCTCCTTTAGCTCTTGCTGCCTCATGGAAGGTGGCAGAGACTCAGTGACCTCCTCCCCCACGCCCCCTCCCCACCCCCCGCCTCCAGTGAACACAGCCCCCGAGTCACTGTGTCTGGGGAGGCACAGCTGTAGTTGAACGAGGTCAGGGCGGGTCCCTCAGCCTAGGGTGCTCTGAGAAGCTCCCCTGGGGGCCTGTCACCCCCCAGCCCGGAGCCCAGGAACCCGGGACACAGGGAACGCCTGCTTCGTTCCCAACAGGATATGCTCCGTTAAGTGGTTTAAACTCCGTTCTGCTTTCTTCTGACCCTGAGAAACCTGACCAGCTGGACGGCACAGATTCCTGGCATATTTTGTGGGGAGGGCGGTGTACCTTTCCCGAGAGCATGGGGTTTCATGACCTGTCGTTGGATCTGAAGCGTCAGTGCTGAAAATAGCAGCGATGCTATTTGCTCACAGATCTGGGTCGGGAATTTAAACAAGACCACGAGGTGCCTGGTCTCTGTCTCAGGGGACAGCCGAGGTGCTGTCCCTGCCCCCGGATCAGGTGACTCAGAAGTCAGAGGCAGGGTGGTGGCCGATGGCCTGGCACGGGGCAAACGTCTGGCTGGGTGCTCAGCTCTCCACGGGGTCCAGGGCATCCTTTGCCCTGTGGCCTCTCCATCAGGATTCAGGGCACACGTTTGTGGTGGCCCTGGCCTCCCAAGAGGGCAAAAGCAGGATCCACCGAGCTTCATTAAGGCGTCGGCTGAGAGCTGGTACAGGGTACCCCCCCTCCCCCGTCCCTTCCTGTTGCTTGAAGCAGAGGGAGTCAAGTGGAGGGAAGGGCTTGGTACAGAAGGCACGGTCCACTGCAGAGCTGTGCTGGCCACTGTCAGGCGCTCTGCACGCCTTGCCTTTCCAGGTGGTCGATTCTTCAGTGGGTGGAGGACTGGGCCCCCCTCAGCACCCTTCCTGTGGGCTCCTGGCTCCCAGACCAGCTTCCCTCCAGCCACCTTATCCAGAAGGGATGAAGGGAACCGCAGGTGCCCTGGGCCCTCCAAGCGGGCCTGTTACCCCCCAACTCCTCCCTCACTGAGAACTTTCCTTTGGGTCAGTTGGAGGGGAATGTAGAGACACAGGCCACACTCTCATTTTACAGATGAGAAAACTGAGTCTAATCTGGGTTTTTAGTCTGATAAGAAATGAGCGAATTAGGTTTGAGAGCCCAGGACTCTCTTTTTTTTTTTTTAATTGAAAAATTAGGAAATAGGGCAAGAATAGAGATGCAGACGGAGAGAATGGACTTGTGGCCATGGGGGGGAAGGGGAAGGCGGGATGAACTGACAGGGAAGCCTCAACACATATACACGACCGTGTGCAGAACAGATAGCTAGTGGAAGCTGCTGTATGGCACAGGGAGCTCAGCTCCGGGCTCTGTGATGACCCAGAGGGCTGGAATGGGGGGCAGGGACAGGTCCAAGAGGGAGGGGTACAGGTATACTTTTAACGGCTTCATGTTGTGCAGCAGAAACCAACACCATTGTAAAGCAATTATACTCCAATAAAAAATTAAATCTGCCAAAAAGAAAAATCGGGAAACATTTTCTTTTCAAAAATTCATTCCCTGGCCGGTTTCTCTGGATGCATCTAACCTGTCAAGCGAGTGATACCCGTGTGGTCTTCCACGGCCACCTTCGCCCAGACGTAGCTGGACCAGACCTGATGTTCTCTCACAGCGTTCACTGGACCCCAGGAGTGAGTTCATCAGGGGCACCAACTGTGTGCAAACAGAACTACTCTCAGTGGGATGAACCATCTGCTCGGAGGACGAGCTGGTCCCCGCCACCTCTCGAGTGAACATTTGGGAACAGTTCCATGTTTGATAAGCATGCACGCAGACGGTGGGGTGACTCTGGGTTCTTCCCTAGGCCTGTTTCCATTTGTGCATTTCTTGATCTCACCCCTTTTTCCAGACTCACTTCCCCTTCTTTGCCTCTTCAGGTCATCTCTCTTCTGCCCAGAGGAAGCCACCGAGGACACGTCACTCTTTCCCCTGACTTTGCATGCGTTCAGGTCACTCCTTCCACCTCGTGACACTGCGGGGCAGCCAGAGGTCGCCCCGGCAAGGAGTCCTTCTTCATCCGGCCCCACCCGGCCAGTGCCATCCCCACCGCTCTGGTCGCGGGAGGCTTGGAGACCTCCTCAGGGCTCTGTGCTCTGCTCTGGCTTGGGTGGATAGATGTACTGTAGGGCTTCCCGGGTGACTCACTCACCTTCCAGTGCAGGAGATGTGGGTTGGATCCCTGGGTGGGGAAGATCCTCTGGAGAAGGAAAGAGCAACCCACTCCAGTATTCTTGCCTGGAGAATCCCATGGACAGAGGAGCCTGGCAGGCTACAGTCCACGGGGTCTCACAGAGTCAGACACTGTAGTCACACAGTATAGTCTACACTGCAAGCCCCCTGGAGATGGAGACTGTGAGCGCCCAGCCTCTTCTCTCCCGGAGCCACCCAGCGCCGCGCCGCGCAGAGGGAGATGTTCTCTGTGTGGATATGTGTTCTTGTGCATAAAGAGTGACCGTGCTTACCTTCCCAGAACTGCGTCTGTGTTACAAAAGCATTCCCAAGGGCACCACCCACTCCAAGAATTTGGAAATAGGGAAATACAATTTTTGTGTTTTATTTTTAATGTTTTAAATTTTTATTTCCTGCTGGGGGGTATCGTTGATTTACCAGGTTGTGTTGATTTCAGGTGGACAGCCAAGTGATTCCGTTTTACACACACATAGATCCACTCTTCTTCAGACTCTTCTTCCGTACAGGTTATTGCAGACTATTGAGCAGAGTTCCCTGCGCTATTGAGTAGATCCTTATTGATTATCTGTTTTACATACAGTGGTATGTCTGTGCTAACCCCACACCCCAATTTACCCCTCTTCCCCACATTTCCCCCTGGGCAGCCATGAGCTTGTTTTCCAAGTCTGTGAATCTGTTTCTGTTTTGTAAATAAATCTTTTTAGATTCCACATACAAGTGATAATATATGATATTTGTTTGTCTGTCTGACTTGCTTCCATTAGTATGGCCAACTCTAGGTCCATCCATGTGGCTGCAAATGGCAGTATTTCATTCTTTTTATGACTGAGTAAAATTCCATTGTAGATAGAGACCACAACTTCTTTATCCACTCATCTGTCGATCGACGTTTTGGTTGTTTCCACATTTTGGCTATTGTAAGTAGTGTTGCTATGAACATCGGGGTGCATGTGTCTTTTTGAATTATGGTTTTCTTCAAAGACATGCCCAGGAGTGGGATTGCCTACAGTCATATCGCCCTGAATATGCCCAATCTCCTTGATCTTGGCAGCTACGCAGGGTCAGGCCTGGTTAGTCCTTGGAAGGGGTGAAATAAGATTTCTCATGGACACAGAGTTGCCAGATACAGCAAAGAAAAGAGGATGCCCAGTTTATTAGAATTTCAGATCAACAACAGATACTGTTTTGCTCTAAGTATGTTCCATATAATATTTGGGACATACACGTGAGAAATCATTCACTGTTGACCTGAAATGTAAATGTAACTAAGAACCCTGTCTTGTATCTGGCAGCCCTGCCTGGAGAGTTAAAGTATGACACTAACATGCAGATTAGAGCAAAGTCAAGGTCACCGTAGGGAGTCAGCGTGGGTCCTTCAGCAAGACCTGGCTGTAACTGGAGACTGTAAAAAGAGCACATTGACATAAACACTTCAAACCTTCTCTTGTAACACATCTTAGGAACATGCTGGTCAGAAAGGGGATTGGTCAGTGATGGGAAGTGCAGAGTCAAAGTGACAAGCTTCGGTCACTCCAAGTTTGTCCAAGAAAATCCACTTGGAGGTCAGGAGCAGCTCCCATCCCTCACGTCTCTGGGGGGCAGGGGTCATGGAGGTCACCTGACAGATCCCCCTGGCTTTCTTCTTTTCTGAGCAGAAGTGTTGTGATTCGTGCCTCCGGGGAGCGAATGTGCTGAACCGGGGGCTACCCTCTGAGGGTGGCACTAAGTGACCCTTGGGTTTCTTCCTCCCCGTCCTCTCTGTGAACTTGACCCTGATCCATCCTCCACGTGCCGCGTCAGCTCAGTGGAGCAGCCAATGGCAGCACCCGCGTCCTCAAGGTCCAGTCAGCAGCACTGAAGGCGTGCTCCCTCTGTGCTGTGTAACCCGCGCCCGAGGTCTCCCTTCAGCCTCAGTAAAGCTGCTCAGTCGTATGTGACTCTGCGATCCCATGGACTGCAGCCCACCAGGCTCTTCCATCCATGGAATTTTCCAGGCAAAGGTACTGGAGTGGATTGCCATTTCCTTCTCCAGGGGATCTTCCCAACCTGGGGATCGAACCCAGGTCTCCCGCATTGCAGGCAGACGCTTTACCGTCTGAGCTACCAGAGAAGCCTCAGCCTCAGAGACAAGGAAACAGAGAGCTTTCATAATCCTCATAAGGGGTGTGGCTAGGACTCAAGCCTGTGGATTCTTCCTATGGAAACTGACTATTAACATTTCCGCCAACATCTTTTTAAAACAATTTAAAAATTGTAATACTGATTTTTAAAGCCCTTTCCATTTACAATATCACAAAATAACTGGCTGGATTCCTCTGTTGTACAACACATCCCTGGAGCCTGTCTCACACCCAGCAGGTTGCACTCGATGCTCCCCGTTACCTTGCTCCTCCCGACCCCACCCGTCACCCCTAGTTTGTTTAGATCTGTGACTCTGCCTTTTTTGTGCCAAAAGTCTTTTAAAACACATGTACACCCCTGTTTTTATATAAGTTTGTTGTTTAGTCACTCTTGTCTGACTCTTTGCGACCCCATGGACTGTAGCCCACCAGGCTACAGTCCCTCTGTCCATAGGATTCTCCAGGCAAGAATACTGGAGTGGGTTGCTATTTCCTTCTCCAAGGGATCTTCCCAACTCAGGGATCGAACCGGCATCTTGTGTATTGGCAAGTGGATTCTTTACCACTGAGCCACCTGGGAAACCCTTTTATATAAACAGGCTCAGGTTACACACACACACATACACATGCGCACACACACCGTTTTGAAACTTTAAAAGAAAATCCAGCCGGATCTTGGGGTTGTCCTTCTCTGTCTGTTCTCCTAATGGCCCGGCCACAGAATCCGGAAGAGAAAAGCCTTCTATGTGATCCAACACCTTGACAATTCAGAAAACAAACTCAGGAAGACTCCA
>NW_011494943.1:1538102-1546997 GCF_000754665.1 Bison bison bison
TCTTACACCAATGATGGTTTTTTTGCCATTTGACAGTAAGAAAACCAAACTGTGGTGAGGGAAAGGGAATTGTTTAGGACCATTCCGCTTACATGTAATGAACCAGGTCTACTAACTTTATGGTTTTTCAAAAGCAATTGAATATATTGTCTCTGAATTTGAAATTCTGGGTCCAGATATCTGTATAACACTTCATTATTTTACATACTCCCGTGGAAAAACAAGGTTGATTTAAAATCCATTTTAAAATCTGAGCTGCTTAATGTCCTTGTTTGTGGATGTTTGCTGTCTGTTCTCCTAATGGCCCGGCCACAGAATCCGGAAGAGAAAAGCCTTCTATGTGATCCAACACCTTGACAATTCAGAAAACAAACTCAGGAAGACTCCAGAGAGGAAATCCAAATATTCAGGAGGCAGAAATATTTGCCCTTGAAAGGAAGGAACGCCATCACGCCCTCTCCCACCCAGGTCCGACCATGGAAGGCTGTTCCCTTCGCGGCCCCTTTACGGAGTCCTCCCCATGAAGTCAACTTTTGTCCTGTGTGTGTCTTACAAGTGGACGGAAGTCATGTGAGTTGCCGTTTGTGATGACTGACTCAGGTGACCAGGCCCGATCCTGAATCAACAGAGCTGTGTATTTAAGAGTGGAGACTCCAGGCAGGAGCAAACGCCAGAGAGGCAAGTTCAGGGGAGTCAGAGCGGGGAGACGCCGGAGGGCTACGTTCACCACCTGCAGTTTCCAAAGCCCATTACTGTCGGGACTGTACACTCACCCTCCCGGATGAAAAGGATTTCAGGTCACCGCTGTCTTCTCACGAGGGACCTTGGCCTTGAGCCTTAACACCCAGTGACTCACGTCAACAGGCTGTGTGTCAGACAGTTGCCACAATTAGAATCTGTGACCCATGCATCCGCCCACGAGGCCGCATCACAAGGGCTTGTCGTGAGCGTGGGTTTTTTAGCAAAAACTGACCTGTTGAAATGTCAGGGCTTTGGGCTTTGGGGTTTTGTGGGACTGTTCTTGCTGGAGTCAACTTCTTTAGATTCTATACAGTTGATTGAAAGGGGCTTTCTCCAAGTCTTTTAAAATATATTTATACATATATATATGGCTCCCCAGGTGGTGCAGTGGTAAAGAATCCTCCTGCCAATGCAGGAGACGCAAGAGACAGAGGTTCGTTCCCTGGGTGGAGAAGATCCCCTGAGTAGGAAATGGCAATTTGCTCCAGTGTTCTCGCCTGGAAAACTCCACGGACAGAGGAGCCTGGCAGGCTACAGTCTATGGGGTCGCAAAGAGTCTCAGACACGACTGAGTGCAGGACAGCAGCATCATTTTATTTATTTCCTTATCTTTGACTGTGCTGGGCCTCGGTTGCTGTGTGGGCTTTCTCTAGTTGTGGCAAGTGGGGGCTCCTCTCCAGCTGGGGCGTGTGGGCTTCTCACTGCTGTGGCTTCTCCTGTTACTGAACGCAGGCTCTAGGGGGCAGGGGCTTGTGGGGTGTTCCCAGACCAGGGATCAAACCTGGGTCTCCTGCATTGGCCAGCAGATTCTTTACCATTGAGCCGCCAGGGAAGTCCCTTTCCGAGTCCTCCTTCACCTCCTCAGCAGCCCTCTGGAGCAGAGGTTCTTATGGCCCCATTTTCAGGGATGCAGAGCATCTCCCCTGAGATGCGCAGTAGGGTGGCGGGGAGTGTCTCACCCGAAGCCAAGTTTCCTGATACGGACTCCAGCTTCTCTCTCCTGTGGTCTGGGCCTCCAGGGTACTATGAACGAGGTCGGTTGCATCCTCATGGTCAGTTCAGAGTTCCTGCCGGACACAGCCAAGGTCGCGGTCCTGACCTCATTCTCCACGGCCCCAGTGCCTGCAGGGCTGACCGGAGCCAGTGCAGCCTAGAGAGAAGGTGACCCAGAAAAGCCAGGAGGGAACTTCAGAGGCAGAGGCAGCTCCGTGGTGTCAGATGCGGGGCGATAGGCCGACAAACGGACCTGCTTTGTTGTGACTTTGTGCTCTGGGGACGTTTTGTCCCCTCGACCCAGACTGCCTGCAAGGCCCAGGCCTGCTCCTCCAGGACTCAGCCCAAAACATCACCCCCCACCATGGAAATATCATTTTTGACTAAAATATTATAGTCTCATGATGTTTTAAAAAGCCACATACAATAACAAGTTTTTAAATTTGTTTTTATACACACGTGTAAAATGGATAAGTAAATTTCATACTTAACACTAGTAATGTACTTATTTTTGTACTCATAGATTATATACATAAAACATGCCAATTTGTATATAGACATGTCGAACATCAAAATGGTATTGTGTATTACCTACAGGTTTTGTATCTCTCATTTTCACTTACTTTATAATGGATATATCTGAAATTAAAAGTATGGATTTACATAAAATATTTCTGAAAATGAATAGCTTAAAATATAAAACTAGGAAATGCACCTTGCAAAAAAAAATGTAAACGGTACAAAAATATATTAAAATAGATAGCACAGACAGCCTTCCTTCTGGAGAGTCATTATTAACATTCTGGCAAATACTTTTACACATGTATACACCTATGTTTTTATATGAAAAAAACTCAAGTGATATATATGGTTTTGAAAACTTAAAAAAAAATTTGGCCGGATCTTGGCAACATCTTTCCATGTGGATAGCGTGAGATCAATCTTTTTAAAGACTACATATTCTCCTGTGAGATTATAACTTGCTTTACTTGGCTGAAACAGTAATGATGAACGCTTATTTTTCAGGGTTTTCAAATGATAAATGATGCTGTGAAGAACATCCTTGGAGGCAGAGAATTCTCTCTGGAAAAAGAAAGACATGGATTGACAAGTCTGTCTGTACAAGTTCTCTTTGAAAATGCACAGCATGAAAAAGTCTGCATGTTCAGCCAGTGTTCCCAGGTTATTTCCGGGCGGGATCAGGACCGATTCTGTTCCTTTGCCTACTTTGCCGTCCCTTCCACGTTTCTATCAGAAGCATGTCTCACTGGTGTCTACTGTTACTCGGACCCAGGAGAAGTGCGTTTTTATGCCCAACAAGAAATGAGAGTTTTCTAACCACTCAGGTGCCACCCTGACGATTCGCTCGTTCCTGTTCGCTTCAGCCACCCTCTGCCCTCCAACAGCGTCTCCACATCCGTCCTCCCCTGTCCCTAAGTTAACCCAGCTGCCCCGGGTTTCAGGGGGTGAGGGTGCTGTCTGGCGTGGAGACCGAGCAGGGCTTGAGGTCCAGGGTGGCCCCCCGAGGTGGCGCCTCCATGAACACAGGCTGGTATCCCCTCGGCAGGAGCGGACTGGATTCCAGCTCCTGCGAGAAGCCGTGAAGACCACACCCGGGCAGAGAGGCTCCGCCTGCTCAGGTGCGTCTGAACCGCGCCCCCGCCCCGCGGCCCGTGTTTCTTGCCCCTCAGGGAAGGCGACCGTGATGACCTGGCCAGAGAGAAGCTGGCGGCTTCTGGGCGGCCGCCCCCGCCCCCAGGACGTCCGAGGACACAGCGGTGTCCTCGGCGTTTCCACCGAGGTCACTGGTCTAGTGGGTTGCTGGCTGTTTCGTCTGTGCTGAGACACTTCCTCTTTCATTTGCGTCTCATCCACACCCACCCCCGGCTCCCCAGCCGCCCGCCCGCCTTCCTGGAGACTGAAAAAGGGGAACGTGAGAGAAAACCGTGACTTTCAGATGCAGCTCCAGGGCAGAGAGGGTGCCAGTGATTTCAGGAGGTGGGGGGGCGGGCGAGGTGGGGGCGCGGTTCATGACGCCCTCCAGGGGCCCCAGGTCACGCCTCCTCACTCACGTCCCCAGCTCCCACCCAAGGGGTCCTAGATGCCACCCACAGGCGATCCTGGGGACCTGACCCCTGTGTTTCAGGAGTGACATTCTTAAAGTCAAAGCCACAGTCTGCTGTTCCTCATTTCACTGGGTTTGTTCATTTGCAAGACAGAGACACACACGTGTGTCTGTATACATGTGCAGGCGCACACACACACATGCAGATTGTGGCAGCTTTGGGAAACAGTCTGAGGCTCAGAAAATAACTTGCCTGACAAGACATCAAAGAGCTGCAGAAAGAGGCCGTGGCACCCAAGGCCAGGGTGGCGGGCTTCTCTGCAGTGTGCAGCGGGCTCATGATAAGCATCAGTTTGCTCCAGTCAGTTGAATCAGAACTGTAACAGTTTGTTTGTTCCGGGAAACAGTAACTGAAGTCACAAATCATAAATAATGAAAGCTAGAAAAATCCCCTTTTAAACTAATGGACTCAAAGATGTCTTGCTTTTCATTTCTGCTAATGGCTTTGCTGCCTTGGCACCGCCTGAGCTGGTCCACTGCAGGCAAACTGAGCCTCGGATGGGTCCAGAAAGTGATTTCTAAGCTGGGTGTTTGGGACACAGGATGTGTTTCCCTAGCAACTGTCCTTCCCAGCGTGCCTGGGTTCTCAGCTTAACTGCACACATGGTCCAACCCCTACTGAACCTGCGCTCTGGGTCTTGGAGCACAGGTTGTCTGAATTGCAAGAGGGAGAAAAGAAGTCAGCTCCTCCCTCCCCGTGGAGCCCTGGCTCTGAGCACACTGGAAACACAAGTTAACTTTCTTTTCTGTCTTCCCTTCCAGTAATCAGGTAGAGATGTGAGAGCTGGACCATAATTAGGCTGAGGGTGGAAGAATTGATGCTTTTGAACTGTGGTGTTGGAGAAGACTCTTGAGAGTCCCTTGGACTGCAAGGAGATCCAACCAGTCAGTCCTAAAGGAAATCAACCCTGAATATTCATTGGAAGGACTGATGCTGAAGCTGAAACTTCAGTACTTTGGCCACCGGATGTGAAGAGCGACTGATTAGAAAAGACTGATGCTGGGAAAGATTGAGGGCAGGAGAAGGGGACGACAGAGGATGAGATGGTTGGATGGCATCATTGATTCAATGGACATGAGTTTGAGCAAGTTCCGGGAGGTGGTGATGGACAGAGGAGCCTGGTGTGCTGCAGTCCATGGGGTCACAAAGAGTCGGACACGACTGAGCGACTGAACACCACCACCTCCATTGAGGCATCCAGGTCCCAGTGCCCTAGACCCCTGGATCACAGCACCCTCCCTGATCTGCCTTATCTGCTCTGGGCTCTTTCCTGCTGAGGGACTCTGCAACCTCAAACTACCCACCTTTCCCCACCTCCTGACCCGACTTCCATTTCCTCAGTGATTGATAATCAGAGGAGACCTGGAAGAAAAGCAAACTGAGCAGGGAATGCTTACTAGCAGCTGAATGACTGAGACTCTCTAAACCCCTCTGTGTTCTCGTGTTAAAATGAGCTGGTTGTGAGAGCCATCGTGGGCAGTAAGGCAGAGGAGTGAAAACTTGGGGTTAAGGATTCAGAACCTTCACGTTGATGGGCCTCTCGTAAATGACTGACGCTGGCAGTCGGTTAGGAAATGACCCTTCCTTGGGAAAAACATGGTTGTCGCAGGTTCAGACACCGGGGGATCTCCCCTCAGTGAATCAGCTGGTTCTCTGCCAGTTCACATCCGTGAAACCTCAGTGAATAAGCCACTTTTATGCACACAGAACCTTCAACCAGCTTTTTGTGCCTTACGATAACATCTTAACACACAGCCAAGGATCACCAGCTGTTTGTGGAACATTCGAACATGAAAGCAAAAGACCCGAGTACAGGAAACAGCAGAACAAAACTTCAAAAGTAGTGTAGTTAATATCTGTAGAGAGATAAGAGGCGACCTTTTACCCCTGAAGTGAGAGAAGGTGCAAAATAAACAATAAGAACAAGAAAAGGCTTTGGGCTCTTGAAGAGTAGAATGTCTGAAAATAAATATTCAAAAGAAAGGACAGTTGATGAGAACTTCAGAAAATTGTACAGAAAGATAGATGGGAAAATAGGAAAGAAAAGAAAATTAGGGGATCCATCCTGAAATCCCCATATCCAGGGCAGGGAAAAAAACTGGAGGGAAGAAAATTATAAAGAAATAATACAAGAACATCTCAGGATGGAAGGATAAGCATCTAAAGGTTGAAGGGCCCAGACCTCCCTGCTGGTCAAGTGGTTAGGAATCTACTTGCCACTGCAGGGGACATGGGTTCCATCCCTGGTCAGGGAAAATCCCACACGCCATGGGGCAACTAAGCTGCTGTACCCCAACTACAGAGCCCTCACGCCTAGAGCTTGTGCCTTGCGACAGAGAAGCCATTGCCATGAGTAGCCTGCGCCCCCAAAACTAGAGAGTAGCCCCCACTTGCGGCAACTAGAGAAAACCTTAGTGGTGTCTGACTCTGTGTGATCCCAGGGACTGTAGCCCACCAGGCTCCTCTGTCCATGGGCTTCTCCAGGTAGGAATACTGGAGAGCAGCCATTCACTTCACAGGAAAGCCTGCATGCAGCAGCCCACAGGCAGCGCAGCACACCCCCCGCCCCCCACCCCCACCAAGAAAAAAGATACACAAGGTATTTTTTAAAAAAGAAGACTGAAGGGCCCAATGAGTGAGCCACAAAATGAAGATGGGGCAAACCTCTCAGACTAGGACACATCTTTAAAAACTTAAAAACTTGAGTTCTTCAGCACGCCAAGGATAAAGAGAAAACCGTAAGACGTTCCTCAAAAAAGCAGGTATTATTAATAACATACCAAGGATGAGGAGTCAAAGTGACATTACTGGAATCAAAAAGAAATTGAAGAGTTATTACAGTTCTGAGAGAAACTGATTTCAGCCTAAAATTGCACACCAATCCAGGGAAATACCTCAGTCAGGTATGAGGGTAAAATAAAAACATTTCAGATCTGCAGGATTTCCAAATATATACCTCTATGTGGAAAATTCTGAAAGAGATGGGAATACCAAACTACCTGACCTTCCTCTTGAGAAACCTATATGCAGGTCAGGAAGCAACAGTTAGGACTGGACATGGAATAACAGACTGGTTCCAAATAGGAAAAGGAGTGCGTCAAGGCTGTATACTGTCACCCTGCTTATTTAACTTATATGCAGAGTACCTCATGAGAAACGCTGGGCTGGAGGAAGCACAAGCTGGAATCAAGATGGCTGGGAGAAATATCAAAATATACAGATGACATCACCCTTATGGCAGAAAGTGAGGAGGAACTCAAAAGCCTCTTGATGAAAGTGAAAGAGAGTGAAAAGTTGGCTTAAAGCTCAACATTCAGAAAATGAAGATCATGGCATCTGGTCCCATCACTTCATGGGAAATAGATGGGAAAACAGTGGAAACAGTGTCAGACTTTGTTTTGGGGGGCTCCAAAAGCACTGCAGATGGTGACTGCAGCCGTGAAATTAAAAGATGTTTACTCCTTGGAAGGAAAGTTATGACCAACCTAGACAGCATATTAAAAAGCAGAGACATTACTTTGCCAACAAAGGTCCGTCTAGTCAAGGCTATGGTTTTTCCTGTGGTCATGTATGGATGTGAGAGTTGGACTGTGAAGAAAGCTGAGCGCCGAAGAATTGATGGTTTTGAACTGTGGTGTTGGAGAAGACTCTTGAGAGTCCCTTGGACTGCAAGGAGATCCAACCAGTCCATTCTAAAGATCAGTCCTGGGTGTTCATCGGAAGGAATGATGCTAAAGCTGAAACTCCAGTACTTTGGCCACCTCATGCGAAGAGTTGACTCACTGGAAAAGATTCTGATGCTGGGAGGAATTGGGGGCAGGAGGACAAGGGAACGACAGAGGATGAGATGGCTGGATGGCATCACCGACTTGATGGACGTGAGTGTGAGTGAACTCCAGGAGTTGGTGATGAACAGGAAGACCTGGCATTCTGCAATTCATGAGGTCGCAAAGAGTCGGACATGACTGAGCGATTGGACTGAACTGAACTTTTATTCCAAAACCCTGCTGGGGGCAGTGCCACTGCATTTCTTTATCCTTCTAATTTTGTTACAAATTTTCTTTTTGAACAAGGATGACTGGCACACAGACTCATTTCTAATCAGAACCTCTTCCAAGAGGTTACTTGGCAGTGGCAGGACAGGGGCTTGGAATGAAAACCTGAATGTAGAGGCATTTTTGAGTGAATGCTGGGGCGGGGGAGGAGGTGAAAGTGAAGTGAAAGTCACTCAGTCATGTCCCACTCTTCGAGACCCCATGGGTTAGTCCATGGAATTCTCCAGGCCAGAATACTGGAGTGGGTAGCCTTTCCCTTCTCCAGGGGATCTTTCCAACCCAGGGATCATACCCAGGTCTCCCACATTGCGTGGATTCTTTACCAGCTGAGCCCTAAGGGAAGCCCAAGAATACTGGAGTGGGTAGCCTAGCCCTTCTCCAGCAGATCTTCCCGACCCAGGATCCAGGAATCGAACCGGGGTCTCCTGCATCGCAGGCGGATTCTTTACCAGGGAAGCTGAGCCACCAGGCAAGGTGGGGAGGGAAAAGGGGCAGCAGGGATATCTGGGGTTAGGTGCCGGGAGTCGGGCGCCCCTTTAGGACAGGTATGAAAAAAGGTATGGGGAAACGGTTATAAAGGGTTAGGTGTTCCCCGGGCTTCAGGTAGCTGCCAGGACAGAGGGGCTGCGAGCGCACGAACTGGAGGGAGAGTGAAGGGAGCCGGTCAGAGAGGAGGGAGGAGGAGGCCGACAGGAGACCCCCACGTCGAAGGGGAAGGGCCGTGCGAACGGGCAGCACTGGGCTGGGCCGGGGAGCCTGCACTTTGACCCCGCGCCTTTTCAGCCTGCCCAAGCCCTCGGGATCGGAGCTGCCCCTTCCGTCCTGCACTCTGAGGCTGCGGGGCTCAAGTCCCACCAAGGGGCGCGTCCCGGGGAAGAGAAGCCCGGCCCAGGTCGCGTGCCCTGGACGCCGCCTCCACGCCCAGGCCGCGCGTCCACCCGCGGACTCGCTCCCGCGCCGGGGACTCGTCTCGCCTGGGG
>NW_011494943.1:1547693-1554781 GCF_000754665.1 Bison bison bison
CTCTGACCCCTGACGCCGCCGTTTTCCCCTCAGGGTGGTGGCTCCCGCGCAGGCGCAGACGGGCCGGCCCGCTAAGGCGGGGCCGCGGCGGGAGCCGCCCCGCCGGTGAAGGTGGGCCGACCCGACGGGACTGGGCCCCACAGCAGCGGTGAGGACCCGTCTCAGCTCCCAGGCGAGCCCAGCCGAGAGAGAGCTTCGTTCTGGAGGTGGCCCTGGACCCCGGAGTTCAGCCCTCAACGGGGACAGCCATTCGCTAAAAATCCCCCCCCGCACCCCCATCGTTAAACTGCAGAAAACCCGGTTAGGCAGCGCGGCGGGCTCCGCACACTGACGTCCCGTTTCTCTCCTTCCCTCACCCAGACCCCTCGGGGAGCAGCTGTGAGCCGGTCACACGGAGGGATGACCTCTCTAGGCGGGGACGCCGTGTGAGCGGAAGAGATCTGTCAGCGTGAGTCTGGCCCCTGGTCGGTCCCCTGACGGCTTCCCCAGGGTGACACCACCTCAGTGGCCGAGATCCTATCAGCCTGCAGCCAAGTTACAGAAACGCAGGACTTAACATGAGTTGCACTTCCCTTTGGTCGGGAACGTCTTTGAGTCATGTGGGAGAGGATGTGTTTCATGTGGCTCTCATGTGTCAGCTCCTAATATCATTATTACCCAAAGGGCGAGGAAATAGGGAATTGGGTCGTGTCTTAGGGTGACCACGAACGTTTATAGTGGGAGCAGGTTCCCTAAGAGGTGGAGGAATGAATCTCATGATTGTCTTTACACTCTTTCAGATACTCTCCCCAAGAAATTGACTTTTTTTTTTTAATTTGGCTGCCGTTGGGTTCTAGTTACATCCCACAATATCTTCCTTGCGACCTGTGAGGTCTTTCACTGGGCCTCATAGACTCTCTAGTTGTGGCTCACAGGCTTAGTCGCTGCGAGGCGTGTGGGATCTTACGCTTGACTCTGTATGGAACCTGCATCTCCTGCGTTGCAGGTCAGATTCTTAACCACTGGACCACCAGGGAAGCCCCCCTAAGAAACTGATTAGAAACGGTGGAAGCGGGCAGTCCTCTGGTGATGACGCCCAGGCGTTAGCAATCAGTCATTTCATTCTAGGAGAAATAAGTGATGTCTGTAAAGACCCCAGTTTGGATATGCATGGTCTGTGTGACCACGTGTGTCCTTCTGGCAGATGCAAACGGTAGGGCACTCTGAACACACCCTGAAGACGGCCCTCATCTCAAAGAACCCAGAGCTTGTGAAGCAGTATGAGCAGTTGGACCCCGGGGAGCAGCGCCTGCTGAACGAGGCCTTCCGGCCCCGCAGCGATCTCTTTGGACCCATTACTTTGCATTCTCCATCGGACTGGATAATCTCCCATCCTGAGGCTCCGCAAGACTTTGAACAGTTTTTCAGTAATCTTCACAGAAAGAGCCCTTCTCCGGGGAAGCAGACTATTTACATACAGTGCATTGGTGCGTCTTGCCAGTATGCTGGGTTTGGTTTGGTTTTGTGATGGTGCTGTTGCCGTGGACAGTTTGCCTTGTCCGTCTCATTCAAGTGGGCAGTTTTTATAATCATTTTGACATTCGTTCCCACAGTGGAAGTTTGGTAACCAAACTGCCTTGAAAGAGAAGGTTTTGTTTTGTTCAAAAAATTTTATTTATTGACTGTGCTGGTTCTTCGTAGCTGCACATTTGACTTCTCTAGCTGGGGCAAGCAGGGCCTGCTTTGTAGTTGCAGTGCATGGGTTTCTCATTGTGGTGCCCTGTTGGAGAACGCAGGCCTAGGGCGTGCGAGCCTTGGTAGTTGCAACACATGGGCTCAGTAGTCTCTGCTCCCGAGCTATCGAGCACAGGCTCAGTGGTTGTGGCACCTGGGCTTAGTTGCTCCCAGGCCTGGGGGATCTTCCCAGACCAGGGATCCAGCCTGTGTCTCCTGCGTTGGCAGGCAGGTTCCTTACCATTGAGCCACCAGGGAGTCAGGTTTTCTTTCTAATCTGTGTTCACCTTAATGAACGGTAACTGTGTATTGAAAATCTAGAGTTTGTTTGTTCCTAATTCCACATTTCTAATTGTAGACTGAGGTAAAGACTGTTCTGATCATCTCAAAATCTCTCTTTAAATTTTCTTCTGTATCTGTCATAGGATTGCTGGGAAACACCAGAAGTATCAGTGAAGAATATTTGAAATGGCTCAAGGGCTACTGTGAAGCCTTCTTCTACGGGTTGACAGTCAAACTCCTAGAGCCGATTCCTGTCTCTGCAACCAGATGTTCCTTTAGAATCAACGATAGCACACTGAACCTTCAGATTCATGCAGGTGAACGGGGCAGCCTTACAGCTTGAATTGAGTAAAGTATGTAGGTATATGTACACACACACACACACAAATATATCTTAAACATAATTTTTTTTTAATAGGGCAGATCCTGACGTTCTTAAAAAAGAAGAAACCCGAAGATGCCTTTTGTGTTGTGGGAGTAACGATGATCGATCTTTACCCAAGAGACTCCTGGAATTTTGTCTTTGGACAGGCTTCTTTGACAGAGGGTATTCCTTTTTGACATTGTTGGTAGAAACTTGCTCAGCTTGAGACTCTGTGTGAAGATTTTGAAAGAGAGAAAAAATTCCAACCAATTACAGTTTTTTCCCCTTCCAATTACAGTTTAGATGTGAAGGCCTTGTAGTATTTCTGGTGCAGCATCCTGCCGTGGTGGAAAGGATGCTCTGGATAGGCCCTGATGATCTGGGTCCGTTCCCGTCCCCCCAGCTTGGCTGTTCACTGCCTGCTAGCACCACCTTGGAGCTAATAATACCTGTTTGACTGTGCTGTTTTGAGATCATTTACATAAAATTGCTGATCCATAGAAAGTGTGTAGTTATGGCTGGCACATATGTAGACATTCAGTGCAACAGATGGCAAATGGAGATAGTTCAGTGACAAGGTGAATCAAATAAGGATATTTGAACTGTTATTAATGGAAGCAGAAATGGCGCTAATTGTTTTTCAGCTCTTTCCGTAGTTGTCATTAGATGAGGTCGCTGTGCACTGATTTATAAGTGTGCGCTTCACATCCTGTGTCTCAGAACAGACGTTTTGTTATTTATGGTCAGTTTCAGTCTTTGACTTGAAATAAGCTTAACTGTGACTCACAGGGAACCCTGCCTTTTAACACTGGGGAGGAAAAGGCTCTATAAGGAAGTCATATATTTGCCTATTTGGGTTTTTTTTCTTTTTTTTTGCCTTCTCTCCACTTCTCCCACCCTTCCATTTCTGCTCTTGTTTTTCTGCCTACATCCCTCAGGATCTAAGACAGGTTCGAAGGGGAGAAGTCCACTGAGCTGAGGGGCATGGTTGCCCACTGTCGTTCTGGGGGCAGGAACAGATAGCAGGGGCTGGGCTGTGCGAGCTCAGGGTTCACAGACGGACTGTCAGTCTGGAGTGTGTGAGCCCCAGGGTGGCAGGGTAGGGAGCTCTCGCTACCAAGGGCTTCTCCCTGTCAGATCCCCCTCTTCCCCATTTGTCGGATCTGGGGCCCAGGATGCTGTGGGGCCTCTTTTTCTGCCCTTCCTTCATTCTCATTCTCCATTTGTAGTCTTTATAGTCCCTCAGCCCTACACCCATTAAGGCACGGGGCTTCCCAGGTGACACTAGCGGTGAAGAATCCGCCTGCCAGTGCAGGACACACAAGAGATGCAGGTTAGATCCCTGGGTCGGGAAGATCCCCTGGAGGAAGAAATGGCTACCCACTCCAGCTTTCTTGCCTGAACAATCCCATGGACAGAGGAGCCTGGCAGGCTGCAGTCTGCGGGGCTGCAAAGAGCTGGACACGGCTGAGCAGCTGAGCACGAGCGAGTGCCCACCCACATCTGCCTGCCCCCCCGCGGTGACCCCCTAGTGCTCTCTGAGAGGCCTGGGTCAGTGCTGTCCTGCTGATGTTTTTTGTACGAGCCTTCTATCAGAAAAAAAAGAGTGAACCAAAAAGTTGTATGAGACAAATCCTTTATTATTAACCTGAGAGAAACAGAATCATTAAACATTTTTAAACAATTTTTATCTAGATATTGTTAACCAATTTATCTTATGCATTTGAGGAGGTCAGGAAGCATTCTCCCCAAGTGTTTCTGCTGCTTTTTTGTTCCCCAATAAGTTTCTTAAATTTTGCATGACGTGAGAGAAGATGTAATGAGGGAGCAGGGTTGCTGAGCCCTGCGGTGAGGGGGTCTCCTTACTGCAGGTGACTTTGTTCTCGGCAGGTTTATAAAGATCGGTGTTTTAAAATTGAGATATTTAATTACTAAAGGAAATAATGTATTTGTAGGATTACTAGAAAAAAAATTTTCTTGCTCAAGGTATTATGGGCTTCCCTGGTGGCTCAGTTGGTTAAGAATCTGCCTGCAATGCAGGAGACCTGGGTTCGATCCCTAGGTTGGGAAGATCCCCTGGAGAGGGAGCGGCTACCCACTCCAGTATTCTGGCCTAGAGAATTCCATGGACTGTCCATGGGGTCACAAAGAGTCGGACAGGACTGAGCAACTTATACTTTCAAAGGTGTTGTAGTGAAATGTGCCAACTTTTGTTTGGTCTAAGGACGTCACTTGGGAGTGAGTAGGTTTAGTTTTTTTTTAACTTCTAGAACGCCCTTTTCTCTATATTTCAAATATGGAGGTGCGGTGAGGCGCATTCTTTTTGGATCAAATTTAGGTTTGACAAACTTACTATGAATTTATTTCCTTAACAAAAAAGTTCTGTATTACTTTCAAACTAGCAACTGAAAGAGAAGCCTGCATGAAAGAGACCATGTAGACCAGCTGGACTGTAAAGCGGTCAGCCCCTGTAGAGTGAGCTGTGTGTGTCTGTTCTCCGCGTACGGAGATGGCCGAAACTAGCTGAAGTGTCACAGGAAGTCAGTTACAGGCGTGTTTGTTCTGGTCACTGGTGCCAGCCATAGAGAGAGCCGTGCTGTTTACAGATGGGAGGACGGGGGAGGTTCTTCAGTCTGAAAGTGGGGTCCACGTGTGGTCTCCAAGGTGCTGGGGGGCAGCAGCGGGCAGAGGGAAGAGGGAAGGACAGGCGCCTTAGGGGTGTGCCTGCCCGGAGACCCGTTTCCCGCAGTTTTCCAGAGAGAGCGTGAGCGCCCGTGGTCCTGAACCCTGCTGCTCCTTTTGGAATACTTGATTGGGGCGATTTAAGAAAAATTTTTTTTTTTGGCTGCCCCACGAGGCTTGCAGGATCTTAGTTCGTCAAGCAGGGATTGAACCCTGGTGCTTAGCAGTGAAAGTGCAGAGTCTAAACCACTGGACTGCCAAGGAATTCCTGAGAAAATATTTTATGGGGAAAAAGAAAACAAACTCTGTGGAACTTTCTTTTTCTGAAGAATTGGACCTCAAGACCTCTGAGTTGTACAGAGTAGAGCAGGTTGGACAGCAGAAGGCTCTCAGGAACCTGGGGCAGAAGTCCCCTTGTTGGGCAGACCTCCCTGAGCCCAGGGGGCTGCGGGCATGCCCTGGCCAGGTGCCCAAGCAGGCCCTTAACTGGTAGTTCCCCCAGAGGAGGGAACCTTCATCTCACCGTGTGCTGGCTTGTCGTCTTCCCCCAGGTGTGGGGATATTCAGCTTTGCCAGGTACGGCACGGACTTCTACAGCTCACACTACAAAGGCAAGCTGAAGAAGCTGGAGAGGAAGTCTTCGAGTGACTACTCGGTGTTCGATGACTATTACCTTCCTGAGGCCACCAGTGTGCTGCTGCTCCGCTCGTGTAAGGTGGGTGGCTCACGTGATGTGTCAGCAGTGGCTTGTAAGAGATCGGAGTCCTTTGACATTATATACCCCCAGTCCTGAAGGTCACTATATCAGTGACTTGGTGGTGTTTATACACTTTTAGTGGATATCGCTTGACTGAAATTATCAATAAAAACAATTTAAATGGGGATACTCTCATACTGACATGTACAGCATCTGGGCCTGTTTTTTGTCCTGTAACACACAGCCTTGGCTGTACCCACCTCCTTACTGTTAGCTTGATTCCAGAGTTCATGGTCATCGAGTCAGGCTGCCCCATCGCCAGTCCCCCAGGCCTGCAGGACCCCGCACCCTGGTTTCCCTTCCTGGAGAACAGGCGTCCCTCGGGCCTCTGCTGGCTCCTTCCCCGAGACTTCCCTCCCTGGGGCTCCGGCTCACCTCCTGCAGCTGATGGTCACGCTGCCTGTCCTGACACCTGCCCCGCCCTGCTCTGGAAATCCTGTCTCCTTGTGTCTGTCTGCTTCATGGCTGGAGACACCGGCTTCTCTGCATTCACCAGGGCTGTGAGTTGGGGTCGAGAACACCACCTGATGGAACGATGGTTTCTAAGTAGAGCTGGCCCTTAAGCAGCATGGCTTTTAGCCGTGAGGGTCCACTCACACAGGTGTCTCTCTGACTCCGTAAGTACCACTACCCGGCATGGCCCGGGGAACCGAGGGTGCAGAGGCTGGCTGGGAAGCTGGAGCAGAGTCTTGACTGTGCGGGTGTGGGGTGGGGCTCAGCTGTGCCTTCCCTGCTTTGACCGCTTGTCATCATGCAGATGGAGCCCCTCCCCTCCCCTGCTGCCCTGGCATCTGGGGGAAGGGCTGCAGAGCTGAGTTTCAGCGGGTCCCCCGTCTAGAACAGTGGTCTCCACCAGGGCGAGTGTGCCACCCAGGGCATGTTGGACAAGTCTGCAGACTTCTGGTGGTCACCGTCGGGGAGGGGCTGCTGCTAGCATCCAGGGGGTAGAGGCGGGGAGGCTAGCGCATAGGACCACCCCCTGACCCCCGGCCCCGCCAAGGTGTGATCTGTGGTGTCCGCGGCGGGGAGGTGGAGAACCTGCCGGGGAAGCAGTGGAGCACACAGAGGAGGGTGGGAGACATGGGCAGGTGAGGGGCCAGCGAGCAGGCCCCCGCGACGAGCGGCGCGGAGCGGGCTCCTGTGGATCTGCTTCTGGAGGAGCTCGCCTTGCTGCTGCTGACTCAGGCGCCTCCGTGTGGCTGTCTTGCAGACTCTGACCCACGAGATCGGACACATCTTTGGCCTCCGGCACTGCCAGTGGCTCGCCTGCCTGATGCAAGGCTCCAACCA
>NW_011494943.1:1554881-1557238 GCF_000754665.1 Bison bison bison
GCTCCAACCACCTGGAGGAAGCCGACCGGCGCCCGCTGGACCTCTGCCCCATCTGCTTACGCAAGCTGCAGAGTGCCGTCGGCTTCCGGCTCAGAGACCGGTACAAAGTAAGTGGGGAAGTGGTTACTTAAGGAGCAAGTGACCATTTGCTATTAGGCCCTTCTCTGGAGGTGATTTATCAGAGGAAGTTAGAGCAGAGGTAAGCAGGATGCTGTGGTTTAAAAAAAATGCAAAGAAAATCTTAACAGCTTTGACTTGCCTTACGCTTGGACCCCAATGAGACCTGGTGAAGAGGTTTCTGCATTTGCTGTTTGTTTAGGGCCAGAGCGCTTGCCTTTGCAGAACAGAGTAAAACGCCGAAGAGCAAAGTTCATGTTTAAAAACTAGACTATGTGGAGGTGGTTTATCTGTCCAAATGTGGGGCCGCGGTGTGACACTCGTTAGGAGGGACGGGTGGTATTGAGGAGGCAGGAGTGTCCCTATGACCACAGGTGCCCACAAACACGTCAGCGTGTGCGGCATCCCTGCGTGGGTATGGCCACCCACACGGGGGACGCAGTCCCTGTCTGCACGTGTGTGTGCACGTGTGCGTGCCTGCCAGCCCAGTGTGCACACTTAACTTCAGGTGTGTACACGTCCCCATGCACACCGCAGTGCCTCGTGGAACCCTTGGCAAGCTGAGAAAAGAAGAAAATCGTCCTCCCACCTTCAAACACCCGTGTCATCCTTCTCGTCTCCTGTCCCGTGCGTCCTGTGACTGTCCCGTGTGCTCACAGCGGGCGTGGCTCTGGTGCACACTCTTTGATAAGCGTGGTCTCTCCTCCACGACCAGCTCTTATCGGGTGGAACATCTCCGTGGGTGGCATCAGTCACCCATGCAGATCACATGATTTGGGATATCCGGTTTTTCTCGTGCCTGAGTCTGTTCTGCTGTGATATGTTCAAAGATGCGTCTCTTCTCTGATTTTGCAGGCACTGGTCAGGTGGATTGATGCCGAGTCCACTGACACTCCTAGAGTTACTCCAAAACACAGTCGTGAGGAGCTGGTGACTTTGCCAAAACCTGTGGAAGCCTTTAAAGAGTGGAAGGAGTGGGTCACAAGATGCCTGGCTGTTCTCCAGAAATAAGGACCTTCAGTAGGAGTAATTCAAATAAACACGTGCACATCATGCTTTCGTTTGGCTGGAGTACTTCATTGGAATAAACGGATTCTGTGTTGTTTCTGGGCAGTGGAGTGGAGGTTTTTTTTTTTTTTTAACAGCACCTGAACTTTGAACTATGGCTCATTTAGAATAAAACTCAAAACTCTCTTCTCTCTTAGTCTGGTCTGCGGGAGCAAGCACATCATTTCCATTCTTCAAATATGTTTATGTCTCATGAGAGGCTAGGACCAGCAGAAATTAGTAAGTAAACAGATCCTATGAAAATAGCCATCTCTGACCTAAGAAAGGATTTCCAAGGAACATCATTTCTGGGGGTTGATTTCTGGCTCAGTTTTTAGAAAGAGGTGTCCCTGTCTGCTGACCCGGCCACATCACCCTCCATTCACATTCCTTCTGCTTTTCTGCAATCTCGTCCAGCCTTGGGCCCGCTATGCCTATTTTTTTCCTTTGCTGATGGTTAGCTGATCCCTGAAAGAAGCAACAGCTCACTTCAGTTTTTAGCAGCTCGACATGGGAGCTCCTCCCAGGAGTATTGCCAGGCAGCATTGCCGGTGCCCGTCCTGCCCCGCTGTTGGTGCTTGTGGGGACGCTGGCGTTCACAGCTTTCACAGACGGAGTCCTTTGCCAGGGGTCTTGCAGATAACGTGTCACAATTGTTAGCCAGTCCGAGCTCATACTGCTTGCTGGCACGACAGGCTAGCAAATTGAGAGATGAGTTTTGGGGGCAAGGAATAGTGACTTCAGAATGCCAGCCAGACCAAGAAGGTGGTGGACGCGTGCCCAGCAGAGTTAGAAATCAGGCTGCTTTTGTACTAAAAGGGAAGGGGGTGTGGGTGGGTGGTGCAACTTCTTGGTGTCCGAATCCTTTGCTCTGGTAGCTGTCCACTTAAGTCACGTCACCACCTTCTTACAAACCTCCAGCACAACAGAGGCTACTTTCTGCTCTGCAGCTTCTCCTCTGTATATGAATAGAAAAGTGTTACACCTTTAAAGGTCAGAGCCTTGAAAACGGCTCTGCTGTGTATTTCGGGCCACAGGCCCGCACTTGGGGGCATGTGGGATCTGAGCTCCCTCACCAGGGCTGGAGCCTGCGCCCTCTGCAGGGAAGTGTGGTCTCAACCACTGGACTGCTGAGAGGTCCCCAGCATTCTTAGCAGCAACAGCAGCAGAGCACAGAGGTTAAAGGAAAGGAA
>NW_011494943.1:1557338-1558601 GCF_000754665.1 Bison bison bison
GGAAAGGAAACCGTTCCGACGTGGACTCAGATTTGCTCTCCCCTTTTACATAATGGTGCTTGCGGTTGTGTGTGTGGCACTGTTTCTTACAGCCTAGAGCAGGAGTTGGGTTTATTCCTGCAGTCATCTCCCACTCCTTTGTGTTAATGTTTACGTGAGTGAGGGGCAGCGTGGGCCCAGTTACCTGTGCATCTGCCAGAAATGGCCACATCAGGCTGGGAACATGGGCTGGATGTCCACGTGGGGAGCAGGTTAAAAACTTGAGACCAGACGGAGTGCTGGATCCAGGAAATCTAGAAGCTAGAGCAAATCGAGTGACCTGCATGCTGGCAGGTGGAGTTCCCACTTCTCGTTTAAGCTGGAGGGTGAAACTAAAGGTAATTTTTATGTTCTCCCCTTTACGCCTGAATCCTAGCATTGTTATTTATGCAGCACGATTTAAAGCACATTTTAGAACCAAATCAATGGCTTCGCCTCCAGTCTCCTGCTCGGTGAACCTATAGTCATTTAGAAAATGGTGGTTTGTCATTAAAACTAATCGGAGGGCGGAGACCAGGTCTTCTAAGAAACACTGCAAAGGGGACCCAGGCAGCATGGACTCTGATGGAGGATTAACTTCCTTCCGGAGTTAATGCTTTAGGTCTTCTCCATTCCCTTCAGTTTCCTTTCACTGCCCTGCAGGGTGAGCAGTGTTAGTCCAGTAGGTCAGCTTTAGCCGCAAACCTAAAAGGACTCGGATTCGACTAAATGTGTAAGGGGGCGGGGCTTCAGTTGTTCGTGAAGACGTGTCTGTCTGCACTGATTGCACCGTGAAACCAGCAACAAGGTCTGTTACAGGTCTGCTCCCTCCCTCGCAAGCTGCAGTTTTGGCGTCTACTCTGCGATCGTCACTTGGGTGTTGTGTGTAAATGCATTGCATTTACTTTTGGGACACTTCTTAGGGTTAAGTTAAACAATATTATTTGTTTCTTGCAGTTAAAATTAAAACACTAGGGATAAATGTAGTTTTTAAAAATGATTCTCAATGACAAAAACCTATGCAGTTTCTGCTCCGCAAACGCTGAGCCAACAAGATATCTGAGAGGAAAAAAAGAGTAACTTTCCACCGTGTGGACACCATTCTAGAAAACAGTCCGAAGCGTTCCCGGCGGCGCCAGGGACTTGGCAGGGTCCCTCGGGTCACGGAAGGGGCGGGGTTCAAGTTCAGGCCGCTGGGACTCCGCGCGGAGGCCGAGCGCCGGCCCGACCCCGGCCGCGCCCCCG
>NW_011494943.1:1558800-1561495 GCF_000754665.1 Bison bison bison
GAGGCCAGGCCTCTGTGCGTCAGCCCCCACTCTTCGGTGCCCGTGGGCGCTCGGAGCGGCCCCGGCCCCTGCGCCGTTCCTGGAGCCCGTGAGCGCGCGCGGACGGAGGCGGGTGACATTCACGCGACGGCGTGGCTCCGGTCCTCAGTTCATCCCGTGTTACCAACAGGTGACCCGCGCGAGCTGCCTGAGGGAGTTTACGTTCCGTGTGTGTGTTGGGGGGAGCGGGGAGAACTGAGGCGGGTCTCTTGCAGGTTTGATGTTCTACGCACGATGTTGTCTGTCATCGCGGTGCCGTGCGCTGCTCTTTGGGGCAGCTTCTCTCCTACCTGCGACTTTGGACCTTGAACCGCGTCGCTCCTGCTGCCCGCGCCCAGCCCTGATAACCACCGTTCTAGTCCCTGAGTTTAGCAGCTCTGCTCTCTTCGGTCCCAGACGGATGTGATGTCCCACAGTGCTTGTCTTTCTCCGTCTGACTTACGTCACTTTACATCATATTCTCAGACTAAGGCTTCAAATGCCGTGTGTATTTTGCTGGGACGGTGCGTCTGGGTTCCCAGTGGCCGCATGTCCAGCGCTGGGCAGGCCCGATGGCTCCTGGCTGCTGTGTTGGACAGTGCTGTGCTCAGCTACGACCGGTTTCCGGTCTGCGTGGGAAGGTGTCCCTTTGAAGCTGAGTTAACAGGAGAGTGAGGCTTTGGGAAGGAAGCGGTTGCGGGGTCTTCAGTGTGTGCAGTGTTCACATAGGCTGAAAGCTGGGGGGCCCTGTGAAGGCTTCTGGAGTCCCCGTGAATGTGCTTTGGGGACCTGCTGTGATTCCCTGGAACAGATGGGTTTTTTTAACTCTCTCTTTCCATTGCCAAGGGCCTCCTGCGTCCTTTTCACTTTTGGAAAGCGAAGTTGCAAAGTGTTGGTAATGTGGAAACAAGCTCAGGCTTGTGTGAACTTGTGTGTAGTTATACCAACAGCTGAGATGACCCCAGAACTCCCTCACTTCCAAGCTCTGCTTTGTCTTCACTATGCTGCATGACCTCATAAGAAGGACAGCACCACAAGCCGGAGACTTAACTGGTTTTTTTTCAGATTGTTTATAGAAGAGGTTGTAAGATTAAACTTTCTTTCAACCTCTTTTCAAGTGGGACCATCTGGGGCTGCTCAAAGTCAGAGAAATCCCAGTGCTTTGCTTTAACACCAAAATGAGAGAGACTCAATACATAGAAAATTACTTGCTCCCAGTTGAACCACACGGGAAAGGAAGCATCCTTGAGGGAATTCCCTGGCTGTCCAGTGGTTAGGACTCCAGCCTTTCACTGTGGAGGGCCCGGGTTCAGTCCCTGGTCTAGAAACTAGGATCCTGCCTGGTGTGGCAAAAAAAAAAAAGCGATAGAGAGACGTCATGAAAGAAAAGGCCTCCTGGAAAATAGCTTGCGCCGTGTCACATCATTTCAGTTGTGTCTGACGCTTTGCGAGTCCCTGGACTGTCGCCCACCAGGCTCCTTTGTCCACGGGATTGATTCTCCAGGCGAGAATACTGGAGTGGGTTGCCATGCCCTCTTCTAGGGGATCTTCTTGACCCAGGGATGGAACCCATGTCTCTTATGTCTTCTGCATTGGCAGGAGGGTTCTTTACCACTAGCGCCACCTGGGAAGCCCCAGGAGAATGGCTTAAGTCCAGCAGGCTACAGTCCATGGGATTGCAGTCAGACACAGCTGCGGTGACTTGGCAAATGCGTGTGCCTGGAGGATCCCAGGGCCAGGGGGCCGGGTGGGCTGCCGTCTATGGGGTCGCACAGAGTCGGACACGACTGAAGCGACTTAGCAGCAGTAGCAGCAGCATGCATGCACAGAGTAAACTCCGCACCAGCGTATGTTCACATTCACAGCCCTCCAAGCATCCGTCTCTCTGCAGGATGACTGGTTCCAGAACCAACCCCCTGCCCCGCCCCACAATACCAAAATCCATGGATGCTCACATCCCTTGTGTAAAATGGTGTAGTATTTGTGTATTTCCTATGCGCACGCTCCCGGATACCTTAGTCACCCTTAGATTACATATAATACCTAATACAATATAAATAGTTGTAAATACAGCGTAAATGCTATGTAAGTAGTTGCCAGGTGTGTGGGAAATTCAAGTTTTGCTTTTTGGAACTTTCTAGAGTGTTTCTTTCTTCCCCCAAATATTTTTGCCGTTTGGTTGGTTAGTTGGCTCCTCAGCTTGGAACCAGCATATACAGAAGACTGATGGTGCCCTCGTGGTGCTTTCTTTCACTGTTTAGTCTCCGGTGGACTTATATTTTCTTCCTCAGAGTGGACCTGCCCATAGTAGGGCCTTACCGGGAGCCCTTTGAGGCTCATCTTTGAAAAAGTCAATGAAAACCGAGAAACCCACTAATTCATCCATTCAGCTGTATGTTTTGAGCATCACCTACTATGTGCCAGACCCTACTCAAAGCCTTGGGAATATATCAGTGAATAAAAAGTGCTACCTTGATTGGGCTTCCCTGATAGCTCAGTTGGTAAAGAATCCACCTGCAATGAGGAGACCTCAGTTCGATTTCTGGGTCGGGAAGATCCCCTGGAGGACGGAGAGGCTACCTACTCCAGTATTCTGGCCTGCAGAATTCCATGGACTGGATAGTCCATGGGGGTGCAAAGAGGTGGGCACGACTGAGTGACTTTCACTTTCACCTTG
>NW_011494943.1:1561595-1567704 GCF_000754665.1 Bison bison bison
GAGTCCTGATGTGGATCCGAGGGGTAGAAACAAGCGCTGTGTCTTTAGTGCTCAGGTGTGCCTCCCGGGGGGATGACATCTGGGCAGGGGCGGGGGGACAGATGGAAGGGTCGGGTCGTGCGCACATGTAAGGGACGAGTGGACCAGGCAAAGGGAGCCACACTCACTGAGGCCTGAGATTTCAAGGAGCAATAACAAAGCCAGTGCTGCCAGCGTGGCAGAACCCAGGCAGAAAATTGTAGCCCCAGGCAGGGCATGGGGAGCCCACATTAAGGATTTGTGGGTTGTGAATGGGATCAGGTATGCCTTGTGCTTTCAAAGGATTGTTGCAAGGCCTCTCTATGGAAAAGGGAGGCCAGGGCGGTCAGGGGTGGAGGTGGGCACACCAGCTAGGAGGTGACCAGTCCTTCAGCTCGGATCACACTGACTGTGGGCTGCTGGCGGACCTGGCAGAGACGGTCTGGCTGTGGATATAGTTAGAAAGCAGAGTCAATAGGATCTGTGAAGGAAGGAGCAGGTCTGGGGAGGAGGACCAGGGGCTTTGCTGAGGGCAGGTTAAGCTGGCTGCGGCACGGTCTGGAGGTCAACGCTGGAGAGGGAGTCCCCGGACTTCCCTGGCAGTCCAGGGGTTAAGACTCCATGCTTCCAGGGCAGGGGCCAGGGTTCCATCCTGGGTCAGGGAACTAAGATCCCCCGTGGCTGCACCATGGTCAAGAAATAAAAATAAACGATTATTATTATTTTTTTAAAAAAGGGAGTCCGCACATAGAGAGTAACATCTGGGTCAGATTCTAGTGGGTAAGTTGCTAGTCTCGTTCGTGTGTCTGTCGTCGTCTTGAGTTGCTGCAAAGGTAGATAAATATTAATAATGTAAATTCATGGCCACAATTTGTATTTTTCCCAGTAATCTCAGGTGAGCTGTATTTTATTTCAAGCTTTTTATTTTATACTGGAGCAGCCAATGAACAATGCTGTGATGGTTTCAGGTGGACAGAGAAGGGACTCAGCCATGCATGCCTGTGTACCTATCTTAAAAGCCTTTATAGATAGTGTTCTGGAGTATCGGTTTTCCTATTCCGTTTCCCCTATAGGAGATCCGCAGTCACTGTGGTCACTGTGATTTGGCTGTGAGACTTTTTCTTACATGAAAACTGAAATTTTTAAGTTCCTGACCTTGACACTTCTTGTTTTGCACCATCAGGCAGTCATGACAGGCGCTGAACACCAGAGGGCGCTAGTTTCCTTATTTATGCAGCAGTCTGCCGTCCACCTGTTGGACTGGACTCGTATTAAAGATAAATCTGCAAACCGGGACAGGTTCTTTTTTCCCAACGGATGTATACTCATGGGAGAGACCTTATCGCATGTTTGGTCTGTAGGTCGGGAAGATCCCCTGGAGAAGGAAGTGCAACCCACCCCAGTATTTTTGCCTGGAGAATCCCATGGACAGAGGAGCCTGGTGGGCTACAATCCATGGGGTCGCAAAGAGTCGGACACGACTGAGCATTAGCATGTACCGTGTTGGAATTGTCTTTATATGGTGGTTTTAATTAATGCTCGTAACCATTTAGAATTTTAAGGGCAACGACTTCTAAACTAGGTATGCTCATGAGCCCCCGTATCTGACACGACTTCTGACATGACTTAGAGCCTGAACTGAACATATCTGGGAGCTTTTAAAAATAAGGATTTATGATCCTTTCTGATTTAGAATATTTGAGGAGTACAGAAGTCTAGGTGTAATAAATATCTCTAGGTGGCCTGAATGGATGGCTGGACCATGAGAACTTTGAGTTAGAATCCATTTTCTGTTTTATCAACAGGTATTAAGCTAAAGGAAGGGGAGATAAATGCACAAAGCTGGGAATTCCCTGGTGGTTTTTTAAAAAGCATAAATGCTACATTTACATAATTGATAACCTTGTTTAAAAGCCTGGAAACACTGATTCAGAGATGCATTTGTCTTAAAAGAGCACATGATCTTAACTCGTTTTTACAACTGGATTAATTTTATTTGGGGGAAGGAAATACTCTATATTTGTAGTGAAATTATCTAGTCAGCAAGGTGGAAGCCAGCCCGCCCTAATCACAGGAAATGAAGCTTGATGGCGGGCTGGCGGCTGTTTGGTCTCTCCTGTCTCTGGCGCCTGTGGCCTGAGGGTCACTTTGGCCACGAGGACCTTTCCCCATTGGTCAGGACTGTTGTTGTTCGGTCACTGTGTCGTGTCCGACTCTGCGACCCCAGGGACTGCAGTGCACCAGGCCTTCCTGTCCTTCACCGTCTCCTGGAGTTTGCTCAAACTCATGTCCATGCCATCCAACCACCTCATCCTCTGTCGTCCCCTTCTCCTCCGGCCTTCAGTCTTTCCCACATCAGGGTCTTTTCGAATGAGTCATCTTTTCACATCAGGTGGCCAAAGTATTGGAGCTTCAGCTTCAGCATCAGTCCTTCCAATGAATATTCAAGGTTGATTTCCTTTAGGATGGACTGGTTGGATCTCCTTGCAGTCCAAGGGACTCTCAAGAGTCTTCGCCAACACAATTCAAAAGCATCAATTCTTTGGTGCTCAGCCCTTTTTATGGTCCAACTCTCACATCCATATATTGACTACTGGAAAAATCATAGCGTGACTATATAGACCTTTGCTGGCAAAGTGATGTTTCTACTATTTAATATGCTGTCTAGGTTCGTCACAGCTTTTCTTCCAGGGGGCAAGCATCTTTTAACTTCCTGGCTGCAGTCACAAAATGCAGTGATTTTTGGTGTCCAATAAGGTAAAATCTGTCACTGTTTCCGCATTTCCCCATCAGGACTGTCGGTATACAGCCTGCCGCTGGTGGTACCTCCGTGATAGTGTCACAGATGCTGTGGAGCGGCCCACAGGCCACATACAACCCACTGCCGATTTTTCTTGACAGCCTTCGAACTAAGCATGGTTTTTGTATTTTTATGTCATCAAAAAAAAAAAAAAAAACCACCAAAACAGTATTTCATAGTGTGTGGAAAGTTTATGGAATTCAAATTTCAGTATCCATGAATTTAAACCTCTTTAAGAATTTGTTTAATTGGAGGATGATTACTTACTAATATCGTGGTGTTTCGCCACACATGGACACGGACCTGCCATGGGTGCGCATGTCCCCGCCTCCTGACCCCTCCCACCTCCGTCCCCACCCTTCCCTTTGGGTTGTCCCAGAGCACGGGCTTTGAGCGCCCTGCTTCATGCGTCGAACTTGCACTGGTATCTGTTTTACATATGGTAATAAACATGTTTCAGTTGCCATTCTCTCACATCGTCCCACTCTCGCCTTCTCCCCCCGAGTCCAAAAGTCTGTTCCTTACATCTATGTCTATTTTGCTGCTTTGCATATAGGATCGTTGTTACTGATTTTCTAAATTCCATGTATTTGCGTTAATATACTGTATTGGCGTTTCTCTGACTTCACTGTGTAACAGGCTCCAGATTCATCTCCCTCATTAGAACTGACTCAGATGCGTTCCTTTTTTATAGCCGAGTAATATTCCACTGTGTACATGTACCACGACTTCCTTATCGTCTGCCCATCTGGGTTGCTTCCACGTCCTAGTTATTGTAAACAGTGCTGTGATGAACACTGGGGTCCACGTGAGGCGGCCGTGCTCATTCATTCACATTGTGTCTGTTGCTCCTCTTGCCCTGCAGAGGCAGAGCTGAACAGCTGTGACTGAGCCTGTGGGGCCCGCAAAGCCTTCAGTAGTTCCTGCCTGGAATTTAACAGAAACGGTTTCCATGGACCGCTACGTGCAGAGGTCATGCTGTTTCCTGACAGACTAGGCTGGTTCTTAGGCCTGTGCTGTCACTATATATGGTTAGTCTAATCTATTTACAGTTACTACTTTTTTTAAAACATTTATCTGGTTGCACTGGTTCTTAGTTGGGGCATGCAGAATCTTTAGTTCCAACATTCCAATTCTCCGTTGCAGCCTGTGGGATCGAGTTCCCTGACCAGGGATCCAGCCTGGGCCCCTGCACTGGGAGCTCGGAGTCGTAGCCACTGGACCCCCAGGGAAGTCCTGTTTTCACCTGTTGCTTTCGATGGGCTTAGCTCTCATTATGTGGTCACTGGATCACTTCATTCATTCGTCATTCGTTTACGAAATAATCCCATTCAACAAACACATCTTAGAACTGTTAACGTGTCTCTAGTACAGTTAAAAGATTTTGTAGAAAAGCTTCGGAAAATGTTATTTTAAACGGATCCTCCCTGAGCTTTTAAAACCTTTGCGGGACCCAACGATGCATGCTGAGACGTCAGTGAAAAACAAACCACTCCCTCTAAATAAAAAAGCCATACATTTATTGCAAATCTAGAAGTACCAGAATGTCACAGAATACAGAACAAATCAGCAATCCTGTTCTCATTTTCTTCCAAACATTTAAAAACCTCGATTACTGACATACTGAAATTGGCATACATTTTTTTTTCCCATGCATTTAACAGAATGGACGTCTTGAGCAGATCGCTCTGAAACCAGTTATAAATATTAAATTGTATCGAACATTCATAGTAAAAAAATAGTAAAGTGCTGAAGTCATGGAGCCGGCAAACGTGCCGCAAGCTGCGAGTCCCTCTGGGCAGTGACATGCGCCCCGCCTGCCCCGTCCCAGCTGTGCCTGCCTCTGACGGACACTCGGTGGTTGCCCCTCCCCGCCCTCCGCAGCGTCTGCAGACTGCCCTGTTTCTCTGGCTGACCCAGCGCTGCACAAAATGCAGCAGGCGCTCAGCTATGCCACTGTCGTGTCAGTGCAGAGAAACGCTCGAGCTTGTGTGTACCTGGAACCAAACTAGGCTTGTTGTATTTTTTCCCCCTGAGTTGTCAAAAATTAACAGTAAAATGAGTAGAGATGGAGCAGCGGCTCTGACCGTCACCTGCAGATGAGATCCGGACACGTGAGTCCGTAGCCCACCTGTTCCCCTCATAACCTGCCCTTTACAGAAAAAAAAATACTATCCGTGTAGTGTGATGCCAAAAAAGAACAGTGACTGGCTTACCCGGTGACCCTGCGACGCAGGGCAATCAAGGTTTCTAGGACGCAACTCATGACGGCGAATTGAATGTCTGCTACCCCTTGTGAAATACAGAAACGCTTCAACAGTGAGATAGTAAAAAAAAATCAAATGTTCAACAATTCAATGAGATATAATTCTGATCAAAGAAGATCCTCAAGTATTCTTAGGCGATAAATCATTTAAAAAAGCTAAGGCGATTTGCTGTTCATCCCCCTGCCCCCTTTCAACCACACACATTGCCATTAAACTGAAGAATCCTTACAACTTGGCCTTTTAGAGAGTAACTTTACAAGTTAAGAGGCATGTCAAGGATTGCAGAAGGGAGGTAAAAATTCTGCTTATGTCTCAGACTTTCTTTTGATTACTTTATTCATTCTAGAATAACTTAATAATAAATAGTGGTTTAAATTAAAGACACTACAATCACATATTTCTGAATAATTAAAAAGCAATAGGAAATTCATTTCTGAATGCCATGCTGTGTGGTCTGTATTGAAATACTGGTAAATGACTGGCCGCACAAAGAAGTGGTCATCTTCACATTTCTGAAGTTCAAGTTAACGTATATTTTTAAAAATCTCCATTTACTGGCCAAAGGTTTGGTCTTAAATTGTACTTTGTTTCCATGGAATATCTGGAAAATTCAGAGGCCCTAATGTGTTAATGGAAACCTCAGAATTTTTCAAAGGTTTTTAAACAATTTGTTCATAGTTCTGAAAATGAGGAATTTTTTCAATGATGTAAGTTGTGTTTTTTTTGAGTGGCTGATTTCATTTCAGTGGCCTGGGCCAGATGTCATTTTCTACGATAGCGGCTTATCAAACGTGAGAGCTCTTCAAACCACTTTGCCGATTCATGTCCCTATTTTAAAACCGGAATGTGGCCCAGAGTCCTCCTGCGCGTCTTTGCGTTGCTGCTGAACCCAGCCAGGCTGATGCACAGAAAGGCGCTCCACTGCTTTTGTTTTGGCATAAAAAACAAGCAAAAAAGAAAACTTATAAGAAGAAAACAAGACGGATGTTGGTAGTGGTTCTCACATACATTACCTTTGAAGTGC
>NW_011494943.1:1567804-1570010 GCF_000754665.1 Bison bison bison
TTGCAGGAGCTCTGTGCTCGGTCTTCCCCAGGTCCATCTCCAGAAAGTCTTCGGGGATGTCCTGCAACACTTTTTTCCCTCGGGGACCCCCGGCCTTGCCCTCCCGGGCTCGGGGCCGGCAGCACAGTCCCTGCTTGCAGGGTCTCACAAGGGCGAGGCACACGGCGGCCACCAGCATCCCGGCCGCACAGGAGTAGAAGGCTCTGCTGTAGATCCTGCTCTGGTCCACCAGCAGACCTGCGGGGGCAGCAGATGTTAGCCACGCAGACCCCCGCCCCGCCCCAGGCTCCCCCAAACTCGGCCACCTCTCGGGCTCTCTGCCTTCCTGGTTCTGTTTTAAGGGAAAAAGAGCTTGGAAGGTAGGAGTGTTTTCTAGACGGGAGAGGAGACAGACACCCCCATCCAGCACCTGAGAGACTTCTGTCACTTGCTATGTTCTCTGTGGGCAGGTCTGTCCTGGTCAAGAATGTAAAACATGGGGTCAGGGAGATGCTCATCTCCTTGGAAAGAAAGCTGACATCCTCTCCTGAGAGGAAGGAGCTCTGTGAACTTCACCCTGGTCCACCTCAGGTCACTGGGTAAGATGTGTAATCACGGTAACCCCAAGGACTTATTTCCGGTCCAAGATATAAAACGGGGCTTCCCAGGTGGCGCTAGTGGTAAAGAACCCGCCTGCCAATGCAGGAGACGTCAGAGACCTGGGGTTCGATCCCTGGGTGGGGAAGATCCCCTGGAGGAGGAAATGACAACCCACTGGCGCTAGTGGTAGAGAGCCCGCCTGCCAATGCAGGAGACGTCAGAGACCTGGGGTTCGATCCCTGGGTTGGGAAGATCCCCTGGAGGATGAAATGACAACCCACTCCAGTATTCTTGCCTGGAGAGCCCCATGGACAAAGAGGAGCCTGGCGGGCTACAGTCCATGGGGTTGCGAAGAGTCAGACAAGACTGAGAGACTTAGCACACAAGAAATGAAACATACACATCCTTCCTGAAGGAAATGTTCCCAAGTGACCAGCGGGGTCTCCGCAGAGTGCTGCCCGGGGTTCAGTTCCCTAAAAGCCATCCCCCGAAGGGACGCTGGCTTACAGAAGCCCCTCAGTCCTGTCTTCCAAAAAGTCAGAGTGTGATGAGGTCAAAAATCCCTGTGTCCCCCGCCAAGCATCTCACAAGGCAACCCGGTAGCAAACGCCCAGGCGGCTCGGGCTGCAGACCCCAGTCCCTCCTGACCCGGGCGCCGATCCCGCCTCAGGCTGGGGGCTGACACACCCCAGGGTTCACGTCCTCACGGGAAGTCAAGAGCAGTGGCTCAGATACTGATCATCCTGACACCTCTAAAATGCTCTGCAAGTATCAAGATCAATAGATGCTGCTTTTCATTCGACTTGAGTAGGAAGCTGGCACGATTCGTAACAGGACGGTACCCTTGAATGTGGACTCTCAGCTGTGACACAGGGGCAAGCATCTGTGAAACAGGAGCAGACTCAGATGGACCCGTGGTAGGGAGGAGGAGGGGCTGGGGGCGGGGCAGCCGGGGAGTCAGCAGGTGCAGACGCGCACTGACACGAGGTCCTGCTGCAGGGCACGGGGGCTGCAGTCAGAGCCCCGGGGTTAAACCACCATGGAAAAGAAAGGGGAAGCTTAGCCCACAAGGGTACTCCTTTCTGTATGCAGCTTACCTGCAAGGGGGGGTCCGGCCAGCCCCGAGATGCTCTGGAAGAAGACATAGACTCCGGCCGCCGACGACATCTTCTGGATGCCCACGACGTCGTCCTCGGCGAGCAGCGGGATGTGGGTGCCCGCCACGGTCCCGATCATGGCCCCTGAGAAGACGCTGCAGGCCATGAGGCCCCAGAAGCCCGAAGCGAAGGTGAAGGTGAACAGGGACAGAGTCAGCAGGATGACACAGATGAGCTCGATGTAGACCTTGCGGATGGGCTCCCGGTTGAGGACCAGCCCCGCCCCGATGCGGCCGAACACCTCGGCCACGGCCATGGCGCACAGCAGCAGGGCCGCGCGGTCGCGGTCCAGGCCAAGGCTGAGCCCCAGCGGGATGATGTACAGGGACGGGGCGAAGAAGCCCAGCGTCACGAAGAGCCCAAAGAGCGTGTAGCAGATGAAGCTCCTCTCCGTCAGCACGGAGAAGTCCAGCAGGTGTCGCGCGGATCAGCTGGCGATTATCAAGCAGATGAGCGGGCAGGTGTCATGT
>NW_011494943.1:1570110-1570464 GCF_000754665.1 Bison bison bison
GCCTCCGGGGCCGCCCTGCGCGCGCGCCAGCCTGGGGACAGTACCTCTGACATTTCGCTCCCATGACGCGCGGACAACTTCATGCGGAAAATGCGTGCGGCGGGCTCAGCGCGGCGCCCCCCGCTGCCGACAGCCCGGAGACCCTCGCCGGAACCGGGGAGGGGGCACCCAAAGGCCAGACCTGCCTTTAGGTGTCTTCCGGACCCCCTGTTCCGGGGCCGCCGACAGGCAACTCTCGGCTGCCTACACCGGCGACAGCGCGCCATCCCGGGGCCCCCAGCGTTACCAACTGTCAGAGAGGATTCCGGGAGCACGGTCTCCAAAACGCTCGGCTTCTCGGTGGTTTCCTCCCCC
>NW_011494943.1:1570564-1584196 GCF_000754665.1 Bison bison bison
TTTAGCTCTACTCCTGAGTCGATGGAGTCGATGGAGGTGCGGGTTTTCTCGTTCTCCAGCATGTACTGCGCTTCCTTCCGGTGCTCGGGGGCGGGGGTCTTGGGGGTCCCTGGCGCGCCGACGATGACGATGGGTCTGAGCAGTGCGCCACAGACCACGAGGTTGAGTTGCAGGAGCCCCACGAACAGCATGCTGTACCTCCAGCCCACTGTCTCCTTCAGGGCTGTGATGGCTGCGGAGGGCAGGGGCGAAGCAGAAAGAAAACCCAGGGTCAGAGGGACGCGGCCGGGGGAGAGCAGAGCAAAGACAGCCGTGCTGGGGGCCCGACGGAACAGTGGTGCCTCAGCTGGGACTCCTGCGGTGGCTCGGGGCAAAGATTCCGCCTGCCAGTGCAGGGGGCCCGGGCTAGAGCCCTGCTCCAGGACGATCCCACACACCCAGGAATGACTGAAGGCCGTGCAACACGACTGCTGAGCCCACGAGCTGCAACTCATTGAGGCTGAGCGCCTCGGGGCCCGCGCTCGGCAACCAGAAGCCACTGCAGGGAGCAGCCCTCACTCGACACAACTGGAGAAAAGCCAGTGGGGCCGTGAAGACCCAGCACAGCAAAAAAGAAAGCTGACCTGACATGCATTATCCCTGGGGGCCTTTAGGACTTGAGGAGGAGAAAGATGTATCAGGACAAGATGGAACAAACACTTTCAGCCCAGGCTTGCAGGGAGCTTCGGGGGTGCCTTCCTCTAAGCAGAGGCACAAGAAGTGAACGAAGCTTGTGACCCGCATCAGGGTGCACGGACAGCGACCTGCCGGCCAGCCCCAGCCCCAGCCCAGCGTGGGTCATTGACCCCGACTGGAACACAGCTGGGAGCATTCTTCAGCGGCGTCTGAGCTGCTCCTGTGCCGTCACTGCAGAGGTGAGCGGATCTGACAAGGACTTGTGTCCGGGAAGCCTGAAATACTGACTCTCTGGCCTTTTCCAAACTGAACTTCTACCCTTTGAGCTGGATCCTTCTCCAGCCACTCCTCTGGCTCTCAACAGTAGCAGACGAGGGAGAGGACCAACTAAGAATCCGAAAGCTCACAGGATTATCCTGGAATTAACACAGTTACTGCATGACCGAATAGGCTTGTCAGTAGCTGTGTTGATGCTATCCTCCGCTTTCTAGCCTGTGGGATGCCCTAACTACCTTCCTGCCAGCCTAGAGGCGTCCTGGAGGCCAGGGCGGGACCCTGGCATGGGGAGGCGGGGTCGGGCCGAAGGAGGCTTCAAGCTCCCCAGTGACGCGAGAATAAACAGGCCCGACAAGATTCCAAGTATCTTTGTCATCATCCCAGGAAGGTGAAATGACGTTCCTGAGAACTTCGTTTCACTCGAGTCTCACTCCGTGAGAGCTGACAGTCAGGTTTAAGAGATGCGGTAACCTGGTTAGTAAAAGATGGGCTTAGTGAGACAGCCCCGTCTTCTGGGCCCGGGGCTCCATTTACTTCTTCAGCACTTCTTTGCTCCCGCCGCTATTTCCCCCGTTAAAATGGAAAACTCAGAATTGTGAACTCTTTCGGGCTTGGGTATTTCCAAGTGCGTTTGACCCTCTTCTGGCAACAACTGGTCTCCTTTTCTCCCTCTCACCTTCCTTGGTGCCTACTGGCCAGGTGCCAGGGATGAGCTAGGGAGTAAAGCCGGACCCAGATGAAGTTTCCACCTTCAGGGGGTTCGCAGGCCACTGACTGTCCCTCAAGGTTTTACTCTGAAACATTTCAAACCAACAGAAAAGTGCAAAGACTGACACCCATATGCCTGCCATCACCGAAATTCAACAGTGAACAGTTTTCTGTCTGCATATTTATAGCCAAGCATACATTGATTCTTCTGAACTATTTGGGAAGCTTCAGACATGACGCGTCACCCTGAAACGCCGCATCTCCTTTGAACTCCACTGCCGTTCACTGACACACTCACTGAAGAAGGCAGGTGAGAGCTGAGTCCAGCTCTCCAAGGTGACTTCTCTCCATTGGTTAGTGAGAGTCACGAGTGCACAGTCTAGACAGGGAAATAAGCCAGGGATGAAAATCTCCCCGTGAGATCATCCACATAGCTCATGAGCCTGACTTTACCAGCACAATTTAAATCTGCACAGAATATGGCTCTTTTGACCAATGAGAGAAATAGAATAGTACAAGCAGTCCCCGGATCTATTTAGGAATGGATGGTTCAAGCTTCCTCGCTGAATATATGCTGTGTACCTTTCTATGGGGTTGCAAGGAGTTGGACACAACAGGGCGACCGAGCACACACACGCGGCACACACACACCCCACTTCCTATTTATGTGAACTTGGATGAGTATTAAAATGTTTGAACTCCTACAATGGGGGTAAAGGAGGATAGATCCTGAAAAGCTGCCGGACTGGAGAAGACACTTAGCCTGTCCTTCTGCACCATCTAGAGCAAGAAGGGCCACCTCACATGAACACGCACGCTCTGGTCGTCCGCTTACCTGGTGCAAAAGCAAACATGGCGAAGCATTCTCCCGTAGAAGCGACCGCCGTGACCACGGAGCGTCTCCTGTCAAAGTACTGTGACAGGATGGTGACCGTCGGCAGAAAGCTGAAGCAGAACCCCAGGCCTGTGACGGACACCAGCGAGACAGTGAGAACCACGCGCCGGCTGACGCCCGAAGGGTGCGTTCAGAGAGCTGGGGTTTGGGCGCTTATTTTAGAAACAATTACATTCAGGGAGCCCAGAAATTCATTCTGGAGCAAAGCAGGTTTCATCAGAGGTCTGGAAAAACTGTAAGAGCTGTTTTGGGAAGCTTGTTGTAGGAAAAAAAAAAAAAGGGAACATAAAAATCTGTTTCGTGGATTTTTTTTTTCCTACTTTTCTGCAGTTTTTTCCCCAGATTTATATAATTCACAGTGCACAGAACCCTTATCAAATATAGTTTTTACATAAGACTTCTATTTGGAAATAAATGAGGTTTTATATGTGCAGAAATATATGGGAAAAAGCCTGCAAATCTTCACTATGTACACACATATAGTACAGTTATATATAATCTGAGTAACGTACGGACTCCGTTGAAAGGGAAAAAATTTCTGCGTATACATGCATGTCTTTAGTTATATAGAGAGAATTGTGTGTGTGTGTGTGTTCAGTCACTCAGTCCCTCTTTTTGACCCCTTGAACTGTAGCCTGCCAGGCGCCTCTGTCCGTGGGATTTCCCAGGCAAGAACACTGGAGCAGGTTGCCATTTCCTTCTCCAGGGGATCTTCCCGACCCAGGGATCGAACCCATGTGTCCGGCGTCTCCTGCATTGCAGGCAGATTGTTTACCACTGAGCCACTGGGGAAGCCCGTGTGTGTGTGTGTGTGTGTGTGTAGGGATAATTATATATAATCTGTGAGTAATGTGTGGACTCCTCTGAAAGGGAAAAAGTTTTCCAAATATATATACATATGTATGTGTGTATTTAGTTATGTATATAGTTATACACAGAATTACACATATACAGAGTTTTATATATACATAGTTATAGAGAGTTATATAGAGAACGTTATATATAGAGTTTTATATATATAGTTATGATATATATATATATAATCTGTGACTTATGTACAGACTCCTTTGAAAGGAGAAAAGTTTCCTCAGACCCCTCGGTCCAGCGCCGGCCCCTCCCCTACAGCTCAGACTTCTCACAACCAGACTTGGGAAGCGCTGGTTAAAGACATTCAAACCTTATTTTGTGAAAAGGACGTCTTGTGCCTGCAAACTCTTGTGAAAGAGAAGTTCTCTTTCTCATCGGTAAATATTAAAACATCAGACACAAAGTCCTGGGTGTTGAGAAGAGGAGGCATCCGGCCCAGTTCAGAGGCACAGATGTGGGCCAGCCCTCATTTTAAAGAGAAAAGTGAACGGGAGGGAGAGACGCGCGATCGGTCTGGATCCCTCCTTCCCCATGGCTCATTCTCGACACCGAGTCTCCGGAGAACGTACGAGCCCGGGAGAGACGCTCACCAGAGACGATGCCGATGGCGATGTACATGTGGTAGACCTTCTGCGAGAAGGCAGCCGTCACCATGCCCGCGCTGACCAGCAGGCCGCCCAGCATCACCACCAGGCGGTGTCCGAACCGGCTGCTCAGGACCGTGGAGAGCGGGGCTGCAGAGGAGAGCGGGCGGGTCTCAGCCCCCAGGGCGTCAGCCTCAGCCTCAGCCTCCCTGGGAGTCTGTCTTTTTACCTTGTTACCGAAGTGTAGTTGACTTGCAACAAAGTGATTCAGTTACATAAATGCTTTAAAATTTTCTCTCCACTGTTGTTTTTGGCTGCACTACAGCTGGTGGGATCTTAGTTCCCTGATCAGGGATTGAACCCGGGCCCTCGGCAGGGAAGACGGAGTCCTAACACTGGACCACAGGGAGTTCACCCCACTAAGGTTTATCACGAGCCCCTGAATACAGGTCTCTGTGCTGTACAGGAGGCCCTGGGTCTTCATCGGTCCCGCACACGCTGGTTTGCACCAGCTGACCCCACACGGCCTCCTTCCCGCCTTGGCAACCCCAAGTCTGTTCTCGTGCCTTAAGTCTGTCTTAAGATCCCATCCTCTAAAATCTCTTTTGGGGGCTCCTCCAAGAGAAAGCCAGAGTCACAGTCTAAAACTTACATCCGTCTTCTTAGATGACAGCCTCTGGCCCACCAGGAGCCCCTGTGAAACTGGAGATGCATTACATTCATGTTCTTCTGTAATAAACACGGGATTTCCAATGACTCTGTGTTACTTTTTCTGTTTCTATGCTCATTGCTTTGGATTCTTTTGAACAAGACTCCATTTAGGGTCAAATTCCACTTGACTTTTTTGCAAGTGGTATGAAAGTATGGTGGGTTGTGTTATGCAAAGCAGAAGCAGGCGAGCCATGGGACAGATGATTCAAAGTGGCTGATGCATTACGGTCGGCATAGCTTCTATGCACTCTGTGCCCCAGGACATTAAAGTCTGGCAAGTAAGTTTCCTAGTTACATGTTACTTAGGCTACCACTGCTACCCCCCGCCCCCCCGGAGTACGAGGAGATAAGGGGACCCTCCAGACTTGGAGGGGGAAGAACGATGTGGCACGTGCTGGACAGAAAGAGCAAAACCACCAAAAAAGGACTCGATGGTGTTGAGGTTGGGCCGTACGTCTCTCTCAATGCTGGTACAGCATCAGCTCATACGTTAATACAGTGAAGAATGAAATCACCAGGGCCATTTTTAGGCAGTGTGCAGACTCAGGCATTAGTGACCAGGATGAAAGCATTCTGTGTAAGTCCATCTGCTCAAAGCTCTGGTTTTTCCAGGAGTCATGTACAAATGTGAGAGCTGGACCATAAAGAAGGCTGAGCGCTAAGGAACTCATGCTTTCAGCTTTCCAATTACGGTTCTGGAGAAGACTTTTGAAGAGTCCCTTGGACAATGAGAAGATCAAAGCAGTCAATCCTAAAGGAAATCAACCCTGAATATTCATTGGAAGGACTGAAACTGAAGCTTCAATATTTTGGCCACCTGAAGAGCCGACTCATCGGAAAAGACCCCGATGCTGGGAAAGATTGAAGGCAGGAGGAGAAGGGGGCGACAAAGGATGAGATGGTTGGATGGAATCATCAACTCAATGGATATGAGTTTGAGCAAGCTCCGGGAGATGGTGAAGGACAGAGGAGCCCAGCATGCTGCAGTCCATGGGGTTGCAAAGAGTTGGATATGACTTAGTGACTGAACAATAGCAACAACATAACAGCATTTAGAATAATTATCTTCTGGGACTTCCCCGGCAGTTCAGAGGCTAAGAAACTGCACTCCCAACTCGGGGGGCCCAGGTTCGATCCCTGGTCAGGGAACTGGAACCCACATGCTGCAACTAAGACCCAGCACAGCCGAGCAAATAAGTTAGTGAATTACTTAAAGTTAAAGAAAGAACAGTTGTCTGTGTTACAATAGTATTAGCTGGGTATTTCTGTTGACTATATTATCTTTGGTTAGAAAAGGACTAAAAGTTCAACTCTGCAATTTTCTTACTTCGGTTACCAAATGTAAAATTTTGGTTCTAGTTCATGTAAGTTATCTTTCCAAGAAAGTAAACAGGCCGCCAACTAAGAAAGCATCTTAATCTTCACACCGGAACTAGGAGTGCGTCCATGAAACATGTAGGAGACAGAATCAGGACCAAGGGGATAAAGTCTGACTTCAGCAGAGAACAGTGGAGCTGCCTCTTTCAGGCACTGCAGGGCAGAAACCTGAGTATACTCAGGCAAGCCTGGGCTTCCCCGGGGCTCAGATGGCAGAGAGTCCGCCTGCAGTGCAGGGGACCTGGGTTGGATCCCTGGGTTGGGAAGATCCCCTCGAGAAGGGAATGGCAACCTGCTCCAGTATTCTTGCCTGGAGAATCCCATGGACAGAGGAGCCTGGCGGGTTGTCCATGGGGTCACAGAGAGTCAGATAGAGTGAATGACAGTTCAGAAAACTTTAGAGGTAACGGCTCCATGGCAGGATGCGAACCTAAAGTTAGGGAAGCTGAATGCAGCTCCGTTAACTGTCGGGGGTAAGTTCAACGGCCCTGCTTGCTCAGGAAAGCCTGCTGTAGCCCCGACAGATGGATGAAGCATCATGAGACCTCACCGCTGTGTCGTGTTGCTAGTGAAAGTGAGTGTGGTAAGAATTACACTACGGTGTATTGTAACTGATGCTGCTGGATTTGGGAGTCCAGACGGGAACTCCTTTAGGGAAGGAGGTGTTTGGAATTCACAACGTCCCCTCTGGACAACATGTATACTTTTTCATGCTCTCCTTTCATGCATTCCATCTCTCTTCTGCCTGTAGCCACACCTGCCGTTTCCACCTGTTTCCTAAGCACGTTTTTACGAGACCAGGGCCCGGGATGCCGAAGACTTTGTGACATTTCTTCTCTAGGAAATGACTAGCTTCCCCGTGAGCCGGAGTTTACCGCTGTCCTCAGGGTACTCTGCGGGATCCTAAGAGCATGCACGGGAAGCCTTTAACACGTGTGCTCTGAACTGACGGCAGTCAGGTTTGGCAAACAGACGATCTTCCTCAGCCTCTCTTACCTCATTAGGCAAACTGCCAAGACACACATGCTTATCTGGCGTTGAAGCTGAAAGATGTACTAACCTGTGAATGTTAAGACGAACACACAAATGGAGATGATCCACGAGATCCTGCTGTTGGACTCATTGAAACTGTCCATTAAGTCATTGAAGAAGACGCCGAACGACTTGATGATGCCGTAGGTGAAGACTTCAACGAAGAAAAAAGAAACCGCGACCACCCAGCCCCACCCACCGTCAGGCACTTGAGTGTAAACATTGGCTCTGCAACAAAGCTGTGATTTCTTATGGGACATTCTTAATCTGAAAGAAAAAATTAAAACAAAATTAGACCAGCAGTGGCCTGAGGGTAGATGATTCTAATACTGGACATCACGGATAAGAGCTACTTACTACAGTTCTTAGGTCAATGAACATTTAAATCATGTGCAGTTAGGATAACGTCTTTGAATAGTAATAGTATCTACCCATCTATTTATATCTGTCCATTTATCTACATATCTGTCATCTGTTATCTATCATCATCTGTCTCTCTCATCTACCTATCCATCCATCCTTCTATCTAGCTAGCTATCACCTAACGAACTATCGTTGTGTTGTATATGGAGCGCTTGGGGAAGTCAGGTTTCCAAGCTATGGCAGTTAATGGCAAAACCTAACCAAACAAACATAAAGAACGTGGGCAGGATATTTAGAGGCACTTTGGAGGATGAAGAAAGGCATCCATGCTGACCGTGAACCTGAAGACAAGTTAGGTGACCATAACTGGTCACTGAACTGACCAGAAGACACGTGGATCAGAAAGGAAGCCCAGGAAGAGGCACACAGGCCACCCTCCAGGGCCAAGTGCGGGAGACACCTTGCGTCTGCCTGGGGCAGCGGGTCCTTCAGAGCCGCCTGCTTCCCACCCGATCCGGGTCTGGGGTCACGTGCGGACGCACCTGCAGGACCGGAATGGGGCAGATGAAAACGTGGGCACTTGTCTGCTGGGAGCCGGCTCAGCACGACTGAGCCCCTCACAGCGCGTCACCCCGTGGTGTCTGAGGGCTGCACTTCCTCCACGCAGGACCAGCACTCTGGGATATAAGGTCCAAGTCAGGGCCCACCAAGTCAGGGGTCTGGGCAGCTCGGGCACGTAAGCCAGCTACCCCCGGCTTCACTGTGCTTCTCCATTCAACTCGCAACAAACATCAGGACAGACAGTACCACCACTAAGGGGACACAGTCCAGTCAATCCTGGAGGCAGGGACGCTTAAGTCCCTGCAGCTCTGCAGCGGACCGATGCCCATAAACGTGGGCTTTTTCAAACCTCTGCAGTTGCACACACTTTCCAAGTCATGTGTGTTTTTAGCCCAACTAAACTCGTTGACAAGAGTCAATGAGTCTGTGGTCTCTGAGCTCTTAATGGCAACCCACCAGTCAATTCGAAAGGAAATCAACCCTGAATATTCACCGCAAGGACTGATGCTGAAGCTCAGATACTTTGACCACCTGATACGAAGATCTGACTCACTGGAAAAGACCCTGATGCTGGGAAAGACTGAGGGCAGGAGGAGAGGAGGATGACAGAGGATGAGATGCTTGGATGGCATCACTGATGCAATGGATGTGAATTTCTGCAAACTCCAGGAGACAGTGAAGGTCAGGGAAGCCTGGTGTGCTGCAGTCCATGGGATTGCAGAGATCCTGACACGACTTAAGGGGCTGAATGACGACACCTTGAGTTTAAGGATCCTCTGCAACTATGCGGCTGTATCCCAGTGGACGTTCAGAGCGTATGGGTAACCTAGCCCTGAGCTGCAGTGCCCATGTGCTAAGGCAGGTTTTACTGCTAACAGAGGGCGAAGGACAAGTAACAGGACAAACTTCCACCGGCTAGTAACTTGTCAGTTTCTGATACAGGGTCCAGTATTCAGAATTTGCTCTAAGAATCTTACAAAGCAACAAATCTGACCTCATTTCATCTTGTTCAGCCTACTGATAGCACGTCAAACCCTACTTTGAAAGGACTATATACGCGTTTTTACCCTCTTACTGTTAGCTATTTGGTTGCATAAAATAGGGCACACGACGCTTTAAGCAGCTTATGCTCCCTGCAGCAAAGGCCTCTGTTCTGATGAGTCCGCGTGTCATGCCTGAGAGTGGAGGGGGAAGATGGGACGCAGAGAACTCAGCGGCTCGGGGTGGAGGCCGACGGTCACAGACCAGCTGGCCTGTCACGTTCCCAGCGTGGAAGGCAGCCGCTATCACAGGCAACCCGGAGCCCTCCAGCAGCGGAGGCGTTCCCAGGCCTCCTCCTTCCTTAGACTTTCTGAGGTCACCCCCAGGATGAGGCGGCTGGGGCAGAGGCGTGCCAAGAGTAGTGGGCTTACGACTGAGAAGGAAAAAAGAAACTGTATTGGGCTGACCAGAAAGTTCGTTCGGGTCTCTCTGTAGGCTGGTAAGGGAAACGTGACCAAGTTTCTTGGCCAACCCGACCCGCGCCAGTGTTGGCTTTGGCACCGTGGTCACCCCTGGGAGGGAAGAAGGGAGTGTCGGGGGCCCACAGCCCAGGTCACCCTCCCTTCTTGTTCCCCGACTCAGCCATTCCTTTGAGCTCCACCTCGGAAGCCCAAGACTCCTTCACTGGTGTCTTAACTGGCTCCACGTGTCTGGTATGATTAATCTTGCTGAAATGCTGCACCGTCATGACATTTTTCTGCTCGGACTTTTTCAGCGCTTTCCTCTTTCTGAAGGACAGAATCCACGGGACCAGCTTGACGTTCCCTGTCCTTCCTAGCTGGACACCCAGCCTGACCTGCTGTCCGCGGACCTCTGCAGCCTTACCCGCCTGTTCTAGGACTCCACTAGCCAGGCCACCCTGGACCCCTCCAGGCCTCAGTGCCTCCAGCCCCCTTGCCTGTGGCGGTGCCCCCTCCCCAGGCTGGAGGCCCCCTCCGTATGGCTGGCGCCCACAGGTGTGGCTCCATTGTGTCCTCCTCCTCCATGAGGCTTCCTCTGATCCGCTCAACCTCAGGGGTCTCTTCCTGGGACAAGCATCCTTGAAAAACAGGGGGCTGTCTACTTGTATGCACTTGTCTTATTTGCTCAGTTAAGTTATAAGCTCATGGAAAACAAGCTGGGGCCTGGGTCCCTACAGACCCCTTGGGTACCTCGCACACAGGACGTACCTGCCAGGCGCCTGGGCCTACAGCCGGGGGCGCGGGGCGGCGACAGCACAGAGGTGGCCTGCACCCCCACGGCGTCAGCGTGTGTTGATGATAATGATAAAAACCCTTAAGGCTGAAATCCCATCACATCTTAAAACCATTCAGCTGTGTCCTTCCGGAACTCAGCACATTTCCGGCCAGCAGCGGCGGCTAAGTCCAAGGCCACATGGGCACGATCTGACCCAGAAGGGGGCCCTGGAAATCCGAGCATTTTAATAGCGGGCTCAGGCCAACCTGAACAAAAACACATTGGGCTGACATTGATAAAGGCCCCAGGGGGACAAAAGGAATCTCTAGCCTGCTGCAGGACGGAGGCATGATCTTTGGCTGGGTGGTACTTAGCAGATCACGGCTTCCCTGGAGGCTCAGCTGGTAGAGAAACCGCCTGCAGTGAGGGAAACCTGGGTTCAAACCCTGGGTGGAGAGCATGGCAACCACTCCAGTATTCTCGCCTGGAGAATCCGATGCACAGAGGGGCCTGGCGGGCTGCAGTCCAGGGGGTAGCAAAGAGCCGGACATGACTGAGCGGCTACTGCATTCACTAGAGGAGCAGGAGCGGCCTGCAGTCTCTGCACAAAGCTGAGGCCGCCTCCTCTCAGCAGGCCCTGGGTGAGGCCGGAGCTCAGTCCTGCTCACTGGCCTGTCTCTCTCTCTCACCCCCTTGCTGTGTGGCCTGGAGAAAGCTGCTGCGCCTCTGTGGGCCTGACCACCTCACTAGTCAAATGAGGAGGTTGGCCCTGGGACCCCTTAGAGCTCCACCCAGCTCTGGCAGCTGATCTTTAGTGCCCAATCACCTGAGTCATCGGGTTGAACCTGGTGGCCCAGGGTGCCCGGGGAGCTGGGAGGGAGGCATGAGCGCCAGGTGATGCCCGCGGGCGCGGGTGGACAGGCGGCGACGCCGGCGAGGTCTGCACCGGGCCGGCAGGCTACAGGATGGCGGCCACTGCTTCCCTCCTGTTTCCTCTCTGAGCCCTCCTGGGTGTTCGATGCCTCTGTGTTTTTTCTTCCCAAACTTTGCTTTATATCCAGGCTCCTCCCCTGAAGCCAGATGCAACTGTAACTGTCACCTGCATTCTTAGGGTTGGGGAGGTCATTATTACTGGATCACCCTAAAGGGAAGATGACCCTCCAGGACCCAGAGCCCCCAGTGTTACTCCTGTATCGCGCTAGCGCACCCTGTGCTCTGGTGTAGCGAGCGCTGGAGAGCGTGACACAGAATGGTAACGGAGCAGCCCGGACGCTGTAACACACAGTGGGGCCGCCCTGCACACAGCGGCTGCTGTCCCCAGCCCCAGCCCTGGGCAGTGTGCTCGGCACATAGCATGTGCTGGATAGAAGTTCACTGAACGCGGTATGTGTCCTGGGGTGCTCCTGAAGCAGCGCATGGCTCTAGCCCCCCAAAGCCCTGCTGGCAGAATAAACCTTCCATGGACTCTGCTGCTATGCACTCAGCAGGCCGGCCGGCTTAACGAACGGGTCAGCCTCTACAAACAAAGCCAGAAACCAAGGCCTGCGGCTTAAAAGGCTCTAAGAATTCCAGAACATGGAGATATCTGTTTGCTTTTACGGGTACATACATTTCTCTGATGGGAAGGGATACTCTTTGACTGTGTGGGGATACAGTCACTCGACTCCGTGGCCTGGGGAGAATCACTCTGCTCCTTGATCTTCAGTCTCAAGAGGTGAACAGAGTCCTTAAACTAGACGGGGATGATCTTCGCTCTCGTCCTGCCCTAGAACCTCCACTCTTGATGGCCTCTGACCCCGACTGACCCTACGTGACCCTTTCATCTTTCTCAATTCGCTTCTAAGCCCTTTGACCCAAGGCCCACAGGTCTGCCTTTGTGAGGCTCGTGTGCATTTGTTGACTTTCTATTTACCATTAACTGGGGAAATGACTTCATCTCTTAAGCTTCACCCTCTAAAAGCAGGGGTGAGGCGCGGCTACTCTGGAGGGTAAGATGCTCAGACTCCAAACTGGGGTTCCTGGCAGCCATCCCACCCTCACCCTAACGTTCGTCCAAAGGAAAAGGATGAACAAAACGCGCTGGGCCATTTGGAGTGATTTCCTATGAGTATTTGGTCATCTAATCTTAAATAAATGACTGTTCTGCCAAGGCTTGGAAAGCTGCTAGAGCTGGGAATCTCTCTGAGATTTGATTTCCTGAGAAAAGCTTTGCCCTGGAGGCATAAAGAATGCAAAATATTGGACTGGGATGGACCATCAGGGTGCTCGTCCAGGGTCAGAGCAGAGCGAAGTCCAAAACGAAGGCTCTGGCGGGCAGAGGTGCTGCTGGTGTGAGCGCAGCCTCCCGCCTCCCTGGCCACTGCCTCCCTCCAAGCTTCTTAAAGGCGTAGCCTGGAGAGCAGTTTTCGACAAGTTGTTTCCGGCCCTAGCAGTCAGAACTCGTCTGTCTTAAGGTGAAGTTCACCTCCATAATCTATTAAAAAAAAAAAAAAATCCCAAGCCTAACCTGGACAGCCACCCCGACCGCTCTGAATCATTGGCTAAACTGGTTCACCCCTTTTATAAGACAGTGACGCGGACACCGAGCCCCTAATTTAAATGTCCTCCTCAGGAGTTCCAGCAAGGAAAGTCCTTTTTGGGAAACCACAGAAGGAAAACTCAGGGTTAGCGGTTCTCATGAAGACAGAAGAGCTTTTCCACTTGGCTGCATTGTTTATTTACATACTGGAACTCTATCTTGGACAGGCTTCCCTTAATTATGAGAAGAAATATTTCTATATCCACCAGGCAGGGTAACTGTTCCCCCTCCCCACCACCAGATGCTGAGACTGGAGCTTGGACCCGGGAAGAACCCTCCCTTACAGATCTCTGCACAGCACTTGGGACTATTTTTTGCCAACAAGACCCTGCACCTAATCCACTTACTATGATTTGCAAAATGATGAGATTACAGAGAAATCCCATTCCCAGGGCAGAAACCGTCTCCGTGCAGAAAGAGCTGCCCAGGGGTGTCTAAACTGTGCATAACCCAGCTCCCAGGTGGACCCGTCGTCACCGCTCGTTCTGCCCCATTTGGCTCCGGGGAAGTCTTTTTCTGAGACTGACGCACTCCCCCCGCCCTTGCGTTTGCTGACAAGTTACCGTGCCACCTAACACGCTTCTATCACCTGTCTGCTAGGGGAGCGTGGGGCTCTAGTTTAAAAAAGAAGGCAGCAAAGAAAACCAGAAGGAAGTAACCCATTTCCTCCGCTAGACCATCCTCCCTGGCCACGGCTCCGCTCCGCTCCGCTCCCCGGGCGCTTCCCCGTGGTGGGCAGCCCCGGGGACCTTGGAAGTTGAGCGCGACCAGCCGTCCGCAGACAGCCC
>NW_011494943.1:1586084-1588229 GCF_000754665.1 Bison bison bison
GGGGTCCACCTCGCGTCCGCGGGGCCTCGTGGAGACCTGCTGGGAAGCAGAGGCCTCCTTCCCCGCACCCGCCGGCCGCTCCCTTGTCTGGGTTCGGAGAACGTGCTCCTTATGTCTGCAACTCGGGAGACCCGAATTTGGCGGTGCGTGTACGGAGGGTCGCCGCCGGGCGGAGCCGGCGGTCCGAGTCCTAATACCCATCTCTGCAGTCACTGCCTGCCTTCTCTGGTGGTTCGGGTCCGGGTCCCGCGGGTCAGGGGCGGGCTCTGAGGACGCAGGGCTCCCTTGGGACTCGGACAGTGCGCTGGGGACCGCGGGTGCGCTTTGCAGCCTTGCAGAGGCAGCCTGATTCCTGGAGCGTCAATTTCTAAATCTATGGAGTAGAGGCAGTGGTGGTATTCCCAGAACCGGAGGGCGTGATTGGTGATGTCGGTAAAGTACGGATCCCAGAGACTGCGTTATGGTAAGCCCTCAGTCGCCGTAACCGCTTCTCATCACTGCTACTTCTGACTTATCAGGTCCAACCGCCTTATTGGGTCCAACCGCCTGGGGATCCTTTTCGAGTTGTTCTTCTCAGACTTCAATGTAATGATATTTAGACTCTGATTTTAACCACCAGCATGCAAGCACTTAGTGCTGAATCAGGAGTGCCTGGAAACATAATCCTTGAAACTTAGGATGTTACAGTGCGTCAGGGCACAGCCCTCTCGGAGTGTGGAAATGCCACATTCAACATGACACAGCACACACTGTACTGAGACCTGCTTAGGAGCCTAAGGGAGCAAGCAGTCCATTAATGTAGCTGAGTGGACTGCTGGCAAGTCACAGAAGATCTCGGTCCTTCAGCTTCCTGGTTTTAAAAATTAGATAAACAGTGCAGAAAGTCCTGGGGGCGAATGAACCTTTGGGGAAATCACATCTGAGTCTTGGACCAAATGAAATGACTAGCTTTTGGAGGAGCATAAGTATAATAATATTTTATTGATATTAATTGTATCTGTTAGTGGCGAAAGGAGAAGAGGATGATAGAGGGTGAGGTGGTTGGATAGCGTTGCCGCCTCATTGGACGCGAATTTGAGCAAACTCTGGGAGATGGTGAAGGACAGAGGAGCCTGGCGTGCTGGAGTCCGTGAGGTCACGAAGAGTTAGACACGACTTAGTGACAGAAGACCGCCACCAATTAGTCATTTTTTGTTTCACTTTTGCTTTGTTCCCTGTATTAGGTGCCATTTGCGTGGTCTGATTTTATGCCCATCTGTCTGTGCGTTCAGTCGTGTTGGGCTCTTTGTGACACTATGGACTGCAGCCCGCCAGGCTCTGACTATTGGAGTGGTTTGTTGTGCCCTCCTCCAGGGGATCTTCCCGACCCAGGGATGGAACCAGAGTCTGTTGAGTCTCCTGCACGGGCAATCTAATACTTTACCACTAGCGCCCCCTGGGAAGCCCGTCAGCAGCCTTCTACAGTTGACACGTATCCCCATTTTACAGATGAGAAAGGCTGAGGCACAGAGCACAAGAGGGATTCTGCCCAGGTGCAGATACGCTGGCTTTCTTGCAACGAAAGCCCATCAGGTATGACATTTGCCACCTGTGTTTGGATAGCAGCGGGGTGTCTGGGAACCCAGCCTCTATCCGGTATTGCCAGCCACAAACCTGTGACCTTTGCCCACCCTGGTTAGCGGCTGGTTTCACCTTGTTCCCTGGATCCTAGTGAGACCAAGGGTGGACATTTTTTCCCTCTTCTCCAGGGAAAGCACTGCATTACCATGCAAATCAATTACTGCACCAACTGCCCCCCAAACAAAACTAACCCTCTTTAGTGCTAGACCTGAACAAAAGGACCTTTGGAATCTGGAGTACAGAACCAGAAAAATCAGGAAATTAAATTCCGAGTTCAGCGCCCCCTTCGCCCCTCCTGTTGTGTCTGTCGCAACCCGGCGGCAGCAGAGCCCTGGGCTTCACTTGCTGGGGCCGAGGCTATCTAGAGGCTCTTAGCCCGTCCCGCAGCACCTCTGGAAGCAGGCTGGCTCCAGAGAGCGGTCCACAGGGCTCTTTTCTACCCTCTGGCTTTGGCTCATTTGCACGAGAACAGATTCCTTTGTGCGCACTTGGCCTGCCTGGTCCCAGCCAAAGGCCGAGTCCTTC
>NW_011494943.1:1588329-1594283 GCF_000754665.1 Bison bison bison
TCACGTTGGGTTGCTAGGCAGATATGACCCTGGCTTGCAAATAAGCTCTCTGCATTTACCAGCCCGTGAGAACCTCAACTTGGGGTAAGTAGACTGAAAGGAATCTTGTCTGGAGCTCAGGGAGGCACAGGCCTGCTTTAAGGGCTGGGTCTTCAGAGCAGCCACTGAAGAGGGGACTCTGGAGGGGCTTGTGGGGAGAGCTTGGTGACCCGCCTGCCGCCCTGTCTCCCCCGTTCCTGTGTCTGCCTCGGGCACCCATGATCCAACCACGTGTGTCCCATGGACGCAATTGTCTTTTTTTTAGACTTCTAAAATTTTATTTTAAAAAACATGTATTTCTTACTTATTTGGTTGTGTTGGGTCTTAGTTGCAGTGCGTGGACTTCTCTCTGGTTGTGGCCTGTGGGCTTAGCTGCCTGGCTGCACGCGGGATCTCAGCTCCCCAACCAGGGGTTGAACCCATGTCCCTTGTGTTGCAAGGCAGGTTCTTAACCACTGGACCACCTGGGAAATCCCTTGACGGACACAAATTCTTCCTTTAAAACTTTTAGTATCTGCTTCTGCAGGCAGCAGAGAATGTAACTGATTTTAACCTCTAGAAATCTTAATTTTTCAGGTGGAGGTACTGGGTTTATCTTGAGGTTTATAGGAGTCCCCCAACCCAGACCCATCTGATGGTTTGAAGGAAGGCAGCGACCTTCAAGTGACCAACCTAGACAGCATATTAACAAGCAGAGACATTACTTTGTTGACAAAGGTCCATATAGTCAAAGCTATGGTCTTTCCAGTAGTCATATATGGATGTGAGAGTTGAAAGATAAAGAAAGCTGAGCACCAAAGAATTGATGCTTTTGCATTGTGGTGCTGGAGAAGACTCGAGAGTCCCTTGGACTGCAAGGAGATCCAACCAGTCCATTCTAAAGGAAATCAGTCCTGAATATTCATTGGAAGGACTGATGCTAAAGCTGAAGCTCAAATACTTTGGCCACCTGATGCAAAGAACTGACTCACTGGAGGGAAAGATTGAAGGCAGGAGGAGAAGGGGACAACAGGATGAGATGCTTGGGTGGCATCACCGACTCAGACATGAGTTTGAGTAAGCTTCGGGAGTTGGTGATGGACAGGGAAACCTGGCGTGCTGCAGTCCATGGGGTCGAAAAGAGTTGGACACAACTGAGCAACTGAACTGAGTGACCTTCAAACAGAAATGCATGTTTTGTGAAAAATCTGAAGATTTGCCAAGGGGAAAACATGTTCCTAGGTGCAGATTTGGGGGGATTGCTTTTCCGAACATCAGCGCTTTTCTAAGTTGATTTGTGTGAGAGCCCACCGCGGCGCAGTGCTGTGTTTCTTTATTCCTGTGCAGTGGGCCTTCTCTCACTTAACCAGAGCCAAGGTCTCACCAGGGTGCGCTGCCCCAGCTGTAAACACCTCTTGGGGGGAAGATCAAAAATGTTCCGTCAGGGAAGACTCCTCTCTGCAAGTCAGTATGGCCCACCCGCCGAGTGCATCTTGTTAAAGACGTATTTCCAAGAATGTTATCTTGTGCTTAATGATAACCTGTTAAAATTTATAATATATGTTGCTTGATTATAAATGACTTACAGTAATAATGACAGTGGCTTAATCTAGAAGGGATTTGTTTTTTTTTTTTTTACACTTGGAGCAAAGCATTAAACAAATTTCAATTTATATACAAAGTCTGGCTTCCCTGGTGAAGAACTCGCCTGTCAATGCAGGAGACCTAAGAGATGAGGGTTTGAGTCCTGGGTCGGGAAGATCCCCCGGAGAAGGGGATGGCAACCCAGGCCAGTATTCTTGCCTGAAGAGTCCTATGGACAGAGGAGCCTGGGAGCCTGCAGTCCCTGGGGTCGCCAAGAGTTGGACACGACTGAAGGGGACTTGGCACAAGCAGCACAAAACAGGACAAGGTAGTTAACTACTTTCGAACATAAAGGTCAAGTGTATTGCGATAAAATGGAAATGCAGTTTTGAAAAAAACGAGAGTGAAATGAAAGAAAATTTCCAACCTGATGAGAACCAAGTGATTTTTAAGTGAATAATGGTGGGAATTCCCTGGCGGTCCAGTGGTTAGGACTGGGCGCGTTCACTGCTGGGGCCGGGTTCAATCCCTGGTCAGGGAAATAAGATCCCACAAAACACGTGACATGGCCGTAAATAAATAGGTAGATAAAAACATGAAACGGTGGTTTTCACATTGCTCTGGTGTTTCTGTGATACCGGATACATGACAAGAGTGTTTAATAGTTCAGATAGTACTATTAAATACAGTTGAAATGAGATCTTTTGTGCCTATTTAGAGCTGTGATGAAGCATTGAAGGTGCCTTAGAACTATGAGGGTTTTAGGGGCTGAATGTCTGTGCTCTTCCCCTTTCAGGCCCGCCCTCTGGTCCCCACCCCAGGCGATAGTGCCTGGAAATGGAGCCTTTGAGAGGAATTGGCAATAGATTAGATCATACGGTGGGGCCCATATGATGGAATTAGTGGCTTTATAGGAAGAGAGAGGGGCTTCCCTGGTGGTCCAGTGATTAAAACTCCATGCTTCCAATGCAGGAGATACGGGTTTAATCCGTTGTCTGAGAACTAAGATCCCACACGCTGAGGGGAATGGCCAAAAAAAGAAAGAGGGTTAGACAAGTCAGAGCGCACACTGAGAAAAGGCCATGGGGAGCTGTGGCAAGCAGACGAGCCGGGAGGACGGCCCTTCCGGGGCTGGGAGCACCCTGACCGCAGCCCTCCCACTCCTGGGGCCATGAGGAGACACGTTTCTCATGTACGCCACCTGCGCTTCCCAAGTGTCTCATGGGTAAGGGTCCCGCCTTCCACTGCCCGAGACATGGGTCCAGTCGGGAAGACCCCCTGGAAGAGGAAACGGCAAGCCACTCCAGTATTCTTGCCCGGAGAATCCCATGGACCCAGGAGGCTGGTGGGCGACAGTGCACGCGGTCACAAGGAGTTGGGCACCACTGAGCTTGCACACGCGCACGCAGTCTGTGCTATTTTGCTAGGGCAGCTTGAGTTAACGCAGAAGGGGTTTATTGTTTACCCCCAACATTTTTTGAATTTGTTTTGTGTTTTTGGGCCACACCACACCCTTTGTGGGATCTTCGTTTCCTGACCAAGGATGGAACCCAGGCCCCCAGCAGTGAAAGCGCTGAGTCCTCACCGCTGGACCGCCGGGGAAATCCCCTTCCACATTCTTTCAGAGGGTGCTCCATCAGAAACATCTTCAGGCCAATGAATAAGGAGCACATTAATACAAGGACAAGAAAGATGGGATTTCCCGCCCTCACGGATGAGCTCTCCCCAGAGAAGACAACGCCGCGTCCCTGGAGTGGACTGTGAGAAGCATGGCAGGGGGCTGTGGACCTGGGAGGTTCGACCCAGGGGTCTCCGCCTCTCTGGCACCTGGGACCAGCTTCATGGAAGACAGTTTTTCCACGGACCCGGGGAGGAGGGATGCTTTGGGGATGATTCGGGTGATTAAACTTATTGTGCAATTTATTTCTGTTACTATTACAGCGGCTCCATCTCAGATCATCAGGCACCAGATCGCAGAGGTTGGGGACCCCTGCTATAAGTGTTTCGATGCGTGTGGACGTGGACTCCAGGGCCTGGCTTGGAATCCTGGGTCTGCCCCCACAGCGGTGTCCCCTTGGGTGGATGACCCGACCCCTCTGTACCTCACTCTGCTTATCCATGGACAGGGAATGATGTGGGCATGCATGCTCAGTTGGCTCCAGTCGTGTCTGACTCTGTGACCCCATGGACTGTGCAGCCCACCAAGCTCTTCTGTCCATGGGATTTCCTGGGCAAGAAGACTGGAGTGGGTTGCCATTTCTTTCTCCAGGGGATCTTCCTGACCCAGGGACTGAACCTGGGTCTCTTGCGTTGCAGGTGGATTCTTTACCGTCTGAGCCACCAGGGAAGCTTGGGAATAATAATACGGATAGTACTAATAATGATGGTACCTGCCGCAGCGGGTAGCTGCGTGAGGAACTCAGTGCCGTGTTGCTAGGGTAACTGACTCGGTGTGTGATGGCGGGCGGTCCAGCGCTGTGCTTGAGAGGCTCTCCTGGCTGGGGGCTGAGGAGGCTGGAGCTTGGGGAGCCTGAAACAGGTGGCAGAGACCCTGCAAGGACTTCAGGGCGGAGGTGGGGAGGGAGAGAGAAGAGGATGAGAGGCAGGTGCGGGGGGGCGGAGAGTGGACAGGCGGTCGCCTCCCCGCCGGGCACTGGGCCTCTGGGGTCTGAGTTGTCTCAGGCTTGGTTGCCACGCTGGGTGGTGTTGATGTATCCCTGGGTGCGGGTCCATGCTGAGTTTTAACTTGGTTGTCAACACGATGTTTGTTCTTTTTTTTTTTTGTCTCCATCGTTCACTGGTCCTGCAGTTCTGTCCTCTTCTCACCGCTTATAAAGAAAGAGAGGGAGCGAACTGTGGCCTGGGGAGGCCTCTATACATGATCTCTAACCTGTTGCAGAAGTCCTAAAAACAGAACAAAACAAAAACCAAAATTCTCTGAACAAAGTGGTTTCAATCACATCACTTTCAGGATCAAATGCTTGTCATATTAGACTCTGTGACTCAGTGGCAAGTCATGCAATCTCCCTGGAACTGTTGGAAGGCGCTGGGTGCAGGACCACCCCATCAACTCAGGCTTCTTCTGGATAACCGTTGAAGTTCTCAAGTCTGGGGAATGAAAACCTGCTCTGCTCTGTTCTTGCCTAAAAGGAGATGCTGGCTTTCCCCGTCTCGTCTAAACACGCAGTCTGTCTTGCTGCTCCCAGGAGCAATGCAGGGTTAAGCTGCTGTTTTAACCCTGTCGGAGCAGCGCATCCACGCATTTCCAGATGACTGGCATGCGTGCCTGCTCAGTCACTTCTGTATGTCCGACTCTTTGCCACCCCATGGACTGTAGCCCACCAGGCTGCTCTGTCCCTGGGACTCTCCAGGCAAGAACACTGGGGTGGGTTTCCATTTCCTTCTCCAGGGGATTGTCCTGACCCAGGGATCAAACCTCCGTCTCCTGCATTGGCAGGGGGACTCTGGGCAGTGAGCCAGCAGGGGTGCCGTCCGAAGTTCAGTTCGATGCTGGGTCGGGGTCCGGGGCGGGGCGGGAGCAGGGAACCCACTGCTCCTCCTTCAGCACAGCCTCTGCCCATCACCCACGCGCACTGGCAAACACAGTAGGTTCCCAGGCCACAAAACCACAGCTCAGAGGATGTGGCCCGCCCTCTCAAAGTGTTTACTCGTTAGTTCAGCAGGGAGGACACATGTGGTCATCACCTTAGGCGGCGCTGCAGCAAGGGCGCTCGTGCAAGTGAGAGTCTGCAGGCCGGGGAAGGTCGGCTGGGTTTAGGGAAGTGCTGAGGTGGAGCTGAGCTTTCAGGGGGCTTGGTCGGAGCTCAGTTTAGACAGAGGCACTCTGGCAAACACAGATTGAATCCACGCTGGGCTGGGGGACCGGCCTGGGCAGTGCCCTCGTGTGGTTCACATCTTAGAGCCGGGCCCTCCTTTGGGAGCGCCTGGCTCTGCGTCGGTGACAGCTAGTCCTTCTGGATGTTTCTGACATTAAAATGTTCAGTTCAGTCACTCAGTCGTGTCTGACTCTTTGCGACCCCATGAACCGCAGCACGCCAGGCCTCCCTGTCCATCACCAACTCCCAGAGTCCACTCACACCCATGTCCATCGAGTCGGTGATGCCATCCAACCATCTCATCCTCTGTTGTCCCCTTCTCCTCTGCCCTCAATCTTTCCCAGCATCAGGGTCTTTTCCAATGAGTCAGCTCTTCGCATGAGGTGGCCAAAGTATTGGAGTTTCAGCTTCAGCATCAGTCCTTCCAATGAACACCCAGGGCTGATCTCCTTTAGATGGACTGGTTGGATCTCCTTGCAGTCCAAGGGACTCTCAAGAGTCTTCTCCAACACCACA
>NW_011494943.1:1594524-1606828 GCF_000754665.1 Bison bison bison
CAGCCACTGTTTCCCCATCTATTTCCCATGAAGTGATGGGACCGGATACCATGATCTTCGTTTTCTGAATGTTGAGCTTTAAGCCAACTTTTTCACTCTCCACTTTCACTTTCATCAAGAGGCTCTTTAGTTCCTCTTCATTTTCTGTCATAAGGGTGGTGGCATCTGCATATCTGAGGTTATTGATATTTCTCCCGGCAATCTTGATTCCAGCTTGTGTTTCCTCCAGCCCAGTGTTTCCCATGACGTACTCTGCATATAAGTTAAATAAGCAGGATGACAGTATACAGCCTTGAGGTACTCCTTTTCCCACTTAAAAAAATTTTTTTATGGGAGTATAGTTGATTCACAGTGTTGTGTTAGTTTCAGGCATACAGCACAGTGAATCGGGTCGTTATACACGGACATGTATCTGCTCTCTTTTAGATTCTCTTCCCACATAGGTCATTACAGAGCACTGCATTTCCTGTGCTCTACAGTAGGTCCTTGTAGATGATCTATTTTATACGTGAAAGTCGCTCAGTTGTGTCCGACTCTGCGACCCCATGGACTACACAGTGCATGGAATTCTCCAGGCCAGAATACTGGAGTGGGCGGCCTATCCGTTCTCCAGCAGATCTTCCCGACCCAGGGATCAAACCGGTGTCTCCTGCGTTGCAGGCGGATTCTTTACCAGCTGAGCCACCAGGGATGCCCGTCTTATGTGCAGCAGTATGTACATGTCAGTCCCATCTCCTCACCCCTGGTAACCGTGGGCTGGTTTTGTTCTGCTTCGGTTTCACAGTCGAGTTCGTTTGTTCCCTTGATGAAGTCCACTCGGTTTGGCCATGTCGGGGCCTCACTGCTGCGCCGGTTTCTCTGTTGCAGCTAGCAGCAGGGTCTCGGTGCGGAGCTCAGGCACTCGGGCACGGGGGCTTGGGTCGACCTGGCTCCTAGGCTCAGCTCCTGCACAGCACGGGGGATCTTCCCGGACCGGGGATCAAACCCGGGTCCCCTGCACTGGCAGGCAGATTCCTGACCACGGAACCACCCGGGAAGCCCCATGTGTTCCTTTTTTTTTCTTATCCCTTATATAAATGATATCATGTGACATTTGTCCTTCCCTGTCTGACTTCACTCACTGTGATGCTCTCTAGGTGCATCCGTGTTGCTGCAAATGGCATTATGTAATTCCCACTTTCCATGGGCATCCGCAGAGAGTCAGTTCCCCTCACATGCCCTCTGCGTCTTGACTTCACTTCGCGCTGCTCTGCTGTCCAGAGCCGCATGCGTTGGTCGGCCGCCTGCTCCTGAGGCCACGCTGGCTGTCGCCAGAGGCTGCCGGGGGCAGAGGGACCCTCTAGGGTTTCCCAGAATAGACCTGAGAGCCGTAGGACTGTGTGACCAGAACCGCGGTTCAGAGCTTTGAAAATGCCAATCAGCGCGACTGCTTTCCCTGTGTCCTTTACCTTTTCTGGGTTCGGAATCCAGCAGCGGAGTCAGGACAAGGACTCGGCCGGCAGCTGCAGCCATTCTGGATTTCACCATCTGTACTCACAATCGGTTTGCTTAACAGTTGTTGAGGTAACGCCTCGGATTTGCACGGTGCTTTTTTCAGAATGTTCTCATGTCTGTTATCTCTTTATCCTCAAGACAGTTGGGGAGGGCAGAATTACGGCCCACGTCTCTGAGCAGCCCTTGTGTCAGGCTGTTTCATGCTCACCGTTGGGTTTGGGGTGCAGGGACTTTTCTGTGGTCCTGTTTTTCAGGCAAGTGGGGAAACTGGGGTCCAGAGAGATTCAGCAACTTATCCAAAGTCACACGGCAAAGGAATGACTCTTCTGGAGCCTGGACACATGTTCTGCAAAGTCAGTCAATGTCAACACATCCCCAGAGTCAGTTCTACAAAAGGCAGATTTGCCAAGTAACTACTTCACTGAAATGAACTTTTTTTTTTGCAGGGGGTGGGGCGGGGACGAGCGGCAGGACCACGCAGTTTGCGATCTCAGTTGCCCAATCAGGGATGAAACCCCGGCCCGTGGCAGTGAGCTCCAGGAGATGGTGCAGGGCAGAGGAGCTGGCGTGCTGCAGTCCACGGGGCCTCAGAGAGTCAGGCAGGAATGAGGGACTGAACAGCAACAGATGGCAGTGAAGGCGGGGTCCTCACTCCTGGGCCGCCAGGGAAGTCCCTGGACTGAGCATTTATTTTTTCCCCTAAGTTTTGGGCTTATCCTTCCTTCTGCCCCGGCTTCAGCCTCAGAGCTTCTCAGATAAAACAGCTGGAGTCTCTGGGTGGGCAGGGGCTGCCACAGTGAACCCCGTGGACCGGGTGACTGAGAAAACAGAGCCTGTCTCTCTCACTTCTGGAGGCTGGGGGTCTAAGAGCGAGGTGCTGGCTGACTTGGCTCTTGTGGATCGTTCTGGCCATCACACCTTCTTGCTGTGTCTCCATCTGTGAGAGCGAGAGCAAGTTCTCTCCTGACTCTTCCTGCAAGAGCATGAATCCCATCAGGAGGGCTGTGCCCTGTGACCTCATCTAACCTTGTCTCCCAAAGGCAACTCTGCAAGTTTGTCCTAACAAGGGGAAAGGCGCCAAGACGTGAATTTATCTACCTGACTGCATAAGGTCTTAGTTGCGAAACATGGGATCTTTTTTTTTTTTAATTTTATTGGCAGCAGGTGGGATCTAGTTCCCCGACCAGGGATTGAACCCGGGCCTCCTGCATGGCGGGCTCAGAACCTTAGCCCCTGGACTCCCAGGGAAGTCCCACCAATAGAAGAACTTTGAAAGGATACAAACATTCAGTCCATAATGAAACCTCATGTGTGTCATTGCAGAGGTGCAGCAGATTCAGGGAGAAAATAAATCTACAAAAATAGAGAGTCGTGGTGGTGGTTGTTCAGTCGCTCGGTCGTGTCCGACTCTTTGTGACCCCATGAACCGCAGCACACCAGGCTTCCCTGTCCATCACCAACTCCCAGAGCTTGCCCAAACTCGTGTCCATCGAGTCGGTGATGCCATCCAACCATCTCATCCTCTGTCGTCCCCTTCTCCTCCTGACTTCAGTCTTTCCCAGCATCAGGGTCTTTTCTAGTAGCATTTAAGAGAAAGTTTTCCCTCTTCTCATGCAAAAGTCACACAGGAAAAAAATGAAATTCTGATACATACTCCCTTGATGTCTTACTGGGGGAAACATAGAAGTATAAGGTCGGCCTGTGCCTCCCTCCTGCCAAAAAATAAACCTCACCTGAGGGATTCCCTGGTGGTTCCTTGGTTGAGACTCTGCACTTCCAAACTTGGGGATTCAGGTTCTAACCCTGGTCAGGGAACTAAGATCCCACAGGGCCCATGGTGCAGCCAATAAATTAATAAAATATTAACAAGAAATAGAATAAGAAAATAAGTTGAAAACTCACCTGAATCTAGTCTCACTTGTAGATCTACAGATTAACAGAAGAGAGTTCCAGGAAACATTCTAAGTGACACCATGGAGGTGAAATCAGCCAGATCCAAAAGTTGAGAAATTTTACAGGACAACCAACCAAATTTATTACAAATCTGTTGTAGGGAAGAGAGAGGAGGAGCATAGAAACGAGAAGGGACACGTGAGTGCAGCACAGTGCAGAACGGACTCTGTTGGATCACGATTAGAACAAACTGTTCATGCCAAGTCACTTTAGTGTTGACTCTGTGTGACCCCATGGACTGCAGCCCACCAGGCTCCTCTGTCCATGGAATTCTCCAGGCAAGAACACTGGAGTGGGTTGCTATTTCCTTCTCCAGGAGATCTTCCCGACCCAGGGCTCGAACCAAAGGGTCCTGTGGCTCCTGCATCGCAGGCGGATTCTTTACCGCTGAGCCACTGGGGGAGTCCAGAACAAACTGTAGGAAAACCCAGAACCAATGGTGAGACTGAGGACATTGCAGCGTTCCCTGGGTTTTCGATGGTGAACACAAATCACTGCATTACGTTTAAAGGGGGCTTCACTGAGAACTGTAAGTATATGTAAAAACAGTTCTTATAATCTAGAGAAGCATAGAGAAATGATTGTCGATGAGATTACATGATATCTGAGATTTGTTTGCGAATACTGCAGTGTAAGTGGAGAATGAGGGAGGGGGCCTGGGAGAGGAGACGGATGAAGCGGGGCGCCCTTGTGCTGATGGCTGTTGAGTTTAGATGTTGGGCGGGTATGTGTGAGTTTCTCAACTTTTGTATGTTTGACAAGTTCCATTACGAAAAGTTTGATAAGTAATAGATAAACACTGCTTTGTAAAAAGTCCTTAAACATTTGGCAAAGAGGCCTCAAGGGAGTGGATTTCAGGTAATTGACTGTAAGCCCTTTGCTTCTCTTTTTTTAACAAAATATTTTTTTAAAGTTTATTTTTAATTAGGGGCTGATTGCTTTACAGTATTTTGCTGGTCTCTGCCGTGCATCAGCATGAATCAGCCCTCCGTGTATTTATGTCCCCTCCCTCCTGATGAAAGTCCTTTTCATTGGATCCCACCCCTCATGGTTTTTCTTCCCAGTGGAGGACAGAGTTTTAGGGAAAGGATGTTGTTCAGAGGTCTATCTACTCTCTGTTTTTCTGACCTGTGTTCAAGGACCCAGCTATAATTTCTGCGGCCTGCCAAGTGTTCAGAGGTGTGACCTCAGGTCACCTCTGCTCTCCCAGACTGGCTCCTGCCGCGTGGTCTCCTGCTGGGCCGATCCCAGCAGGTGGTTCCAGCCGAATGCCAGGCAGGGTGTCATCTGCCCCCTGGCATTGCTGGGGCCACAGAAGCTGATGTTCCCAGCCACAGGGTCTGGCTGGACATCTTCAAGCTTAAATTTAAAAAAATACTTCTACTTATTTATTTGGCTGCACTGGGGCTGGGGATCTTCAATCTTAGTTGTGGCATTTGAGATCTTAATTCCCCAACTAGGGATTGAACCTGTGCCCTGTGCTTTGGGAGCGTGGAGTCTTACCACTGGAAAGTCCCTTAGTTTTTTTTTTCAATCTTCTAAGTGGAATTACTCTCCCAGTTTGGATGGACAGGGAGGCCTGGCGTGCTGCGATTCATGGGGTTGCAAAGAGTTGGACACGACTGAGTGACTGAACTGAACTGAACTGAATTCAAAGATTTCCTTTGTTCTGGTTAGAAGATGAATGAGTCGTGGGGATGAGGCGGATGACACATGACTGTAGGGAACCCTGCCCTGTGGAATATTTGCAAGTTGTTAGGAGAGAAGACTCTCAAAGTTCTCATTACAAGGAAAAAACCATTTGTTTTTCTTCTCTCTTTTCTTACTTGTATCTATAAGAGATATTGTGGTCATCATTTCACAGAACACGTTTGTCCAGTCCTTTCGCTGCCCGCCTTAGACTTCCACAGGGGTGCGTTGTCAGTGATATCTCAGTAAAACAAGAAAAATACAGAACAGAAAACGAAGCTTTTCCTTTGCATCCTCTGTTGAACTGAGACCGCAGCCCCGCCCCCTCAAACACTCCTTTTTTTTTTTCCTCTTAATTTTGGCTGCACTGGGTCTCTACTTGCAGCGTTCCCCATCAGGGATCAAACCGAGTCCCACTGGACCACCAGGGCAGTCCCCCCTGCCCCCGCCCACCACAGACACTCCTAGGGAATCGTTGGGCCGGCCCCAGAGTGACCGTGTTGGGGTCTCAGGACCAAGGAGGAGCCCTGAGGAGGTTCATCATGCTCAGCGGTAAGGAACCATTTGACGCCGGCCGCCAAGTCAGCTGCATCTTCCCGGCTCTGGGCTTGGCGGAGGGCGAGGCAAAACTGAAGGCAGTGCTCTTGCCAGGGCTTGCGGGCGGGTGCCTGGGCGGGCACGCCCCCGCCGCTAGTGCTGCACCCTGGGCCCCTGGCAGCCTCACCTGGCGGCCAGTCCCACCTGGACTCACCCGGGCTGGCACGCGGCTCCTCAGCCCGTCTTCCCCCGCCGCACCGCGTCCCCAGCCAGGCAGCCCGGGGGACCCTGTTCCGACCCCACGCTGGCGCAGGAGAGGCCGTCTCACCCTCGCCCTTCTCGTCCTGCTGTTTGCGTGGGGCTCACCCGCCCCCGCCTTATGCTCTCTCTGGCAGAACCTTCCAGAACCGCGAGTCTTGCGCGCTACTCTCCCGGGGCCGCTGGAAGGGTCCGCTCCTCAGTGGGGCCGCCCTTGACCTTCCGTAACCCACAGCCGCTTGCCTGCCCACTCCTGGTCCCCTCCGGGTTCGTTCTCTCCCTGACTCGCCCCCTGGGATCTTCCCACCCTCTCCCCCGCCCACAGCACGGGGGTGCCAGGCGGGCAGTGGGTTCCATGTTTCATTCACTGCTGAAGCACAGCTCCCGGATCGAGACTGTCCCTCGTTCCACGTCCCCCGATGGGTGATGTCGGATCATTTTGGACACACGTGGGCAGCTGGTGCCCCGGGAGCTCCCGCGTGACTCGCAGCTGCAGCCTGTGCCCCCTCCGCCCGCGTTCCGACCTGCCCGACGAAACCACAGAGCTCTGCAACCAGAGATCACACCCCCCGGGCCTTTGTCTTTCTTGGCCTCAGCTCATCCGAAGCTTTGTCTTTGGAAAACCAACAGAGCCCTCTGCCAGATAGGGCCGCCGGCTGTCTTGTTGTTTCAGCTGTTTGCGAGGCCCTCTCGTGGCCGCTTGGCCGGGGCCCCTCGGGGAGCCAGGCTCAGGTGACGGGCCTCCCGCCGGCGTGTGGACTGGTCTTCAGGTGGCCTCCTCCGCCGGCTCTCAGCGCTCCCGGCCACAGACTGCATCGTTCCCTTGTCATGAGCACCTTTTCCCATCAGCCCGCCCGGAACCAAAGAGCACCAGGCCTTAGCAGGTCCAGTGCCCTGCTTCCCCGGGGTTCGCGGAGAAGAGCACAGGCCCTCGCAAAACGGATCAGCAGCTAGAGTTCCCTCTCCTGCAGCCTGAGGACACAGGCAGGGTTCTTGCTCTCCCCAGCAAGATCTATCCCAGATGGCCTTTTTTTTTTTTTGGCCCTGCCGTGAGGCTTTCGGGATCTTAGTTCCCTGACCAGGGATCTTACCTGTACCTCTGTGTTGGGAGGGCAGACTCTAAACCACTGGACCATCAGGGAGTTCTGCTTGGGTGGAACAGATGGGCCTTCCTTGGAGCGGTTTGTTGAGTAGGGTGGTCGGGTAACTTCCAACTCAGTGGAAGGAGGGGTGAAGGCTTTATTTGCCAGAGACCCCCTTTCTTTTTTTGCCTTTTTTTGGCCACACCGAGCAGCACGTGGGATCTTTGCTCTTTGACCAGGGACTGAACTCGGGCCCCCTGTGTTGAAAGCGTCAAGTCTTAACTGCTGGGCCACCAGGGAAGTCTCGCCGCCTGTCTTCCTGAGCCCCCAGGAGTGTTCCTTGCCTGTGACCACACCCCCTTCTGAGCTGGGAAATGTGATATATAAGGAAAATTGGGGAAGGTGACCTCAGCTAAGACTCTGAGCTCAAAGTCTCAGCCTGAATATTTATTTTTACATTTTTATGTATTATTATTATTTTTTGGCCTTGCCATGCACATTGTGGGGCTTCCCTGGTGGCTCAGATGGTAAAGAATCTGATTGCAATGCAGGAGACCTGGGTTCCAGCCCTGGGTCAGGAGAAGGGTATGGCAACCCACTCCAGTGTCCTTGCCTGGAGAATCCCATGGACAGAGGAGCCTGGTGGGCTACAGTTCATGGGGTCACAGAGAGTCAGACACGACTGAGCGACCAACACACATGCAGCCTGTAGGGTCTTCGCGCTCACTGACCAGGGTGGAACCCGTGCTCCCTGCATTGGAAGCACAGAGTCCCAAGCACTGGGCCACCAGAGAGGTCCCTCAGCTTGGATATTTAAAAAAGCACGAACAACCCAGCTTTACTGAGGTACAACTGGCAAATGAAAACCGTATTACTTGCCTGTTGTTCAGTCACCGAGTCATGTCCGACGCTCTGCTACCCCGTGGACTGCAGCACACCAGGCTTCTCCGTCCCTCACCACCTCCCGGAGTTTGTCCAAGTCCGTGTCCATCGTCATGAACTGTATTTGTTGTCTGTATTGTTTTGATATATACATACATTATAAAATGACGACCATAGTCAAGCTAATCAACACATCCGTCTTCTCATATGGTCACCTTTAAAACTGTTTTGGTGGTAGAGACACTGAAGGTCTGCTGTTAGTGAATCTGAAGTTTGCGGTGCAGTTTCGTGAACTCTGCTCGGTGTGCTGCACATTAGACGCTCAGAAGTGGTTGATTGCATATAACTGAAGGTTTGTACTTTGACAAGCTCCCTTCCCCCGCCCCCGGCCCCTGGCAGCCACCACCCCCTCTGCTCTGTGTGTTCTGCTTTGTTAGATTCCCCATAGAAGTGAGATCACTATGTGAGATCAGGAGATACTTGTCTTTCTGTGCCTGGCTCTTTTCATTTCGCAGAATATCCTCCAGGTTCATCCAGGTTGCTATAAATGCAGAAGAATTTCCTTCTTAAGGTCCACTCATTCCATTATGTGTGTGTGTGTGATACAGACGGCACATTTTCTCTACCTGTTCACCCGTTACTGGATACTCGGGCTGTTGTGAATAATGCTGTAGTAAAGGTGGGTGTGGGCTTCCCTGGTGGCTCAGAGGTTAAAGTGTCTGCCTGCAATGTGGGAGACCCAGGTTCGATCCCTGGGTCGGGAAGATCCCCTGGAGAAGGAAATGGCAACCCACTCCAGTACTCTTGCCTGGAGAATCCCATGGAGGGAGGAGCCTGGTAGGCTACAGTCCATGGGGTTGCAAAGAGTCGAACATGACTGAGCGACTTCACTTCACCATGTTCACTTCAAAGGCGGGTGTGCAGGTATTTCTTCAAGATCTTAATCTCATCTTCTCTGGATATACCCTGAGAAGTGGGATTGTGGGATTGTCTGGTCGTTCTATTTTTAATGTTCTGAGGACCCTCCATACTGTTTTCCATAATGTCAGCCTGGATCTTAATCAAGGTTCGTGGCTTGGAGTCCCTTCTTTGAAAGTCTGACTTGCTTTTTCCCTTTAGTTAAAAACAATAAGTGGGGGAAAGTATTAAATGTCTCCCTGGAGGCGTGGGTGTGGAGGAGAAGGATGGTGTACTGGCTAAATTAGCTTATTTCCATTCTATAAAAATTGTAAGGACTAATGACCCTTTTTGAAAAACCTCAGAGGAATGTTTTATCATAGAATTCTTAAGAAAGACAATCTGTTTACTTCTGTTCCCACCTTAATTTTAACTTCCTTCTTCAGTGGTTTTCCCCCACTCCCTGGGAGGTTTCGTGTTGGGTCATTCTGAAATGGATTATGGATGAAGAACTGGAGCGCTCTAGGGTTCCAAGCTAAGTGACTTTAAGAAGAAAAGCTTCCTCTGACTGTTGCTCATGGTCCGAAGGCAGTACCGTGAGACAAGTCAACAAGTGTTTGTAGGGCGCTCCCTGTGCAGAGGCTTTTTCTTCTAGAAAGGGAGAAGTCTTTGGGGCCTCAAGGTCAACAAAGACCAGTTGAATCTAATTGAGTTTGAAATATTAACTTTCCTTTTGGAAAAAGGAGGAATTTGCATTTCTGAACAATTGATTCATTGCCCTCCAGATGACCATGATTGTTGACTTGGAATTCCTTTTATTTTGATGAAGTGCATATCTGCCTCTCCTGAGTTTATCTGGATCTTCCAGAACTTACATACCTCCAGCCACTCCCATCCAGCCGGTTGGCCGTTGGGTTGGCTGGCTGGATCTGTGGGCTGTTCATTCCTTCCTCAAAGGCAGGGATACAGATGGCATCTCTCAAAACCCCAGCCCTAGTGTGTGCTGTGCTGAGTTGCTTCAGTTGTATCTGACTGTCTGTGACCCCATGGACTGTAGCCCGCCAGGCTCCTCTGTCTATGGGGATTCTCCAGGCAAGAACACTGGCGTGGGTTGTCCCACCCTCCTCCAGGGGACCTTCCCGACCCAGGGATAGAACCCACTCTCTTATGCCTCCTGCGCTGGCAGGCGGGTTCTTTACCGCCAGCGCCACCTGGGAAGTCCCAGCCCTAGTAGCATCTTTATATATTATAATTTGGTTCTCCTTTAATAGCTTGGGTGTTCCATAGAGACTTTTAAAATCTGATCCAGAATTTCAAGTCTATGTGTCCTTACCAACCTAGTCAATTTAGGGCTTTTAGGTGAACTAGGGGTAATATGGTTTTATTCTGTGTTTCCATTTGCAGCCTGCAGTTGAAAGCATAACCTTCCATTTCTGTCTTTCAAAACTCAACCTGATTCATTGCTTTTGTGTTTTTCCACAGAAGCTGAATCATCTCTAGTTATGCTAAGCACCTCCAGTTAGGTTTATTTTCTTTTAGGACCAGAATCTTAATTTTTTGTTTGTTTGTTAGTGGCTTCCCTGGTGGCTCAGATGGTAAAGAATCCGCTTGCAGTGCAGGAGACCTGGGTCGGAAAGATCCCCTGGAGGAGGGCATGGCAACCAACTCCAGTATTCTTGCCTGGAGAATCCCATGGACAGAGGAGCCTGGTGGGCTACAGTTCGTGGGGTAGCAAAGAATGGGACACGACTGAGCGACTAACATGCTTCCCTTTTTGTCTTGAATTCTTTGGTTTCTTGTGTGTTGTGACTGTGCTGGGTCTTTTGCTGCGGGTGGGCTTTCTCTAGCTGTGGGGAGCGGGGCTGCTCTCTCGCTGCGGAGTGCTGCTTCTTCCTGCAGTTCCTTCTCTTGCTGTGGAGCAGGGGCTGTAGGCTCACGGGCTTCCGTAGTTCAGCACGTGGCTCAGCGGTTGTGGCTCATGGGCACGGCTCACGGTTGTGCCCCACGTCATGTGGGATCTTCGCCGACCAGGGATCGAACCCGTGTCCCCTGCATTGGCAGCTGGATTCTTAACCACTGGACCACCAGGGAAGTCCTTGATTTTTTTTTTTCCCTTAATTATCTTGCTACTCAAAATGTGATCCAAAGACTACATTAGAAATATAGTTTCCAGGTACCAGCCTCACCTAATGAACCTGCATTTTAATAAACTCTCCAGTTGATTTGTATGTGCATCAAAATGTGAGAAGCACTGGTTGATTTAAGATTTTCTTTTTACAGATTACATTGTCAATATGTAAAGGGACACATTTCCATTAAGTGCTTTTTGGACATTTTTTCCTAACATTATGAAACATTTCAAATGTACAGCAAAGTGGAAAGAGTCCTACAGTAAGCTCCCTGGACTGTCCACCCAGATTCGACCATTAACTTAGTTATTTTCCTTTCCTTTCCCTCCAGTTACTTTCTATCAAGAACTTCATACAGAGGGGCTTCCCTGGCGGGCCAGTGGTTCAGACTCTGAGCGCCCGCTGTAGGGGCCTGGGTCTCCCTGGTCTGGGTGCTGCAATCCTGCATGCTGCACAGCGCAACCAAAAAAAAAACAAAACAAAAACCATACTGCTCTTTTATTTGGGAATTCCAAATCAATGCCAGTAAATTCCACGTGGTCAGGACTCGGTGCTGGACGTGGTCAGGTGCTCCATCCCTGGTAGGAGAACTACGGTGCAGCCGAAAAACCAAAACAGCAACAAAAACCCCAAACACACAAAACTGTAACAGCACGACTGTTAGAGAGAAGCATGTCTTGGTAGTAAGGGTCTCACCCCTTCTTCTAGAATCCTTGATGGGTTTGACACGTTTGCACTTGGTTTCTCGTGAGTCAGAGAAACACGATGGGGTGGGAGTCGGGGAGCACTGGTGTTTCACAGAGTGGGGTGCTGGTTCTTGCCCCCCGATCTGGAACACGGGGCCCCAGAATATTCCCCCCTATATGGTGAGCGGGTTCAGACATCATCCCTAATGTTGATTCCAGCCCTGTAATCATCAGTCTATTGCAAATATTATTAGCATCACTAATTCTCAGGTGGAGAAACTGATGAACCCGTTCAATACTCGAATAAGAAGGAAAACATGTGTTGGCATGGGAAAGTGATTATTTCCTAAGCTACTGAGTAAAACACAGCTGCACTGGCAGTTTTAACTCTGTTTTCTTGTCAATTTCTGTTCTTTCAGGAAACCTTACAGACACACGAAGCCTTCCACCATCTGGAACTCAGAAACTCGACTGGGGAGGACTGTGGCTTCTGGACTGTCCAGGTGTTTCACAGATGTGAGCACTTGTCCCACACTTGCCAGCTGGAGCCCCGAACAGCTGCACGGCCTGTGCTCCGGCTCACACAGCCCTGAACCGAGGGGTCGTTTTCCAAGTGGCCGAGAGCAGCTGCTGACACAGCGGTCTGACGGCCACACACTGCCCGCCGCCTCCTGGAGCTGGGCTGGAGCTGGGCTGG
>NW_011494943.1:1606928-1618123 GCF_000754665.1 Bison bison bison
TCCTGACTCTTGAATTTTCTCTGACTCTTGCTCCTGACTCTTGCTCGTTTCTGCAGCCCCCAACATCCCTGTAGGCATCCCCATCACTCCCCGTGTCTTCCCGGCAAACTCCCCCACCGCCTCACTCCACAGGCTTGGAATCCTCCCCGATCACCATGGCCTGGCTTTCCCTAAAGGTCTGGTTGGTGGGGCTGAGTTTCCTGGGATGTCTTTATCCTCTTGTGGATTTTAGCTTCAGTGGGGAGACAAGAGGCCAGAAACCGAATTTCGTGATCATTTTGGCGGATGACATGGGGTGGGGTGACCTGGGAGCCAACTGGGCGGGCACGAAGGACACTGCCAACCTGGACAGGATGGCTGCAGAAGGAACGAGGTGAGTGCTGGGGTGCCAGGCTGGGCCTCTTTGGATGTCCTACCCTGACTCTCTGGGGGAAGGGGGCTGTGTAAAAGCACTTAGCAATTGCTGGGTCCATGTTGATTTAATTAATTGATTGATGAATTGGTTTTTCAGCCAGTGCAGCAGCATGAAGAAATCCATCCATCCATCCATCCACGCCTTCATCCATCCATCCTTTCATCTATCCATCCCTTCATCCATCCATCCATTCATCTATCCATCCATCCATTGCTTCATCTATCCATCCATCCCTCCATCCATCCATCTGTCCATCTATCTATTAATCTATCCATCCATCCATCACTTCATCTGTCCATCCATCCATCCATCCATCCATCTATCCATTCATCCATCCATCTATTCTTTCATCTATCCACCCCTTCATCCATCCATCCATCTATCCATCCATCCATTCATCTATCCATTCATCTACCCCTTAATTCATCCATCCATCTATCTATCCATTCATCTATCCATCCATCCATTGCTTCATCTGTCCATCCATCCATCCCTTCATCCATCCATCCATCCATCTATTCATCTATCCATCCATCCTTCCCTTCATCTATCCATCCATCCTTTCATCCATCCATCCATCTGTCCATCTATCCATTCATCCATCCATCCCTTTCATCTATCCATCCCTTCATCCATCTATCCATCTATCCATCCATCCATCCATCTATCCATTCATCTATCCAACCATCTATCGCTTCATCTGTCCATCCATCCATCCCTTCATCTGTCCATCCATCCATCCCTTCATCCATCCATCCATCTCTTCATCCATCCATCCATCCATCTATCCATTCATCCATCCATTCCTTCATCCATCTATGCATACATCTATCCAATAACACTTTTTTTTTTGGCTGTGCTCCTCAACTTGTTGTGATCTTAGTTCCCTGACCAGAGATCAAACTCAGGGCCCTAGCAGCGAGAACACTGAGCCCTAACCGCTCAGGGAATTCTGATAACACTAACTTTGTGTGTGTGTATATTAGGAAGTGGAAACACAAAGGTGAACAAGATAAAGATCCTTGCCCTTAAGGTCTCTTAGTGGAGACAGGTTGAAAGGAAAGTACAGATTACAATCTAGTCCAGGAGCTTGCATCAGGAGTTTCTGGAGTCTGTGGGGAGGGTGTGGACCCCAGCCTGGAAGTTTAAGGGAGAAGGTGACCTTTGGAGAGTGGCTGAAAGTCAGTGGGGCACACAAAGGCCAAAGGACTTAACTGTGAGCTGACAGGATTTATGGCCCATTTATGGCGCCATAGAGGCAGAGAGGAAGAGGGGTGTGTATCTGAACCAGTCCAATTGTTTATAAATTTTTTTGCTCCAATGCAGCTTTCCTCTCTTTGAAAGTGAGACTGAGAAAAAGTGTCAGGCTTCCAGACTTTGGGTTTTCCTTATTGGGTGGATGTTGCTCTGACTGGCCAGATCCCATCTGTCAAGGTTAAATTCCTCTGGTGGGGAATCACCCCCGCCGGCTTGTTGGGACAGCACACGGGCTTCTCTGGAGTTTCACCCACGAGCATCCTCACGCTTAGAGCTTTCCCCTGAGATAGGGACCCTGCGGTCCCTGCATCTGATGTCGCTCACTCTCATCCATCCGCCTCCCCTTGGCCAAGAGGAAGTTTCTAGAAACGTCTCCCTGTTTCCAACCTTTCAAAGGCGTTTGGTAACCCTAAGGATAAAATCTGAACTCCGAGGAGCAGCGAACAAGCCCAGCCCATCCCCTGCCCTGACCCTCCGCAGGGCCCCTCCTGCCCTGGGCCTCGCAGCGCCCCTCCTGTCTGGACCAGCCGTGGTACCCTCTGTGCCCTCAGCTGTTTTCTCCCTCTGTTTAATCCTCATCTGTGTAATTAGTTGTTTCGTTGTTGTTCAGTTGCTCGTCTTGTCCAACTCTTTTTTAAATATAACTTTTATTTTGTATTAGAGTGTGGTTGATCTACAGTGCGATAGTTTCAGGTGAATAGCAAAGTGATTCAGTTATACATGCACGCATATCCATTCTTTCCCAGATTCTTTTCCCATACAGATCACTACAGAGTATTGAGCAGAATTCCCTGTGCTGTACAGTAGGTCCTTGTTGGTTATCCATTTTATAGATAATGATTAGTTTTTGATACACTTTCCACTTGTTTGTTGTTATTCAGTCACTAAGTTATGTCCGACTCTGTGACCCCATGAACTGCAGCACACCAGGCTTCCCTGTCCTTCACTATCTCCTGGAGTTTGCTCAAACTCATGTCCATTGAGTCGCAGATGCCATCCAACCATCTCGTCCTCTGTCGTCCCCCTCTCCTCCTGCCTTCAGTCTTTCCCCGCACCAGAGTCTTTTCCAGTGAGTTGGCTCTTCACATCAGGCGGCCAGAGTATCTGAGCTTCAGTTTCAGCATCTGTCCTTCCAATGAATATTAGGGGTTGATCTCCTTTGGGATTGGCTGGTTGGATCTCCTTGCAGTCCAAGGGACTCTCAAGAGTCTTGTCCAGCCCCACAGTTCTTCAGTGCTCAGCCTTCTGCATGGTCCAACTTTATGGTTCAGTCCACTTTCCTCTACTGTTTAACCAGTCTCCACTCACCACCTGGTTCCTGGTTCCCGGTGAGGCCCTCGGGATGCTCACTTGGCTGTCTCCGGTGCGCCGTGTCATCACCTCTGCTGCTCTTCATGGCAACTGCCTAACCAGCTGACCACCTGTGTTGGGTTCAAAACACCAGCCCCAAATTCACGTCTGCCCAGAGCCTCAGAATGTGACCAAATTTGGAAATAGGGTCTTTGCGGATGTCATTAGTTAAGGATCTCTGTGATGTCTTACTTGATTTAGAGTGGCCCTCAACCCAACCACTGCTGTCCTTACAGGAAGAGGAAAGGATGCAGAAGAGAAGGTGAAATGAAGATGGAGGCAGAGGATGGAGTGATCCACCCACAAGGGTTGCCAGGCAACCATCAGAAACCAGGGGGGAGGCCTGGGATGGGCTCTGCTGATGAAGCTGCAGAGGGAATCGACCCTGCGCCACCTCGATTTCAGGCTTCTTGCCTCCCACACTGAATCAGTTTCTGTAATTGCAGGCCCCCCGGTCTGTGGTCATCTGTTGCAGCAGCCACAGGAGACTGTCCAGCGCCCTTCTAGCTCTGGGCGTCAGGAGGAGAAAGGCCTCGTCTGTCCTCCTACGCTTGTACTGCTGCACCGAGCCTGGCGCCTAGGAGACAGTTCCTAAATATTTGTTCATCAATAATTGGGCTTCAGGAGTTCCAGGTGCTTTGGAATGTCACCCCAGATTTTTCATGTCAGATTTTTTTCTTTTTCTCCCCGGGGAGAGAGTTAATCCCTAGCATTGACCAGAGCCTCAACGGGAACTGGGTTGCCTAATGCTCAAGGACTTCTGCTTTCCATGTCGAGTGGGTTTGTGGAGAAGTATGTGGCCCCTTGTTTAAACCGAGATTTGTGAGGCCCTGGGCTCTGCTCGTGAGCCGTCCCCACCTGCGTGCTCAGCCCCAGCGGAAAGGGCCTCTCGGGGACCAAAGGCCCGTGCACTTGGGGGCTCTCCTCCCTTCCTCCTGGTGTCGCAGCCCTATGGCAGGGCCCTCGGACCGGTGTCGACAGCTTTTCACTCTGCACTTTGTTGACAGGAAAGCGCGCTTCCTGTGAGGCCAGGGCTGATTCACTGCGGGCTTTTCCCTGCCTGCGTGCTCGCCGCTGGTGGGGAACCGTGACTCTCAGAAAGAACACTTATTGCCAAACAGGGGCCAAGGGGGACTTGAGAAACTCTCTCTTCTGTTATCTCCCTTTCTTTTGTGTGCTCGTTTCCTAGGATTGTGGCAACCAGTTACTTTTAGACGAGGTGGCTTCCATGAGAAAGAGTGAAATATCAGGGCTTCCTGGAGGGTCAGTGGTTAAGACCCCTCACTCCCACTGCACGGGGCTGGAGTTTGATTCCCGGTCATGGAACCAAGATGCCACAGGCCGAGGGGCGTGGCCAGAAGTAAAGGAACACATGAAAGGGTGAGATGATGGCATCTCACCGGGCAACGGGGATGGACTCAGACACGATCATACCAGTGAAGTGAGGCAGAGAGGGACAGATGCCACGCGATATCACTTACCTGTGGAATCTGAAAAAACGGATACCGTGAGCTTGTTTACAGTATAGAAACAGATTCACAGATGTAGAAAACAGATTTAGGGTCGCCAAAGGGGAAAGGTGAGGAGGGATGAACTAGGAGTTTGGGATTGGCAGAAACACAGCATTGCATATAAAACAGGTAAATGAGAAGGACCCGCCGTGCAGCACAGAGGATCGCGTTCAGAATCTTGTAATAACCTATAATGGGGAAGAATCTGAAAAAGAGTACCTAAAAGGAAGGGAAGGAATGGAGTTTGGGCACGTAAGCTAGGATATGTAGAATGGATAAACAATAGGACCTGACTGTGGACACACGGAGCCACCTTCAATATCCTGTGTGACAGACCGCAGTGGAAAAGAATACGAAAAGAATGAGTGTGTGTAACTGAGTCGCTTTGTTGACAGCAGAAATTAACAGAATGTTGTAAATCAACTACACGTCAGTAAAATTTACCAAAAAAAGATATATATATATAAAATGGTGGCTCAGCTGGTAAAGAATCCGCCTGCAATGCAGGAGACCTGGGTTCGATCCCTGGGTTGGGAAGATCCCCTGGAGAAGGGCATGGCTACCCACCCCAGTATTCTTGCCTGGAGAATCCCCATGGACAGAGGAGCCTGGCGGGCTACAGTCCCTGGGGTCTCAAAGAGTCAGACATGGCTAAGTGACTAAGCACACAGCACGCAATGTAAATGTATGGACTTCGCTGGTGGCTCAGTGGTGAAGAATCTGCATGCCAATGCAGGAGACTCGGGTTCAGTCCCTGGATAGGGAAGATCCCCTGGTGAAAGGAATGGCCACCTACTCGAGCATTCTTGCCTGGGAAGTCCCATGGACAGAGGAGCCTGGTGGGCTACAGTTCATGGGGTCGCAAGGAATCAGACAGAACTTAGCAACTGAACAGCAGCCGCAACTGGAGACACGCTCGCTGTGGTTTTTGTTGTTAGAAACAGTACACGTTTGAATTGTCCATATGAACTGGCTCCTCTGCGTGTTGAGAAGTCCAAGAGAGAACTGTGGAGGAGAGCGGACCCGGGGCAGTCCCCAGGGAATCCGTGGACCGTGCATGCCGGACCAGCACCTGCCGTAACAGTCAGTAACCCGTCCCGAGTGCTGCCAGGCCCCCGGCATTGCCCCGTTCGGCTCTTGCCACCACCCGAGGCTGCACTTCTTCCACAGGTGAGGGACTCAAGGTCACATAACTGGCACAGAGTTAGTGAGTGGCGGAATCAACATCCTCCCGTCGAGAGCCTTCTCGTTAAGGGCTGGGTGGGAGAGGGGAGTTTGCCAAGAGTGTCCTTCAAGGCCTGGGCCGGCGTTGCCAGGAAGAGGGAAGGCAGCTGTTGAAGGGGGTGGGGATTGGAATCTCAGTAGTTTTCCTCCGTTTGAAGCTGGCAAAGGATTTGTGTGCTGCGCAGGTGGAAGGGGCGGCTGAGAGATGTGGTTTAGTCGTCAACCATTGTTTTCTGGTTTGGTTTTCTTTTTGGCCTCACTTTGAGGCTTGGACTCTTAGTTCCCCAGCCAAGGATGGAACCCCTCCGGTGTGAGCCTGGAGTCCTAACCACTTGACTACCTGGGAGGCCCCCATTGACTTCTTTTTCAATCTGACTATGGTCCGTACAGTTCCCCTGCTTCCCTGATTAGCAGCTATTTGAATCTGACCTTCAGAGCTTAGGGGCTTCCCTGGTAGCTCAGACGGTAACGAATCTGCCTGCAATGCAGGAGACCCGGGTTCAATCCCCGTGTTGGGACGATCCCCTGGAGAAGGGAATGGGTACCCGCTCCAGCTTCTTCCCTGGAGAATCCCATGGACAGAGGAGCCTGGTGAGCTGTAGTCCATGGGGTCGCAGAGTCGGACACGACTGGGGACTAACAGGGACGCGTTCGGAACTCAGGGAAGGTCATAGGGGCTGAGTGAAGCCTATTTTCTACTAACAAGAAATGGCGGACGTGGAAAGGCTTTCGTGCCTGGGAGGCCCCACAGGGCCCTGCTCGGTTTCGTAATTCACCTACAAGACTGCTATTTCCTGGTGCACAGGCAGTGATTAGCTGTTTCTGTCCATAGCCAAATATCATTTTCATGGTCGTCCGTCGCCATGCGAGGTACGGCATGATCAGTGACTGTATTCACACTGTACATTTCATTCCCACGACGCATTTGTGTTGAAACTGGGAGTATGTCCCTGTTAGTCTTCCTCACCTACTTCCCTCACTCCTTCTCCCCTCGGGCAACAGCATGTTTGTTCTCTATTTTGTTGTCTCGGTTCATTTGCTTTCTGTTTTGCAATCCACATATAAGTGAAATCACACAGCAGTGGTCTTTTTCTGTCTGACTTACTTCACCAAGCATAATATCCATCCGTGTAGCTGCAGATGGTACGCGTTCATGCTTTTTTGCGGCTGTGTAATAGTCCTCTGTGTGCACATACCGCATCTTCTTTGGTCTATCAGGGGACACTTGGGTTGCTTCCCTGTCCTGATGGTTGTAAATAATGCTGCAATGAGCTAGGGGTTTAGGTGACAGTACCTCTTAAATATGTTTGCTTCTTTAAGTTAACTCGTAATCTATTAACTATGCACAGTTGAGTTCTCTTCTTCCCTGTTTTGTGCCTTCTCTGCCCTTAATTTAATTTTGAGGCAAGTCCCTGCTGCTCTGAGAGTTCTAGGCAGTGACTAAGAATCTGAGATCAGCGGTCACCCCTGCAAGGTCAGAGGCCCCCAGGAGCTTGGGGCTGTTTCTAAAAACGGCCCTGGTGAGGAATGAATTGAGCTGTCAGTTTGAAACAGGAGAGAAGGGGGCAGGGCACGACGTTTCAAAGAACGACACAGCCCGACACAGCCCGAGGACAGGACATCAGCTGATCAGAACCAAATGGGCCCAAGATGGCAGACCAGTTGGCTTCCGCTAGCTCTTGTGCCTCAGTATATACTCACTGTAACGCAAGTGAGCTGAATGACACACCCACAGGCGCCATGATAGTTACAAAGCTAACCACAAAAGGTCAGCAAGTGGGTGGTGGCCCAGTTCCTGGAAATCCCCACCCCTTCCCCAAAATAGCTGGCATGTTCCTCCTACTGATTAGCCTGTGAAATTACCCACCTCTATAAATACCGACAACCCCATCCCCTGGAGCCATACTCACCTTCTCCAGAGCCCTCACTCTGTCTGTGGGGTGTGTTTCTCTCTAAATACACCCACTTCTTACCTATCACTTTGTCTCTCACTGAATTCTTCCTGCCATGAGACATCAAGAACCTGAACTTCGTTAATCCTGAGCCCAGGTGTGTTCAAGTCCCAAGCTGGGTCCTGGCCAGTCGGTTCAAGTCTGAGGTGCACGGTTTCAAGTTCAGTCCAAAGCCAGGTGTGACTTCTCTTTCCAGAACTGACTTTTTGCAAAAACGCACATGCTCTGCCACCTCTCAGGGCTTTCTCAGCCATTCTGCTGCTTTGGGGATTTTGTAGGACGTGGAGAGGTTCTGGAAACTGCAGGAGAGTGGTCTGATAGACGCCCGAGAGCAAGGGCAGGAAGAACTTTGTGAAGGAGACTTATATCAGCCAGAGAAAGACCCTCCCCTACCAGGGCATCCCCTTCCAGCCTTCTCCACTCTGCCCCTGACCTTATAACTCGGTAATCCAGGTTCTGGGTGGAGGACCCTCCTCAGGGAGAAATCCTCTCCTCCTGTGCACTTCACCTTTAACTCTGAGCTGTTTGCCCTGGGACGTCCCATTCTGTCTTCTCTTTGTAAATCCTCAGCATTGTGGGACGGGGGGTTACCTCTTTGTCCTTGAGGCAGTGCGTCAAACAGGCATAAACAACGTGTGATGCCTACCTGGCCACTGGGACAACGTGAAGACTGGTTTTATCCTTGTGTAGCAGCGGGGACATGCAGGAACACTCGGATCTTGGTGACAGCCAGTCTCAGAGAAGAGGAACTGAACTGTTCACCAGCCAGCACAGTGGCTACCATTCCGTTCTGCTTTTGAGTCTCCCAGCTGTAGCCGTTCAACAATGAATCTCTACTGAGGGCCCATCATGAGTCACACTGGGAGGCTCCGGCCAGCTCTGCCCTTAAGACAGTTTTACAGTCTGGTGGAAAATCAAGACAGGAAAGGCAGCCTTTAGGATGCAGAAGGAAGAACAGGGACTCCAGAAGCATCTCCCACCCCTGAGGCTCTTATCACCTGAGTTGGATGTAATCGGCTTCACATTCTGGGGGAACAGAATTAGCATATCACTGCAGATGGTGATTGCAGCCATGAAATTAAAAGACGCTTACTCTTTGGAAGGAAAGTTATGACCAACTTAGATAGCTATTCAAAAGCAGAGACATTACTTTGCCAACAAAGGTCCTTCTAGTCAAGGCTATGGTTTTTCCTGTGATCATGTATGGATGTGAGAGTTGGACTGTGAAGAAGGCTGAGTGCCTAAGAATCGATGCTTTTGAACTGTGGTGTTGGAGAAGACTCTTGAGAGTCCCTTGGACTGCAAGGAGATCCAACCAGTCCATTCTGAAGGAGATCAGCCCTGGGATTTCTTTGGAAGGAATGATGCTAAAGCTGAAACTCCAGTACTTTGGCCACCTCATGTGAAGACCTGACTCATTGGAAAAGACTCTGATGCTGGGAGGGATTGGGGGCAGGAGGAGAAGGGGACGACAGAGGATGAGATGGTTGGATGGCATCACTGACTCGATGGACATGAGTCTGAGTGAACTCCAGGAGTTAGTGATGGACAGGGAGGCCTGGCGTGCTGTGATTCATGGGGTCGCAAAGAGTCGGACACGACTGAGCGACTGAACTGAACTGAATACATCTCACAGGCACAAATGAGAAAGGTCACGCTGGGCTTCCCATCTTTCGAACAATAAGGCCCAGGGCGAGAAGCGCATGAAGGATACAGCTGTGGGACCACAGGAAACAAAGGCCGCTTCTCCAGAGGGGAGCTGGGAGGGACTCCCTGGAGCTTATTGGTTAGGACTGTAAAGATGAGTAGGAATTAGCTAGCAAGGGGAGAAAAGAAGTTGGAGGTGGCGGGAGAAGCACGAGCGGAGATCGGGCATTGAAAGATGCCCCTTCTCTCTACAAATATCCATACGGGCCCTCCCCTGCCCCGGCCCCAGAGCCTCTGTCCTCGGTGCTGAGGATCCATCCAGATGATGCGCAGCCCGCGCTCTGCTGGTCTGGCTGGCAATGTCATGGTTGAGGACGGCTGCATAGTGAGTGGGAAGGTTGGATGGAGGACCTGTGGATGGAGCAGCTGCTGCAGGGCCCCCCTTCAGATGTTTGAGGGCTCTGAGAACTGAAGTAACCGACGATGTTTGGGATGGACCATTCCAGCTCACCGGCGTGGCACACACTGGTGGCTGGGAGGGCAGGGGCTGTGCCTCCAGGATGGCTCAACCTGTGGTGGTGGTGGCTGGCAGAAGTGCCCATCTAGGAAGCCCTGAGATGCTTGTGTGCCCATCTTTTTTTTTTTTTTTTAATTTTTGAAGCTTCAGAAGTTATTTCTATCAACTGTAGAAATGTATGTTTTGCTGTTATCTGACAACTGCAATCCCAAAGAAAGGCAATCAAAGAATGCTCAAACTACCACACAGTTGCACTCATCTCACATGCTAGTAAAGTAATGCTCAAAATTCTCTAAGCAAGGCTTCAGCAATACGTGAACCGTGAACTTCCAGATGTTCAAGCTGGTTTTAGAAAAGGCAGAGGAACCAGAGATCAAATTCCCAACATCCGCTGGATCATCAAAAAAGCAAGAGAGTTCCAGAAAAACATCTATTTCTGCTTTATTGACTATGCCAAAGCCTTTGACTGTGTGGATCACAATCAACTGTGGAAAATTCTGAAAGAGATGGGAATATCAGACCACCTGACCTGCCTCTTGAGAAATCTGTATGCAGGTCAGGAAGCAACAGTTAGAACTGGACATGGAACAACAGACTGGTTCCAAATAGGAAAAGGAGTACATCAAGGCTGTATATTGTCACCCTACTTATTTAACTTATATCCAGAGTACATCATGAGAAACGCTCTGCTGGAGGAAGCCCAAGCTGGAATCAAGATTGCCGGGAGAAATATCAATAACCTCAGATATGCAGATGCCACCACCCTTATGGTAGAAAGTGAAGAAGAACTAAAGAGCCTCTTAATGAAAGTGAAAGAGGAGAGTGAAAAAGTTGGCTTACAGCTCAACATTCAGAAAATGAAGATCATGGCATCCAGTCCCACCACTTCATGGGAAATAGATGGGGAAACAGTGGAAACAGTATCAGACTTTATTTTTCTGGGCTCCAAAATCACTGCAGATGGTGACTGCAGCCATGAAATTAAAAGACACTTACTCCTTGGAAGGAAAGTTATGACCAACCTAGATAGCACATTCAAAAGCAGAGATATTACTTTGCCAACAAAGATCCGTCTAGTCAAGGCTATGGTTTTTCCAGTGGTCATGTATGGATGTGAGAGTTGGACTATGAAGAAAGGTGAGCGCTGAAGAATTGATGCTTTTGAACTGTGGTGTTGGAGAAGACTCTTGAGAGTCCCTTGGACTGCAAGGAAATCCAACCAGTCCATCTAAAAAAGATCAGTCCTGGATGTTCATTGGAAGGACTGATGTTGAAACTGAAACTCCAATACTTTGGCCACCTGATGGGAAGAACTGACTGAT
>NW_011494943.1:1618358-1624518 GCF_000754665.1 Bison bison bison
CCGGGAGTTGATGCTGGACAGGGAAGCCTGGCGTGCTGCAGTCAATGGGGTCGCAAAGAGTCAGACACAACTGAGCGACTGAACTGAACAACTGCAAAACATACATCTTTCTCAAACGTACATGGAACAGCTGCCAAGATGGGTCACGTTCAGGCCATAAGTTGTGGGCCCATCTTGTTGTCAAGTACCTGGTGGGTGAGTGTGGAAGGGAAATGGGAGACTTGCCAAGGATCATACCAAGCTCAGCTGCCAGGGACATGTTTTTGGAAAAGAATAAGAGTAGGAGTGATGGATGGAGGGGTGAGTTAATGGATGGACGGAGGGGTGGATGGACGGATGGACGGAGGGGTGGATAATGGATGCATGGAGGGGTGGATGGATGGAGGGTGGATGGATGGATGGATGGAGGGGTGGATGGACGGAGGGGTGGATAATGGATGCATGGAGGGGTGGATGGATGGAGGGGTGGATGGATGGATGGAGGGGTGGATGGATGGAGGGGTGGATAATGGAGGCATGGATGGATGGATGGATGGAGGGGTGGATGGATGGAGGGGTGGAGGGGTGGATGGACGGAGGGGTGGATAATGGATGCATGGAGGGGTGGATGGATGGAGGGGTGGATGGATGGATGGAGGGGTGGATGGATGGAGGGGTGGATAATGGATGCATGGAGGGGTGGATGGATGGAGGGGTGAATGGATGGAGGGGTGGATGGATGGATGAGTGGATGAGTCAGCAGAACACACCAAGTGGGCTATTTGCTGCCACATTTCCTTTTAGTTTTTTTTTGGACTGCATGCCTTGTGGGATCTTAGTTCTCCAACCAGGGATCGAAACCGTGCCCCTAAAATAGAAGCACAAAGCCCCAACCTCCGGATCGCCAAGGAAGTCTCTGCTTATAGTTCAAAGAGCCTGCCTATGGTTGCTCAGTGGTCCCACTTAGCATCCTTCTCACTAAACAGCAGCAACGTGGCGGCTGAGCTGCCCGAGTCCATGGACGTCCTGCTCCTACCTTCTCCCAGGTCCCCCGCCCACCTCTGTCCTCTGCACGCAGAGGCCAGTCTGCACGCAGATGGTCGTTAAAGCTCGTTCCCACCTCCACACCTTTAAATTATGAATGGAGCCCAGAGAGCTTTTATTCCAGTCACACAGCCATTTAGAGAGTTTAAAGAGCAGGGCTCGTCCTCTATTTAAAATTCCTTATAAATGAAGGCTGGACACGGTTCACTTCGAGATGTTATATCTCTCCGGGGATTTCAAGGCTGCATTTCCTGTGCTCACGTTCCCCGATTCTAATACGAGTAATTGATGCAATGGTGAGTTGCTTTGGTTTCTGTCTGGCCGTGTCTTAATTTGCGTTGATTTTCCTGTTCACGGGCTGCTGTAACGTCTGGCTCTGTATTTCTGGCTTCGCTTTACAATGTCGATTCAGGCTTTAATTAGGACCCCTGTTGGTGAACTGGCCCAAGCCTGCCCAGAAAGATTTGGGAAAAAACAAAGGAAGCTTTCCAAAGAGCAAGACCATTTTATTGCTTATTAATGAGTCCCTGCCAAACGGAGACAGAGGCTGGGAGGGGGAAGGCGACCTGGAGGTCAGTGCGTCGGGCTGCGTGGGGTGTCGGCAGGTATTTTTTTGTGCAGGGGGAGGTGCGGCCAGGGCTTTCCAAAGACTTGGAAATAAAGGAGATGAGGTTGCTGAGAGTTAAGCTATGAACTTTAACTCTCAGCGGGAAAGGAATTGAACCCTAAAAGCACCCGCTTAAGCGATTATGTGGAAAATGGATAACGTGCTTTTTCCGATCAAATGACCTGGGTCTCTCTCTTCAAGTTTTGTTCATTTTGCTGGGGCAGCACCATCACTCCAAGGCAGTCTGCTTGGGGCTGGAGTGACCCCTCGAAGCCCCGTCCTAACAGAACCTACAATCCAGGGAGGAACTCAGAGTTCCTTTTTTAAAAATAAATATTCACTTACTTATTTATGTGGCTGCTCTGGGTCTTAGTTGCAGCATGGGGCCAAGATGTTCTCATTTTGGCATGTGGGATCTAGTGAACCCTTGTGGGAGCTTCCCTGGTGGCGCTTGTGGTAAAGAATCCGCCTGCCAATGCAGGGACACAGGTTCGATCCCTAGGTCAGGAAGATCCCCTGGAGGAGGAAATGGCAACCCACTCCAGTGTTCTTTCCTGGAGAATCCCATGGACAGAAGAGCCTGGCGGGCTACAGTCCATGGGGTCACAGAGAGTCAGACAGGACTGAGTGGGGAATGAAGAAATGTGGGGTCTAGTCTCCTGATCAGAGATGGAACCTGGCACCCTGCGTGGAAGCTCAGAGCCTTGGCCCCGGGACCACCAGGGATGTCCCGCAGAGCGACATCCTTCCAGAGGAATGTGCTGCAGTGTTTCCAAGAGGATGGTATGAGCGTATTCAAGGAGAGACCACTCTCAGCACAGGTGGTAGGTAAAACCAGGCAGGCAGAGTGGCATCCACCCAGGACAAGTGTTTTGGGCACTGCCTGGGTGTATCAGTCAGTCGGGGCTGCTGTAGCAAATGCAACCGAATGGGCGGCTTAAACAACAGACATTTATTTCCCACGGTTCCAGAAGCCGGGAAGTCCAAGGCCCAGGTGCCGGCCGGGTCAGGCTCTGGGGAGGCCCCTCTTCCGGGCTGGCAGACGGCCGCCTCCTGACTGTGTCTTCACTCAGAGCAGAGGAAGAACTCTTCCTTATCTTGTGCACTTGGTCGCTCAGTCACGTCCAACTCTTTGCAACCCTGTGGACTGTAGCCCACCAGGCTCCCTGTCCATGGGATTCTCCAGGCAAGAATACTGGAGTGGTTGCCTTTTCCTTCTCCAGGGGATCTTCCCAACCCAGGATCGAACCTGGGTCTCCCTCACCGCAGGCAGATTCTTTACCAGCTGAGCCACAAGGGAAGCCCCCTCATGACCTCACCTAAAGGGAATTACCTCTACAAGGCCCCGCCTCCAGATACAATGACTCTGGGGCAAGGGCTTCCACATGCCTGTTTTTGGAGGACACAAACATTTGGTGCGAGCACCTGGCAAGAAGTATGGTGGTCACTGCCGCCCTGGGGCATTCCAGACGCCCTGGCAAAGGCCAGCTCACAGTGGGGAAGAGTCCCCTAAGTTTCCCAACTGTTTCCTGTTTAGTTGCTAAGTTGTGTCGTACTCTGTGGCTCCATGGACTGTAGCCCACCAGGGCTGTCCATGGGGATTCTCCAGGCAAGAATACTGGAGTGGGTTGCCATTTCCTTCTCCAGGGGATCTTCCCGACCCAGGGATTGAACCCATGTCTCCTGCATTGGCAGGCGGGTTCTCTACCACTAAGCCGCCTGGGTAGCCTAGGTTTAGCGACCAAGGACCCTTGCTGTGGCCCACATGAGCTCTCTGTGCGCCTTAGCTCCACACCCCTCAAGGGAACTCTGGACTGTGGTTTCCCGTGTTCAGAGAGAGGACACACCGATCCTGCTGACACTGGTTCCTCTGTCTGCCCTTGGACGTCGGCTGGGAAATGGGCATCCGGGGGTCGCTCACGTGGGGGGTGTGACTGTGAGTTGGGCCGGCAGGGTGAGTAGCAGCGGGCGTGAGTCCCAGACCAGTGCCTGATGTCTGAGTGATTTTAGGGCCATCCCTTCTGTGGACCAGCCCAGCTGCTGGGCTCCTTCTGGGTGGAAAGGGACGTGGGAAGAATGTGGAATTTGGGGTGTGGACAGGCCTGGGTGCAAATTCTAGCTCTGTCCTTTCCCAGGTGTAGGGATCTCCAGTCTTTTTTTTTTTTTTTAATTTAAAAAATTTATTCATTTTTAATTGGAGGATAATTTCTTTACAGTATTGTTTGGTTTCTGCCAAATGTCAACGTGAATCAGCCATTGTTTATGCATATGCCCTCCCTCCGGAGCCTCCCTCCCACACCCAACCCTGTTTATTATTTTTCTTTTTAATGTTTATTTTTATTTATGTGTTTGTTTGACTATGCCGGGTCTTGGTTGCGTTGTGGGATCTTGGTTCCCTGACCGGGGATCAAACCCCCTGCCCCCTGCAGAGTCTTAGCCCTGGACCACCAGGGAGTTCTGGGTCTAACAGTCTTTGATATGAAACAGGGATTAGACAGAGCAAGACACATCTGTGTTCATGCCAGCTGCATAGTCTTGGGAAAGCTACTTAGGCTCTCTGCTTTACCCTCCTTATCTGTAAAATGGAATTCTGGTGATTTGAAATGATGCATGTAATATGATTAAGGTAGTAGCCACTTGATAAATGGTAGCTATGTGTTTTGTGTTGTTTTTGGCATGTGTGATCTTACTTCCCCGACCAGGGACTGAACGCGAGCCCCCTGCATTGGAAGCTTGGAGTCTTAACCACTGGGCCACCAGGGAAGTCCCAATGGAAGCTCTTTCTCGTATCATAAGACAAACATACATCAAGTCAGTGGATTATTTATTTTTTAAAATTGGGCTTCCCTGGTGGCTCAGACGATAAAGAATCTTCCTGCAATGCAGGAGATCTGGGCTTGATTCCTGGGTGGGGAAGACCCCCTGGAGAAGGGAATAACTGGCTACCCACTCCACTATTCTTGCCTGGAAAATTCCATGGACAGAGGAGCCTGGTGGGTTATGGTCCATGGGGTTGCACAGAGTCGAATGCGACTGAGAGACGAACGCTGGTTGAAGAGCCAGACACGACTTAGCACGCGCGCGCACACACACACACGTGGAACCTAAAATATGACACAAACGGCCCTATCTGAAAAAATAGCAACAGACTCAGACGTAGAGAACAGGCTGGATATTTACACTCTAGTCTCAGCTTACATGTCACAGTTTTGAGGAGCACTTGCTGGAATTACCCACCTCCGAGTCGGAACCACGTGCAGCCTAGGGGCAGTGACCGACCTTCTGCTGTTACACGCTGTTCTGCAGGGCCCTCTCCCGGGTCATCACCGTGTGACAGCGGGACTCCCGCAGCCCCAGCACAGAAGGGGCGCCGCTGCGGCTCGTGAACCCGACTCTGGAGAGGCCCCGTCTTTGGTTTGGCCTTCTGGGCCATTTAAGCCAATGTTTCAGGCTCCGGGTTACAGTGGGTGGTCAGCCCCTTGCCCTTCTGGGATTAGATCACTGTAGCTTGAGACTCAGGGGGAAGAAAGAACTATTCCTCTCTCTCTGAGTCAGAAAATTCCAGGTTTGGGGGGCTTCGCCGGTGGCTCAGTGGTAAAGAATCCACCTGCCAATTCAGGAGACACGGGTTTGATCCCTGGTCCAGGAAGATCCCACATGCCGCGGAGCAACTCACCCCATGCGCCCCAACCACTGAGCATGAGCTCTCCAGCCCGGGAGCAAAATTACTGAAGCTCATGCGCCCTAGACCCGTGGGCAGGTGGCGATGCTCTGAGAGAAGCTGGTGTCAGGAGTCTGTGCTCCACAAGAGAAGCCACTCCATGAGAAGCCCTCCCACCACAGCTAGAGAAAAAGCTGGTCCTGCAATGAAGACCCAGCAGTGCCCAAAGTAAATAAATAAAATATATATAAAGAGAATACTATATCTGAACAAAATATATTAAGAAAAAGAATTTGGAAAAAAAGGAAAAGAGAAGAAGATTCCAGGTTTGGGTTCTGAATTGCCATGCTTGGGTCATGGGTCGTGGGTCCGACCATTAGGGAGGGGTCTGTGCTGCTCTGCTGGGCCCAGGTCTGGGTGGGTGGGTGTGGGGGCAGGGAGCAGGTGTCCACGACCCCAGGGAACCCCCGTTAGCAAGTGCCTAGGTGCCGTCAGACCAGGGTCTGCATTTAGGCGCGAGGCAGCTTCCCAAGCCCAGAAGTCAAAGTCAAGATCATCCTTCTGGGGAATAAGAGCCTCTGTGGCAAGGGCTTCCCTGGTGGCTCAGTGTGAAGAACCTGCCCACCAGCTCAGGAGATGCGGGTTCGATCCCTGGGTCGGGAAGATCCCCTAGAGAAGGGAGTGGCAACCCACTCCAGTGTTCTTGCCTGGAGAATTCCATGGATGGTGGAGCTGGGTGTCCTTGAGGTCCCAGAGAGTGGTACACGACCGAGCGGCTCTCACTGGCTTTTGTGACCGTGGTAGGCTCTGAAGGTTAGGTCGGAAGCCAGGAGGGTGGGAAGCGAGTCCGGGTGTGCAGGCTGAGCTCC
>NW_011494943.1:1624618-1629103 GCF_000754665.1 Bison bison bison
GGTGTCTGCGGTGGAGGGGAGGCAGAGGCGGGGCTGAGAGGTGCCCCGGGACCCCGTCCTGTTGGGTGAACTTTGAGGATCTGTAGTGTGCCGTGTGTGTTGCCGGGAGCCGCGGTAACCAAGCCCTGCAAACCGAGTGGCCTAAAACACCGGAAATGCCTTGTCTTGCGGTTCAGGAGGCTGGACGCTGGGGTGAAGGAGCTGGCAGGGCCTCGCCCCCTGAAGATCCAGAGGATGCCCCTCCTCACCTCCCCACCTCCCGGCGGCCGCGGGCGTCCTGAGCAGGTGGCGGCCCAGCCACGACCCGCGGGCAGGTGGTGATGCTCTGAGAGAAGCTGGTGCCTGGGCGCTGCCCACCGTGTGCCAGGCTGGGGGCCCAAGGGGGAGGGCCGCTGTCCCGCCATCTCTGCCCGGGTGCTGACCTGCTGAGTCATAGGCCGTCCCCAAGTCAGCGGCTCACAACAGCCACCTGATCGTGGCTCGTGATGCCGGGGGTCAGACGCTCAAGCATCTCTTGAGTGGGCAGTTCTTTTTCGCCTTGTGTTGACTGAGGCCACCCTGGGGAGATTCAGCGGGCAGACGGCTGGGCTGGGAGGTCCAGGCGGCCTCGCTCAAACGAGTGGTGTTTAGACACCAGTGACCTCAGCTGGGGTCGTGGACTGCAGCAGCTACGACGGCCCGTCCGTCCAGGCAGTCTCGGGGTACTTAATTTCTCAAATGGCAGACAACATTTTCATCACCTAATCAGTACAGAACTTGGTTTTACGTGTGTTTCATCTCATTTAAGATATGCGTCAAAGTCACTCAGTCGTATCTGACTCTTTTTGACCCCATGGACTGTAGCCCACCAGGCTTCTCTGTCCATGGGATTCTCCAGGCAAGAATACTGGAGTGGGTTACCATGCCTTCCTTCAGGGGTTCTTCCCAACCCAGGGATCGAACCCAGGTCTCGGGTACTGCAGGCAGATTCTTTACTATCTGAGCCGCCAGGGGGCTTCCTTGGTGGCTCAGCTTCCATGGTTACTCAGATGGTGAAGAATCTGCCTGCAGTGTAGGAGACCCGGGTTTGATCCCTGGGTCAGGAAGATCCCCTGATAAAGGGCAGGGCAACCCACTCCAGTATTCTTGCCTGGAGAATTCCATGGACAGAGGAGCCTGACTCTTTCTTCATAGAGGCTATAGTCCATGAGATTCCAAAGAGTCAGATATGATTGGGTGACTTATTTAATATATATATATATATGTATATTTGATTCATCGACATTGAACTGAAGGTCAACAGCACCATACTTACTGCTGAATGAAGCTTGTCTGACACATGTATTTTCTCCATAAGGCCCATCACAGCCTTCTCAAGCTTAGACACGCTGGCCAGACCTAGAGTATCGTGCTTGGGATTGTTTTAAGCAGTAAAATCATCAACATAAAGAAAACAGTTGCAAAAACCATGGCACTGAATTGCCTGTGACAAGGAGGACACTTGCTTGGCGTGTGAGAGCCATGAGTATTGATTTTAGGGTTACAGGTACTTTGAGTAGGTGAATTCAAAATATACAATCTACAGATAAAGGGGATATGTAGTCCATTCAATATGTTGGATTAAATCTATTTGAATTAGCTATGTGACCTTGGATTAATCGCGTTATCTCTGTGGGCTTCATTTCCTTTTTCGGGGAGGTCACGTTGCAAGGCTTGTAGAGTCTTAGTTCCCAAACCAGGGATGGAACCCATGTTGCTTGCAATGGAAGTAAGGAAGCTTAACCACTGGACCACCAGGAAAAGACCAGTGGGCTTCATTTTCTTTGTTGTTGTTCAACTGTTAAGTCGTGTCCCACTCTCTGTGACCCCATGGACTGCAGCACACCAGGCTCCTTTGTCCTCTGCTGTCTCCTGGAGCTTGCTCAAATTCATGTCCATTGAGTTGGTGATGCCATCCAACCATCTCTCTTTCCCAGCATGAGGGTCTTTTCCAAGGGGTCAGCTTTTTACATCAGGTGGCCAAAGTATTGGAGTTTCAGCTTCAGCATCAGTCCTTCCAATGAATACCCAGGACTGATCTCCTTTAGGATGGACTGGTTGGATCTCCTTGCAGTCCAAGGGACTCTCAAGAGTCTTCTCCAACACCACAGTTCGAAAGCATCAGTTCTTCAGAGCTCAGCTTTCTTTATAGTCCAACTCTCACATCCATACATGACCACTGGAAAAACCATAGCTTTGACTAAAGGGACCTTTGTTGGCAAAGTGATGTCTCTGCTTTTTAATACGCTCTGTAGGTTTGTCGTTTTCTTACCTGCCCCACATCTGATATCTGGGTGCTCCTCCCCAGCACCGGGGCCCTGGGAACTGAGTGGGAGGTGACTGCTGTGGCTCTCTGTGTCTGGACACCCCCATCACTCTCCTCTCCCCCAGGTTTGTGGATTTCCACGCGGCGGCCTCCACCTGCTCGCCCTCCCGGGCGGCCCTGCTCACTGGCCGGCTGGGCCTCCGCAACGGGGTCACTCACAACTTCGCAGTCACGTCCGTGGGGGGCCTTCCACTCAACGAGACCACCTTGGCCGAAGTGCTGCGGGGGGCTGGCTACGTCACGGGGATGATTGGTAATATGGCCTCCGCCTCCTGGACCCCCGTGCCCTGCGCTCACTGTGGGGGCTGCTTCCTGCACGTCTGCAGAGCCTTCTCTTCTGCTTGAGTCTGCTCGTGTGTTCGTTTCTTGCCGTGGAAGCTAGAAATGCGTTCAGCTCTCAGTATCAATAGCTGAAAAGACCTAACGGTAGACTGGGGCTTCCCGGGTGGTGCCAGTGGTAAAACCCCCCCCGTCAGTGCAGGAGACCCGGGAGATGCAGGTTGATCCCTGGGTCGGGAGGAGGAGAGGGGAACCCGTTCCAGTGTTCTTGCCTGGAGAATCGCATGCACAGAGGAGCCTGGTGGGCCATAGGCCACGGGGTTGCAAAGAGTTGGACACGAGTTAGCGGCTGAGCCAACAGTGAACTAAACCAGGTACAGAGCTAGTGCCTCCCGCCCCTCTCAGCAGCGGCCAGGACGACCCAGCATCCCAGGGGCATCCTCAGCCCACCTGCGCTTTTTTTAATTGGAGGACAATTGCTTTACAATGCTGTGGTGGTTTCTGCTGTACAACAACGTGAATGAACCATGTGTATACATATACCCCTTCCCTCTTGAGCCTCCCCGCCCCCTCATCCCGCCCCTCGAGGTCATCACAGCACCCAGGGGAGCTCCTGAGCTGCACAGTGGCTTCCCACTGGCTCTGTTACACGCGGTCGGGTATGTGTCCATTCTGGCTTCTCAGTGGTTCCTCGCCTCCTTCTCCTCCTCTGTCCACCAGTCTGCTCTCCACCTCGGTGTCTCCATTTCTTCTCTGTAAATAGGAACCTCGAGCCTGTCTTACAGAGTGAAGTCAGAAAAATAAATGTCCTTTGTTAACGCCTGTGCTTTTTCTCCTAACTCTCCAAGAGCGGGTCCCTCAGGATTCCCACCGCCCTCCCCGCCTCCGCACAGTGATGTGGCAACGAGGGTCCCGTGGGGATGTCGTTGGGGCCTGCAGGAAGCAGGCGTTTCTGTGTGTCTGCTCGACCCCCGCTCTGGGTCAAGGAGCCTGACATATGCTTCAGACCATCAGACTAGAGTGGGGGTCTTCATTGTCTGTGAGGATGAGCCCCCGTCCGCAGGAGGCGGGACCGTTAAGGTCCCAACCTGCTCTCCTTTCAGCCCCTTGTCTCCAAGCCTGGAGGCACAGTTCCCGATGAGGCTCTCAGTGTGGGCTGAGCATCCTCGGGAGCCGGTCCTTGCATCCGCGGGACTCCCAGCCGGGGGAGGGGCTTTGGTCCCTGGGCTCTCTGACCCTAAGAGGGGGTTGGGGGTGGGTGGGTTCTTCTCAAGCTGGATTGGATCGCACTTGCCCCTCCCTCTTCAAGCCTTTCAACCCCAAGAAGGCAACTGATCACAGATCAACTATTCACCCCTCACCATACCTTCTTTTATTTTTTTCTGGGACAAAATACCAAAGCATATCTCTTTGTTGAGACTGTGACTTTACCAGAAGCACACTTACAGGGGAAATTAAAAGCCTGCTGAAGGAATATGGAGTCCACTGACACCACTCTCTCCTTGCTTATAATCTTTTTACTTTCTTTTTTTTTTTTTAATGTATTTGGCTGTATTGGGTCTTAGTTGCAGCATGCAAGATCTTTAGTTGTGGCATGCAGACTCTTAACTGTGGCCTATGAGGTCTTAGTTCCCTGACCAGGGATCGACCTGGAGCCCCCTGCACTGGGAGCTTGGAGTCTTAGCCACTGGGCCACCAGGGAAGCCCGTTTGCTTCTAACCTTGATCTGTGTTAATGGGTTTTTCCCTAGGTGTATACCTACCACTCGGTCCTACTTTTCTGCCTTTCCTATTATTTCACATTTCCTGGTGGTGTAATTTTACATATTTATTATCATTTTAGAAAGAATTTTAAAATTGTAC
>NW_011494943.1:1629249-1642488 GCF_000754665.1 Bison bison bison
CACTTTGTGCAGATGGAGCAGGTCTTTGTTTGGGCCGCATGCATTCGTCTAAAGAAGATGGGTCGGAATCGTGTCATGGAGGCCACGTGAGAGCAAGTACTGGCCAGACTCCTGCGGTTGCCTGTTCATTTCCGCCCTTCATGCTGCTTCACACTCTGCCGTTTCGGCCACCGCACCACACCTTCGCTTCGCCCCCTCACCGCCTGGGTTCCTCAGAGCAGGGCGGGCAGGGCAGCGCGTCCCGGGCTTGCCACGCGTCCCCCGCGAGCCCGCTCACAGGGCGGGGAGCCGCCGTGCAGTGCGGCTGAGTTTCGCAATCTGCAGGCCACAGGGCCGCGGGGGGCAGTCCCTGGCCCCTCGCTCAGCCCCTGCAGGCGGCTGCTGCTGGCCAGAGGGGGAGACGATGACACCAGGTGCGAGCAGCAGCTCTGGGGCCACGTGGGCGGTGCGCCTGCTCCCCGGTCCCTGGCAAGGTCCCCAGCGCCAGGGGGCAGAGCGGCCTGTGATGGGGGGGTGCCGTGGGCTCTCCACCCTCACTGCGGGCAGAAGCTCAGCCTTCTCACTCCTCTGGGCTCCTGGTAACCCGTCTTCCCCTTCCCTGGGCATCTCCTGTGAGTCCTGAGTCATCCTGGCTCACTCTCTGTCCCCCTGGGGACCCCTTCTCCACCCCCGAGAGCCAGGCTGGGCATTGGCACAGCGTGTACAGGCTCTCTGCATGTCCTCAGGGCAGGGCATGGACACCTGAGCGTGTGCTCAGCGCCCCGGTGGGGTGGGCCCTCAGGGACTCCTCTGAGAGCCTCTCTCTCTTGTCTTCCTGCAGGGAAGTGGCATCTTGGGCACCATGGCTCTCACCACCCCAACTTCCGTGGTAAGGATTCCCCGGGGACTGGTTACCTGGGAAACAGAGGTGTCTGTGTGAAGAGAGTCATCCTGGGCGGCCTCTCTCCTGAGTCAGGACATCCTCACTCACAGGGTTGCTTGGGGGGGTCTGGGGTACCCGGGGCTGCCTCTCCTCTCACATGCCTCTCGCCTGGCCCCTGTCCTGGCCCCCCTCTTGTCTCCCCTCGGGGCCCTCTCATCGCAAGGCCATCAGCATTTTCTTTGACCCAGTTCTCCCGTGTCGGGGAATACTGGCCCCCGCGAGGTCCCATGTGGTACGAGGTCAAATTGTCTGAGGGCTTTGCTGAAGCAGGGACTGGGGGGGTTGGGTAGGGAAGGGGTGGGATGAGCGGAGGGGTCTCAGAAAAAAGTCAACACAGGGTTTTCAGGTCTCACTTTGACCCTCACGTCTTCCCCCGTCCCAGGTCCAATCCTGCCAGCCCTCGGCATCCAGCTGAGACGCCAGCTATTTTGAGAAGCATTTTGAGCTTCCCGTCTCAACCCCAGCCCCCCCACCCCCGCATCCTGGGGTGCCTTCCTCCTCTGATCTCTCTTGCTGGCTTCCTGGGAAGCCAGCTCTTCAAGCTAAATCTCTATTTCTTATCTCCCCTTCAGATGGGAAGTTTCTTGAGGGCAGAATGTCTTCTTTTATCCCTCAAAGTGTTGTGCAGGTAGTAGATTTGCCCCAGATATTTCCTGCTGTGCCCAGGACAGCACTGGGCATGGTAGGCGTCCAGGAATTCTCCCCGCTTCCTTCCCTTTCGGGTTAACTCTAATCACAAGATGTTTTGCAAATCTAGTCTTGCGGCTGGGAGCCAGCAACGTGTTTTCCTTGCATACTTACCAAGGGATATTCATCAAATCCTCTTTTAATTACACACTCATAACACTGCAGAATTAAATCACGGAAAATTAAATTTCTGTCCTGGGTGTAAGAATGCAGGCCCCCGGTCTAATCGGTGCTTCTGTTCCAGGCTTTGACTACTACTTTGGGGTCCCGTACAGCCACGACATGGGCTGCACTGACACACCTGGCTACAACCACCCCCCTTGCCCGGCGTGTCCCCGGGGCGATAGACCATCCAGGTAATTCTGGCCAAGGTGTTGGCTCTGGGCATCAAAGCAAGGGGAAGTGGTCCATCCGGACCCGGGGGTGTGGTCCACCTGGAGGAGATGAGAGAGGCCAAGGAGGACCGGTAACCGCAGCAAAGAAAGGTCGCGTACCTTTAGTGCAAATTTTAAATGCATTATGTGCGTGGCGGGCAAGAACGCTTTCTGTGGAGATGAGGGGACAGCACTTTTTTGTTGGATTTTTCCAGTTTCCTCTGACTGTTGAGCTCAGTGAGGGGAGGGGGTGCTACCAGGTCTCACAGGATGGCCTCCCTCCTCCTGTCCTGGACCACGCACCTGTCCCACCAGGGGACATGAGGAGGGAGACGGAGGAAAATTCCGCAGGGCTCCTGGCGCGCCCCACCCCCGCCAGCAACAAGCCGGTGTCCCAGCGTTGGAATGCCACGCAGGCACTCAACAGGATGCTTTCAGAACGTATTCAGTGAAATGGGGAAGTGCTCACAATAGAATAGTAAGTGAAAAAAGCAGGAAACAAATCATCAACACGGATCTGAACTACGTCTGTATTGACACCTCTAATAGCCCCAAAGGAAATACGCCAGAATGGCAGCCACGGTTCATTCACTCCGGTTGTGCCATTAAGAAGTTTTCATTTTTTTTTCCTCTCTCATATTTTTCCAATACTCTGTAATGAGCACGCAATACGTTTCCTATCAGAAAAAGGCGATATACCGTAACCAGGTGATAAAGCCGGGTGCTCTGCTTGTTCAGAGCGTGCTCTGCGGTTATTTGCGAGGTTTGCAGGTGTCTGAGCCGCTTGGGGCAAGTGAGTCTCAGGTGGCTTATTAATAACGCAATAGTTAGTGTAATAATGGCCATTTATTGAGACATTGTTACATTCTAAGCTCCCTGCGCGCTGATCTGTGGTCTGTGTGACCATGGACCGAGGCACGTGTTTCTCCTGATTGTCCAGGGAATGGCGCTAACGTGGTGGCCCAGGTCACGGTGGAGCCATGACGGGGAGCTGGAGAGTCCACCTGGGCCTCTCTGAGTTGGGAGGGCGGGGTCCATGGGAAAGCCGAGGCTGCTGATTGGCTTTGGGACTCTGCTTGAGTGTCTCAGGTTGTTTAGACCTCAGTTTCTCTCCCAGCAAAACAGGAATAATAACATCCTAGCTCAAAAAGTCGTTGGGAGCCTTATACAGCGACCAGGCTTGCCCAAGAAGTGCACACTCCTGCTTGAAGGGAGTGGACAGAGGTATTTTATCGGTTTTACACTCTGAGGAAGTGGGAGGCTGGAAAAACCATCTGGGCCAGGCTGCTCGGTGTTTTGTGTTTATGGGCATCGCCGCATCAGGGCGTTTTGTCCAACTCCATGACTACCCGGGTCGTGGGAATGAGTGTTCCACCATCTGTGGTTTCCACACAGGAACCTTGAGCGGGACTGCTACTCTGACGTGGCCCTTCCTCTGTACGAAAACCTCAACATCGTGGAGCAGCCCTTGAACTTGAGCGCCCTTGCACAGAAGTACGCCGAGAAGGCTACCCAGTTCATCCAGCAGGCGAGGTGAGGAGCCCTGCATCCACCCCCATGTCTCCTGTGCCCAGGGGGGCTCAGAGCCGTGGCAGAGTCCCATTGCCCAACAGAGATGCACGTGTGTCTCCTAGAAGAGATGCTCCTTGGAAAAGACCCTGACAGTCAGAAAGACTGAGGGCAGGAGGAGAAGAGGGCAACAGAGGATGAGACGGTTGGATGGCATCACTGACTCAGTGGACATGAGTTTGAGCAATCTCCAAGAGTTGGTGAAGGACAGGGGAAGCCTGGCGTGCTGCAGTCCATGGGGTCACAAAGAGTTGGACACAACTGAGCGACTGAACAACAACAAATAAAGCTGGAAAACAACCTGTCCTGGGGTCTCCTGGGTTACCTGACCAGGCCTGGGTTACCAGGGCCGTAGGTGCGGGTCCCTTCCCAGGGTCCCGCTCAGATCACGCCCTCGTCAGTGTCACGTGTCCTCGCTGTGGCGCGTCACCCCTCAAGGCCAGGGCCCATTTACTGCCTTCTATGCATTCAGAGCGTTTGTTGGGCTCATTAGTTGGCAGGGCATGTTCGCTGCTGTCACAAACTTACCCCCAACTTATTGGCTGAAACAACAGCAGTTTATTCTCCTATAGATCTGGAGACCAGACGTCTGAAATGCGTCTTATGGGGGCTCAAGTCCAGGTGTCGGCAGGACTGTTTCCTTCTTAAGTCTTCAGGGAAAATCGTTTCTTTTTCTTTTATTAAAAAATATTCATTTATTTTTTTTGGCTGTGCCGGGCTTAGCTGCAGAACGTGGGATCTAGCTCCCTGACCAGGGATTGAACCTGGGCCCCCTGCATTGGGAGGGTGGAGTGTTAGCCCCTGGACCACCTAGGAAGTCCCGAGAATCATTTCTCGTGTCTCCCAGCTTCTGGCAGCTGTTGACATTTCTTGGCTCTGGTTGCATCGTTCTGTCTGTTTTTTTTGGCCACACCAGGGGGCTTGGAGGATCTTAGTTCCCCCACTAGGGATGGAACCCAGACCCTGGGCAGTGGAAGTGTGGCGTGCTGACCACTGGGCCAGCAGGGAATTCCTGGCCCCTTCCTTCTGGTCTCTGTTTCTATGGTCTTCTTCCCCTGTCCTCTTCTGTGGTCAAGGACCCCCCGCTGCCTCCATCTTAGGAGGACATTTGTGATTATGTTTAGGGTCTACTGGGCTTCTCTGGTGGCTTAGACAGTAAAAAATCTGCCTGCAATGAAGAGACCTGGGTTTGATCTCCGCTTTGACAAGATCCCCTGGAGAAGAGAAAGGCTGCCCACTCCAGTACTCTTGCCTGGAGAATCCCCATGGACAGAGGAGCCTGGCGGGCCACAGTCCATAGAGTTGCAAACAGTCAGACATGACTGAAGTGACTAACACTTTCACACTTAGGGTCTACTAAGACAGTCCAAGAAAAGCCTCTGATCTCAAGACCCTTAGCTTCATTGCATCTACAAAGTGCCCTTGGTTGTACAAAGTAACAGAGATTCTGGGACTTAGACCCTGGATATCTTTGGGGGCCGGTATTCAATGGGACCCAGATTTTGAGAGCAGCACCTTAGGGTTCAGAGAGGCATCTTCTGAGTTTTTCAGGCCTTTCTGAGAAACACTGTTTCACTGGTCTGCTTGTCTTTGTATTTTTCAGACAGTTGGTATGAAGAGGGAAAAGCCCCTTCTCCCACCCGGGCGCTGGGTTGGTTTCACGGTGCCCTGGGGCGGGCGGCCAGTCCGTGGCTGGTGGGGCTCGTCCCCCGCTGCACTCGCAGGGGGGCTTCGGTGCTCCTGGGGGGTTCGGGGAAGTGGCGCTGGCTGAGGGCTGACGGATGCCCTGAAGAGGGCGCGGTGCTGTTCAAACCAGTTAACTGACCAGTTGGAACACAAGCACATCAGCAAACAAACTCTTTGTGGCAGGAAAGAGGCGAAGCATTTGTGAGTTTATGAATTCGCTATTGAGTGAGAAGTCACATGAATCCTGTTGGCTTTTAACTTGGAGGATAATCCTCAGGCACCTGGTCTCTGTAGGACTCGACCTGCCAGGTCGCCTGTGGCTTCTGAAGAGTCAGCACACACGAGGCCCCATCTGCGTTCCTTTCTCCTCCGTGACCCCAACCCACCTGGACTTGTTTGTCAAAACCACTGGGGGGGGGGGGCGGTCACTGGACTGTGGCTTGCTGCCTGCGCTCAGCAAGGGCCTCACCCCAGGACTTTGAACGTTTTTCCTTGGGTCTTTACTTGAATTTAGATTCCTGACCTAGCAGGAATGCTGAAGGCTGATTCTTTCTTCTTGTTGTTTTTAAATGAAAGCATCGTTAATGTACAGTGTTGTGTTAATTTTTACTGTGTAGCAAAGTGACCCCGTTATACATCCCTTTTTATACTCTTTTCCATTCTAGTTTATCACACGATGTGGACTACAGGTCCCTATCATCATATGGAACTTACAGTCAGAGCTAATTGGTAGCACCTTCTTGTTATGATGATTTGTATCTGCTAATCCCCAAAGCCCAGGCCCCCTCCTCCACCCCAGCCCCACCAGCCTTGGCCACAGCACGTCTGATGTCTGTTCTCTGTGGACCCGTCTCTGTTTCTTAGATAAGCTCCTGTGGGTCATACTTTAGATTCCACATGGAAGTGATGTTCTTTGTTGTTCAGAAGCTACGTCACATCTAACTCTTTGGGACCCCACGGACTGTAGCCCGCCAGGCTCCTCTGTCCATGGGATTCTCCAGGCAAGAGTACTGGAGTGGGTTGCCATTTCCTTCTCTGGGGAATCTTAAAAGGCTCCCGTTTATTCAGTGCTTACTCTGGGCAGTGAATAGTCACAGCTCTGCCGGGGAGGCTTGGCACTCCCCACTGAGCTGACGACCGAGGTTAAGTGAACGGCCCAGGGTCATCCGTACACCTCTAGAAACTTTTCGTCTTCCCAAACTGAAGCCCTGTCCCCATTACACACCAGCCCCCCGTCTTCCCTTCCCCGCAGCCCCCGACAGCCACCATCCTGCTTCCTGTCTGTCTGAAGCTGACCGCTCCGGGTGCCTCCTGCGAGTGGAACCTGGCCACGCTTGTCCTTGGGCGGTGGCTCATTTCACACAGCGTAATGTCTGCAAGGCTCATCCCTTGCATGTGAGACACTGCATTCTTTTATTTCATTTTCATGAGTCGAAATAGCCACACATGGTGTGGCTATGGCATTGGACAGCGAAACTATAGAAATGTAGCAAGGAAGTTGCTGATTTTTTTTTAATTTATTTTTTTCAGAGCATAATTGCTTTACAATATTGTATCCGTTTCTTCTGTACAGCAAAGTGAATCGGCTGCACATACACATATATCCTCTCCTTTTGGGATTTCCTTCCCGTGTAGGTCACCGCAGAAAGTCAAGTAGAGTTCCCTGGGCTATACAGCAGGTTCTTGTTAGTTGTCTTTTTTTAAAGTATTTATCTCTTGTTAATCACTCAATTGTGTCCGACTCTTTGCGACCCCATGAACTATAGCTTGCCAGGCTCCTCTGTCCATGGAATTATCCAGGCAAGAATACTGGAATAGGTTGCTATTTCTTTCTCCAGGGGATCTTCCCAACCCAGGGATCGAACCCATTTCTCTTATGTCTTCTGCATTGACAGGTGGGTTCTTTACCTCTAGGGCCACCTGGGAAGTCATCTGTTTTATACATAGCGTGAGAAAGAAACCGTTGATTAAAGTGGGGAGAGGAGGTCCACATCCAGCATGTCTGTTCTTCAGAGAGCTGAGTCCACCCAGTCCCAACTGGGGGCCCCAGGAGTCGGGATGCGGGGGTCTCCAGGTTTGAGGCAGAGCTGCGCCTGATGGGACTCAGAGAATGTGACGTGGTGGGGGGTGTGACCTGAGGTGAGCCGGGAAAGCTCAGGCCCGTTTGAAAGTTAAGTGCCAGGTTCAGTTCAGTTCAGTTGTTCAGTCGTGTCCAAGTCTTCGCGACGCCATGAACCGCGGCACGCCAGGCCTCCCTGTCCATCACCAACTCTCAGAGTTTACTGAAACTCATGTCCATCGCGTCAGTGATGCCATCCAACTGTCGCATCCTCTGTCATCCCCTTCTCTTCCCACCTTCAATCTTTCCCAGCATCAGGGTCTTTTCCAGTGAGTCAGTTCTTTGCATCAGATGGCCAAAATATTGGAGTTTCAGCTTTAGCATCAGTCCTTCCAACGAACACCCAGGACTGATCTCCTTCAGAATGGACTGGTTGGATCTCCTTGCAGTCCAAGGGACTCTCAGGAGTCTTCTCCAACACCACAGTTCAAAAGCATCAATTCTTCGGTGCTCAGCCTCCTTTATGGTCTGACAGCACACCCAGGCCTCTGTCCCTCTGACAAGCTGCCTGAGGCCTCCCCGCCCCTCGCCGTATCCTCTGAAAGCCCATCCCTCCACAGGCATGGGCTGTGGGAAGGGCTCCCCGAGGGTCCCTGCTGCTGCCCTTGACCCTGCCCCCCCCAGGAATGCACGTGAGGGTGGGCAGGAAGCAGAGACCCCGAGAATCCTGCAGGATCAGCAGAGGGGCGGCCAGACACCAGGCCTCCAGCAGGACCGTGGTCTGGATGTTCCTGGCTGTGTCCTTGGAATTCCCTGTGGTCACCTTGACTCATCCGTTCACCCCCGAGAAAGCCCCGAGGCTAGGGATGGACACGGTGGCCCGGATGCCCTGACAGAGCAGATAAAGCCTGAAAGCATGTGTGTGTTGGGCGTTCTCATGAGCAGCTCCCGGCCGGGTCTGAGTCTGAACCCGGATGCGGTCGCTTACGAACCTCAGGTGTGTCTCTCAGTCTCCCTAAGCCCCTGACACTTGACCTGAAAAAGGGAACTTGGGCGTTCTCACGAGGGTGAGTCAGTTTTGCAATAAGTGTTAAAGGGCGGTTAGGATGCTGACAGTGACTCGCAGACTTTAACCCGCTAACCCGGTCACTTGCACGTTGTCTTTGTAGGCTGTAGACAGATGTGCGCTTCCTGGGCCGCGGGGGTTCCAGGGTCTCCGCTGGGCCCCGGGGCCCTTCTGGGGGCTCATGGTCCGGCTCTCTCGTTTCAGCACCAGCGGGAGACCCTTCCTGCTGTACGTGGGCCTGGCCCACATGCATGTGCCCCTGGCCGGGACGCCGCCATCAGCAGGACCCAGGGGTCAAAGGCCGTACAGCGTGGGCCTGCGGGAGATGGACCACCTCGTGGGCCGGATCAAGGACACAGTTGACCTCGTGGGGAAAAACAACACGTTCCTCTGGTTTACAGGTGAATAGAAAACCACAGCCAGCTTCCCTCGGGTCTAATGGGTAACCCTGTGCGCGCCCCCAGAGGAGTAGCGTCTCAGCGAGTGACCCTCTGCGCCGCGGCAGAGGGCTTGCCCTGAGCGTGGGGCCCCGCTGGTGTTCACGGGCCTGTGTGTGTGGGTCCCCGAGGCCACACCCACGGACAGGCTTGCACGGAGAGCTCGGCTCCCCTGTGGCCCCTTGGGTGCTGGTCAGCGTCACCTGGGTACTGCTCCTAATTGTTAACGAGTGACTTTGACGTCATGAGCCTGTGTCCCCCCGGGCAGTCCTTGGAACCCCGCTTCACCGCCCTCCCCAGCCCAGAAGTTACCACCGGGCACAGCTCACATCTCCTGGCTGATCAGAGCTGCATGGTGGGCTGTTTCAAGGACCCACTCAGGAACAGTGGGTCAGGGGTCCCTGTCTGGCGCGAGGGTTGTTTGAACCTCTGTGTTGGGAAAGTTCCCTTAGCCCCTCTGAGCCCCTCTATCCTCCGTGGCAGGGTCGAGCTACCAGTCGAGCCTCTTCCACCGCAGGTTGGAGGGTCAGGAGGTGACGTGTGGGAGGCACTGGGTCATCACAGGTGCTCAGGAGGGAGTTTCTGGGGACTTCCCTGGTGGCCCAGTGGTCAGGACTGCACACTCCCAATGTAGGGGCACAGGTTCGATCCCTGGTCAGGGAACTAAGACCCCACAGGCTGTGTGGCCAAAACAGAAACAGCAAACAGTTGCTGAGTTGAAGACGCTGGTTAGGGGGCTGCTGAGTCCATAGCCAGAGGCCAGAGCTCCAGCGTGGGGCGAGCTCGGGCAGGGACAGCCCACGTCTCTGCGGGCCGTGGAAGGCAGACACCCTCCCCACAAAGGGTGGCCCTCCAAGGGAGGCAGTCACACTTGTTTTCACAAGTCCTTTTCTCCAGTCGGTGCCAGGACAGGGGTGTGGGGCCACAGTGGGCAGTGTCCTGCAGCCCATTGACTCGGTGTTGCCTTTCTTGGTTTCTAGGGGACAATGGCCCGTGGGCTCAGAAGTGTGAGCTGGCTGGGAGTGTGGGGCCCTTCACCGGATCGTGGCAGGCTCGTCGAGGTATGGTCTCCGCTGGGGGTGGGGACGGGAGACACAGCCTCTGGGAGGACCGATTTCTCTCCCAGCCTTGGGGCATCTTTGTGACACAGGAATAGATTACTCACAGCCACCAGCTCCCAGAAAAGAAACAGTTGGGGCGGAGACGGTGTGCGTTCGGTCATCCCTTCCTTTCCTCCAGGGTGTCAGCCCTGCCCCCAGAGGCCAGGCTGAGGACCGTCCAGCAAACACGCTTGCCTTTGCCTTCGTCCTGGCGACCTTGCTCTTTATCCTTGCTTTCTTTTCTTTTCTTTTTTTTTTTGCTTTCTTTTTTTTTTTTTTTTTTTGCTTTCTTTTCTTTCCTTGTTTCTAGTAATCCCTTCATCCATCCAACCATTACTTCACCAAGAAATGGTTAGTGCACAATTATGCCAGGCTTCCGTATGTATCGTCTCTAAACCTTCATGAGAGGCAGGTAGTAATAACTCCATTTACAGCTGAAGAAAGAGGCTCAGAGAAGCTAAGAAACTTGCCTGGAGTCACACAATTGGGGAGGACAGAGCCAGGCCTGCTACCAAGTTGGGGATCCTGATACTCATTGCCTCTCTTTATTTATCATCCTTCACTCTCAGCTCAGCACCCATCTGCTCCGGGATGGTCTCCCCAGAGGGACCTCACCCTCTGAAAGGACCTCACCCTCTGAAAGGCAGTCCTGCGGGGGATAATTCGACAGTACGGATGAAAGGCTTAAACAACGTGCATGACTGCTGGTGCTTTAATTCCTCCTTAAAGAATTTGTTTTCAAGAAATAGTTAGCCAAGTGCACAACAATGTATGTAAAAGAATGCTCTTTGCTGTAGATTAAAAACAACAAACAAACACGTAACCCAAGTGTCCATCAAGACAGGAGCGCTCCAAGAAATTATGGTGCATGCCTCTAAGGAAACATGCAGAACCTCTGACAATGGTGCCTATGACTCACCTGGAAACAGTTACACAAAACAGTTTCTAGTGAATAATGCAGGTCACAGAACCACATGTAAAGTATGATCTATGTATCATACTAAGTATACGTGGTCTCAGAAAAGCCTTGACAGGGCAACAAAAGTGAGCCAGTGGTCACCTCTGGGTGGTGGAGGAGGGGTTTCTAAAAAATCGTTTTCTGTGTTTGCTTGTTTTTGTCTGTGCTGGGTCTCCGCTGAGCAGGCTTTCTCTAGCTGCAGTGCGTGACCGTCTCACAACTGGCTTCTCGTGTTGCAGAGCGTGGGCTCCAAGTCACGAGGGCTCCAGAGCACAGGCTGGGTAGTTGGGGCGCATGGGCTCCGTTGCTCCAAGGCCTGTGGGATCTTCCCAGACCAGGAATCGAACCCATGTCTCCTGCATTGGCAGGCAGATTCTTTACCACCGAGCCACCTGGGAAGGCCAAGGAAGGGTTTAAGTGTAGTTTTCCCTACCTTCATTTGGCCAATGAATTGGTATTATTTTATAATACCAAATATAATATTTATTAATATTAATATATTATTTATAATGAATATACTTTATAAAATTAAAAACTATAAAATTTTAGAAAGCACCTGTGTCCAAGGGGTTCAGAGGTGGGCTTGGCAAGATTATCCTCTGGGGCTGGGTTCACCCTGTCATCCTATTGGCTGGCTGGCCTGACCTGTGGCCCCCAGCTGTCTCCAGGTCAGAGGACACAAACCCCCTTTCACATTAGTCTGGCAGGAAGTTTATAGCTACCTAGAAGCTGGAACATCCCTGTGTCCCATGGCCAGTGGTGAGAAGGAAGGGCTTTAATCTGGCGTCCCTGGCTCAGATCCCTTGAGAACTTTACAGGTGAGTGGCTGCTGGACCCTGACCCTGCCTCCTGTCTGGACATGTGTGATGGGAGTCAGGAGGACTGGGTGCCGCCTCCTCCAGACCTGTTCAGTGACCAGGTGACTTCATGCATGAGTCACGTTGGCCCTGCCTGTTCAAGAGTGCTGTAATTGAGTCCCGGTTCCTGGACAGCTGGACCAGGAAGAGATGCCACACCCAGACTGGTGGAAATGGGTCCGGTAGCTGCAGCCATGGTGTGTGGGTTAGTCGCTCCATCGTGTCCGACTCTGCGACCCCATGGACTGCAGCCCACCAGGCTCCTCTGTCCATGGGATTCTCCAGGCAAGAATACTGGAGTGGGTTGCTGTTTCCTTCTCCAGCAGGTCTTCCTGACCCGGGGTTTGAACCCAGGCCTCCTACGCTGCAGGCAGATTCTTTAATCTGCAGCCATCACCTAGAGAAATACAGTGCCAGCCGGGAGTGGCAGTTCCTCTTCTCTGCGCCTGCCCTCAGGCCAGGTTCCGTCCTCAGTACTCAGTTAGAGGGGCCTGGGATCACTTTTACTCTCCAGGGTGAAAATTCTGAAGGCATGGAGGCCAAGATTGAGGGGACACAACTGTTCAGGAGGGGGCCCCTCTCTGGGGAGCTTTCTGTTCCCTAAGAAGGTGACCTCTGACCTCCTATCTGAGGACCTGTCTCATCTTGTCTCTTAGGAGGCAGCTTTAAACTAGTGAACCAGGCTTGCAAATACGTTGTAGGGAAGAGAGAGGAGGAACTTACAAATGCAAAGAGAAGAGACGCGTGAGTGCAGTGCAGTGCGGAACGGACTCCGAGTCGTCATTGGAACCAACCGTGAGAGCTAAGTCACTTCAGTAGTGTGGCCTCCTCGAGACCCCACGGGCTGTAGCCCACCAGGCCCCTCTGTCCATGGGATTCTCCAGGCAAGAGCACTGGAGTGCATTGCCATGTGTTCCTGCAGGGGATCTTCCCCACGCAGGAATCAAACCCGAGTCTCCTGCATTGGCTGGCGAGTTCTTGACCACTGAGCCGCCAGGGAGTGTCCACCCGTCCGTGAATGGATGGGGAAGACGTGGTGTGTATGGATAAGTACATTGCCCGGCGCTTGAGTGTGCGGTGGGGCTGGGAGCCTCTGCTTTTCTTGGGGGGTCACGCCGGCGCCCCTGGCCGTGGGCTGAGCTCTGCCCCGACCTCGACCTCCACATCGGCTCCCCGCCACCCTGGCGGCAGCTGTCTCCCTCCCCTCTGCCCGGGACACTGCGGGGGGCTCCGGGGGGGCCAGGCAGGGCCCAGAGGAGGGGGTGTGGCCGGGGTCCCGCTGGGCAGATCTTCAGGCAGGTGCCTGGTCAGTGGGGGCCTGTGTGTCCTGCTGGGAGCAGGCCTCGCCCGAGAGTCGATGAAACCGAGAAGACAGTCCATGTTTTCACAACGGAGCGGGACAGACAGTACCCGGAGCACCGCCCTGTTCCCCCCGCCGCCAGCCCGGGGCGGCCGGCCACGCGCTGGTACCCCCTCCCCATCCTCCCTTCCTCTCCTGGCCCGGGCGGCGCTCAGCTGATGGGA
>NW_011494943.1:1642616-1643038 GCF_000754665.1 Bison bison bison
GGATGAGGCAGCGTCTCCTGGAGCGGCGTTTCGTCCCGTGCTGGGTGAGGACGCTCCGCGGGGCTTGGCCGGCACCCTGCGGGGGTGAGAGCCTGGGCCCGGGGCAGGGGCACCGCTGGGAGGCCTGGCCTTCCTCCAGGCGGAGGGGCCCGGGCTGCGGGCGGCCACTGAGTCCCCCCACGCCCTCCCTGCGTCGCAGCAGCGGCCCTTCCCCGCTCCAGACCTATTTCCTCTTCGGGACAGAACAAGCACCTTGTTTGTCCCCTAACGGACGGCTCCTCTGTCTGGAGAATCTTCCCTGCTTTATGTGAAGAGCAGAGCTGTTCCTTCCTCCCCTGGTGATGAGGAAACATGCTGCTGAGTTTGGCATCCTTGCCTTCTGGGAGACCTTGGTGTAAGGTGATGCTACCCGGCAGTTACGT
>NW_011494943.1:1643246-1646980 GCF_000754665.1 Bison bison bison
GGGAGGGATGGGGAGGATGCTGGCAGCCGGCCTGCTGGGGGCAGGGTCCTCGATGGGACCAGTGGGAGTCAAGTGATGTCCCTTTTCCAGCCACCGGCCACCAGGCTCGGAACACCCCTACCCCGCTCACGGCCACCCAGGCCAGCTGGAGTCCTTGGCCTCACTAGAGGCCTGGCTTCCATGTGTTTCTAGAAAACTAGAGTGTGAGCTCCGGGCATCCTTGGCAAAGGCACATATTTATATTTAGAAACGAAGGCTGCTTCTTTAGAAGGTTATAGAATGTGGACTCCTCAGAACAGGCGCGTTCTTCTGCCCCGAGACACTCGTATAATGGCTTGAGGGGCCAAGCAGGTAGTTCAAATGAACACATGCTTGTTTTTCTCCGTTGTGGACAGGACTAGGGATTCGGTCAGTGGGACAGAGGGCTCTTGTCTAATGACATTCAGATTCAGTTTAAAAACAAAGTCTGCTTCGCGCCAAAGCACAATGTCAGAGGCCTGCGTTCAGCGCACGGGCTGCCAGGCGCGGCGTCTGCCCATTCCTGTCTGTAGGGGATTTTTTTGTGCCTTTGTTTTGTTTGGGTTTTTTCGGGACCGCATTTGTTGGGCACTCCTGTGGCAGGCACCGTGCCCAAGGGCCTTGCTCAGAACTTTATATACATTGTCTGACGTCAACTTTCCAGCGTCCCATGAGACCAGTACAGTCGCTTTCCCCCTTCAAAACTGAGGAGGAGGAGACAGAGGGACGTTAAGATTTCCGCCTGGACGTCCCTGGTGGTCCAGCGGTTAAGACTCTGCACTTGTGATGCAGGGGCCGTGGGTTCAATCCCTGGTGGGAGAACTCAGATCCCGCGTGCTGCCTGAGGTCTCACGACGAGAAGGCCTTCTCCTGTTTACCTTACTGCTTTTTCTGAGCCTCTGGTCCCCAGAGACTGCTGTCAGAGTGACCTGGAATGACAGCCCCACCCGAGACTTACAAAACCAGCATCTCCAGGGGTCCTTTGGCAGCTCCATGTGCTGAGAGGCTTGCCAGCCCCTGTGAGCAGCCCCGCCCTTCTGACTCAGGGGGCCGTGGCATTTGGGAGGGACCCTTTCTGGGAAGCGCCCATGTGTCTGAACGTGGACCGTGGTGGGGCTTCCTCCACGCATCTCAGAACGGCCTCTCCTTGCACAGCCAGGGAGGAAGAAGTAAGCACACTCATGAATCATGCTTCTGTTTATATTTTGGTTGCTGAGGCTAAATATTTATTGCTTTAAGTAAGAGGTTCTGCCTTAATTAGAGTCATAACCAACCACAAGCGCCTCGAAATGCATTCTCATGGCTGTCAGACGTGGTTTCTCAGCAGAAAGCCAAATTGAACGGATGCTTTGGCTCTGCCAGTGCGACTGGTCCAAGTGTGAAGGTTGCTGTCCACGAACAAAGAGCTTTTGAAATTAGAAACTGCACATTTTACTTTATGGGCTGGACTCAACTGTTGCTCTTACTCACTGTAACGGAGAGGGGAGAAGGTCGCATTTGTTCTCTGGGGCGCAAAGGCGCAAAGGCCAGATGAAACCTGTCATTAGACACACGCTGGGTAGTTTCGAGACACATCGTGTCCCCTTTCTTACTGCCCTGGAACTGACGCGCTCTACGTGAACTCACCAGGAGAGCTTTACAGGGCTTTCCTGGTGTCTGGACCCCAGCTCAGGTCAATTAACTCACAATTTCTGGGAAATGGACCTTTGCATGAGTATTTCTCCAAAGCTCCCCTAGTGACTCAAGTCTGCATACAGGGATGGGAACCACAGTCCTAGAAGGTCCTAGGAGCTCTTAATGACGGAGGGTGCCGGCCGTGTAGTCAGCCTTGGACTCAAATCCCGACTTGACTGTTTCCTTGCTGTGTGACCTTGGGCAAATTATTTAACCTCTCTGAGCTTCGACTTCTGCCTCTGAACAATGAAGAGTCACAGTGCTCAGCTCAGAAAGTTGCCCTGAGGGTTAAGGGAGACCGTTCAGGGAAGTCCGCAACTCTGTGCTTCGGGGAGGCTCAGTTAAGTGGAGGAATTACTGTTCCTAGTGTATATGTCCCAAGTCGCTTCCGTCATCTGCAACTCTGCGACCCCATGGACTGTAGCCCACCAGGCTCCTCTGTCCATGGGATTCTCCAGGCAAGAACACTGGAGTGGGTCGCCAGGCCCTCCTCCAGGGGATCTTCCCAACCGAGGGACCGAACCCGCGTCTCTTGCGTCTCCTGCCTTGGCAGTGACTTCTTTACCACTAGCACCACTATGAGTGTGTTAAGCGCAGGATGAGGGCCCATTAGCAGGAGCAGGAGTTGCTGAAGAGTATCAGGGGACCAGGGCCGGCTACTGTGGATTTCCGTGTTTGCTGGTGCAGATAAAGCACAGCACACACCGGCAGGTGTTTCTGATTATCAGAGGCTTGGCTACCAGGCATCAGCCCCGGGGACCCACCGACAATGCCAGTCGGACCTTTCAAAGTCGGTCCACTGCTAGCAGTGCTGACCAGACACTGGACACTGGAATCTGGAGCAAGAAGATGTGGGGTGTGTACACATATATATTTATAATTGCTTGCCTGTGCTCTGGACTCTTGAGATAAGTTCCTTTCAAGGACGAGGCTTGTGGGCATGGCTGGAATATATCAGTGTGTCTTTCTGGTAAAGCCAGAAGCTGGGGCACAGACAGGTATCAGCGGGCTAGTCTTCAAAACATAGATAGGGGTTTGCCCGCCACCCCCCGGCAAGTGTCCACACCAAGAGGCTCCTCCCAGCCAGCCTTCTCCTCTCTTGTACTGACTCCTAATCTTTGCAGGTGGCTGTCCGCTCTGTTGACATGTACACGTTTTAGAACTGGCCAAATCCCTCTTCACCTCTCCAGCTTTCAACTCTCTGCTGAAATAAGGCAAACACATCGACATATTTTTCTCTGAAAAAGAAGGAGGGAAGTTAATCATCTGAAAAAGAAGAATACAGAAGATTATGACACATGAGCAGAACCCCTAGTAGCGAGGGCCCATTAGCAGATTCACTAATTACAGGCCAGTGTGTGTGTGTGTGTGTGTGGTGTGTGCTGTCGTGTCTGACTCTTTGCTGCCCCATGGACTGTAGCCAGGCTCCTCTGTCCATGGGATTCTCTAGGCAAGAACACTGGAGAGGGTTGCCGTGCCCTCCTCCCAGGGATCTTCCCGACCCAGGGGCCGAAACCATGTCTCTTGCATCTCTTGCATTGGCAGACGTGTTCTTTACCACTAGTTCTACCTGGGAGGCCCAGGGGCCTGGGTACCCTTCTGGAAATACCTTGGAGGCAGAGATGCAACTCTGGTGCTGACTCTGGTGCCCACAGTCCCATCAGAGTGCAAATCCCCATCTTGGGCCTTCTGGTTGACCTGCAGAACCATTGACTGGTTTCTTGGAATTGAAGCCTTCACTTTTCCTTAGCATCTGGCCTCAGAGGCTAAGCAAGTTCATCGGGATACTGTGTTCCATGGACTTGCAAATAAATGGACTCCATATTCTCACCCACCTATTTCCCAAGCGTCCCTAGAAACGCCCCTCATGGGTGGGGGGGGCGAATGTGCGCAGGGCTTGCGCGCGTGCAATGCTCCCACCCTCTCTTGGCCCAGAGCAGAGGCATAAGTCATGCATTCCACAGCCACGTGGGAGTGTGATTTATGCCCCAGCAGCGCCGGATTCTCTGCTGCATGCGCGTGAATAACGGCAGGGGGGGCGG
>NW_011494943.1:1647080-1650168 GCF_000754665.1 Bison bison bison
GCTCTGGGCCCCTCTGGACAGCGGGACTCTGGATGGCGGCCAGATGCTTGAGACACCCCAGGCCAGGCCACAGAGTTTCCCACCCAGCCCACTTGGTTCTGAGAGCCCCACACCCCTACACAGGAACCGTCCACACGGACGTGAGTTGGTGCGTGTTTTGTTTCTTACTTCAACACTTGGGGGGACTCCAGAGCTGGTTATGAGAAAATTCCAAGAATGCTGGGCACTTCCGGTGTTGGGAGCTGGCCCGGGACTTCAAAGGTTGCCTTCGCTGCGGGGTGGCCGCTGCAGAGCGCGGGCAGCCTGGGCTTCTCCCCCCACCCCTGTTCACGGCAGCCAAACATAAGGCCGTCGCATGACCGCGGCCTGTGTGAGGCACACACAGCCTTCGCCTTGGAAGGCCTCTGACACGCTAACCGTGTGGAATTCCTGGCTCAGCTGGGCTGAAGTCAGGGCGTGTGTGGGAGTGGTGGGGATGGTCATGGCTAATTCAACGCGACGTGTATTCAGGATGTTTCCATAAGGCATGACCTCATCCCTTCCAGCCCGCTGGTCACCGTTACACTGCTGGTCACTTTTGACTCGGTAGTTACGAAAAGAATTCCTTTAATTACCCCGTGGAAATTCGTAGATTACACATAGATTGTTCTTACCTCCCCGAAAGAGGTAAGAGGTCAGAGCTATTATGAATGCTGTCTCCACAACATTGGAACAGCTCATTCATTCAAAAATAAAGGCAGCCAAAAGGGGGGAGAAAACTGAGGCAAAGGGAAAATACAACAAAATCTATGCCAGGTCAGTTGTTGGCATCAGACAGATCAAATAGCTGGGGGGAGTTTCTGCCTTTAGTCAAATAATTTTATTTCCCATCCTCAACATGACCTGTTGGAGAAGGAAATGGCAACCCACTCCAGTGTTCTTGCCTGGAGAATCCCAGGGACGGGGGAACCTGGTGGGCTGCCATCTATGGGGTCACACAGAGTCGGACATGACTGAAGCGACTTAGCAGCAACAACAGGACCTGTAGGAAGACACATTCCTTCACGCGTTTGTTTGACAGGTATTTGTTGAGCTTCTACTGTGTCTCACCTGTGTTCCCTGGTGGCTCAGAAGTTAAAGCGTCTGCCTCCAATGCGGGAGACCCGGGTTCAATCCCTGGGTCGGGAAGATCCCCTGGAGAAGGAAATGGTAACCCACTCCAGTACTCTTGCCTGGAGAATCTCATGGACGGAGAAGCCTGGTGGGCTACAGTCCACGGGGTCGCAAAGAGTCGGACACGACCGAGTGACTTTACTTTCTTTGACTTTACTGTGTCTCAGGCGCACGGGATGTTTGCCGGGTCATGCTGTGCAGGTGCTCAGGAAGCCAGGCAGTAAAGAAGCCAGGCAAGCTGATGGTCATATGTGGAATGAGGGAATTAGGTGACGTGATTCCATAATGAGGGACAGAGGCAGCGATTTACACCTTTATCCAGTAAAATAAAAGCACGTATTGAAGGAGATTGGACTTCCTAGGTGGCTCAGCGAGTAAAGGATCTGCCTGCCAACGCAGGAGACGTGGGTTTGATCCCTGGGTCGGGAAGGTCCCCTGGAGAAGGAAATGGCCACCCACTCCGGTGTTCTCGCCTGGAGAATCCCGTGCACCAAGTAGCTTGGCGGGCTACAGTTCATGGGGTTGCAAGAGTCAGACACAACTAAGCGACTGAACATACACACATATTGAAAGAGATTAACTAGGTGAATAAAAATGGCTGATTACCAAGGGAAGTCGGGCCTTTGCTGGAACTATTGGGAGCTCTCAGAGCATCCCCGTCAGGAAGGACTGCTCTTCCCAGAGAACCGACTGCCTCCGTGTCTCGCAGGGGGAAGTCCCGCCAAGCAGACCACCTGGGAAGGAGGGCACCGCGTCCCGGCCCTGGCTTACTGGCCCGGCAGGGTCCCCGTCAACGTCACCAGTGCAGCTCTGCTGAGGTATGACCCCCCCCCCCACCCAGTTCCTTGAGATGCAAGAAGGCGTGTGCTTGGGTGGCTGGAGACCTCCCCCTCGCTGACCCTGGGCAGGCGTCCACAGGGCCTTCCCAGACTCAGACTGCAGCTGCGCGGAGCTGCGTGCAGGCCAGCCTGTGAGCTCCTTAAAGCACAGAGGGCTCTTCAGGCCCTCCTCCGGGGAGACCGTCTCTGGGAAGAGGGCGCTGGGCGGGCTGCATGGCCGTCAGCACTGGCTGCAGTGGCGTCTGCAGCAGCGTCATCACCACTTTCCTTGGGCTAAGCTCCCCTGGTGGCTCAGATGGGAGGGAATCTGCGTGCAATGCCGGAGACCTGGGTTCGATCCCTGGGTCAGGAAGATCCTCTGGAGAAGGAAATGGCAACCCACTCCAGGCTTCTTGCCTAGAGAATCCCATGGACAGAGGAGCCTGGCGGGCTAAGGTCCATGGGGTCGCAAATAGTCGGACGTGACTGAAATGACTTAGCATGTACTCATGCCAGCTGGTGGTAGGGAACGGGGGAGAACAGATCACTGAACCCGGATGATTCCCCCCTTGGGGGTAGGGCAGGTGTCTGAGGGGGGTCACTCAGATGGATAGCCCTGAGAAAGGGGTCTAGCCATTCACGTGCCCTGGAGGGGAGAGAGAGGGAAGGAGGGTCCCCCTGGCTGGGGAGGAAAGGCTGAATCCTTGGCTCAGGACCTTCTTCCTGCCTCTGCCTAAGAAGCTCCAAAAAGAAGTGCCCCTTTCTTCGTAGGACAACTGTCAGCGTGATCACATGTCAGATCACGCCGATCTCCTTATCGAGGCTGACCCAGAGGCCATGTCCTGGCACAGAGCTCGGCCGTGGTGAGCGTCCTGAACGCTGAACGCAACGCCACGCGGCCCTGATTCCTAACTAGGGGGGCATCCTCCTCATGGTGTGCCCCATGGGCAGGGGTGCCAGGTGCTTGCTTACATGCTCAGAGGCTTTGTTCTGGTTAAAGACTAATTTTCTAGTTCCAGAGGTCCTTCGCCATCAACCAGTTGGGTTCTGGACTAGAAAATGCAGCCCAGAGGAGGAGCGCACATCTCACTGGTGTCCTTCAGGGCGGGGCGGGGGGC
>NW_011494943.1:1650268-1654159 GCF_000754665.1 Bison bison bison
GTCGGAAGGGTAACCAGCCATGATGCCAGAGCAGCGGGTGGCCAGGCCCTGTCCCTGGGCCCCCAGGAGCCTGTGGTCAGCCCAGTACCATTGGGGAGGGTATTGCCCAGCAGGTGTGACAAGCAACTCGGGCTGGAGTTTGTGACGTCAGGCTGGCCGGGAAGCGGGCCAGGCGGGCTGCTTTTCCTGGGCCTGACTCGCTGCAGTCAGGCCAGGGCTTCACGGGCTGGGCTGGACGTGCACAGGAAACTCAGCCACCCCAAGGGTGACGTCACCAGGAGCCAAGCAGGCTGTTGTCGGTTGAGAATGGCGTCTGTGCCTACCGTCGGTCACCGTGCCTCGATGGAGCGGCATCCCTGTGCTCATTAGTTCAGGCTTCAGAGGTGACAGCTGACTCAGGGGCTCGCTGGTGAGTGTCCCAAGGAAGCCTGTCTTGGGGACCTCCCTGGCGGTCCAGTGGTTAAGCCTTTGCCTTCTAATGCAGGCGGCGCAGGTTCGATCCCTGGTCGGGGAGCTAGGATCCCCCGCGCCCAAAACCAAAGCATAAAATTCTTCAATGAAGATGGATTGTTGTGTCCAGTATGGATCAGGCATGGCTCCAGGGACCGGATGTTGGAACAGGCTCATCAGACCGATGGAGAAGGAAATGGCAACCCACTCCAGTATTTTTGCCTGGAGAATCCCAGGGACAGAGGTCCTGGTGGGCTGCAGTCTGTGGCATCGCACAGAGTCAGACACAACTGATGCGACTTAGCAGCAGCAGCAGCAGCAGACTGAAAGCTCCTGCTGTTTTGGAGCCGATGTCCCTTCGGGAGTGCAGGGCTTGGCAGCACACGCCGAAAGGGCCCTGTGGTCTGACCCTAAAGCCCTGAAGCAGGGTATCTCGACCTTGGCGCTGTTGACATTTGGGGCCGGACTGTTCTCTAGGGTGGAGGGTGTCCCAGGCGTTTGAGGATGTCTCTAGATGCCAACGGCTGCCCCAGCCCCAGCTGTGACGACCGGGACGTCCCGAGGCAGCTCCATGAGCCCCTGGGAGGACAGGCTCATGCCGGTTGAGTCCGAGCTCTCGTGCAATGCCCTGGGTTGTGTGCAGAAAGGGGTGGGTCTGCTCGCACCTGAGCTGGGAGCCACGTCTCCTCTGTCCGGAACCAAGGACCACTCTCGTGGGGACTCCTGGGCCAAGTCCACAGCGACGATTGGGGCAGGAAGGACGTGAAATAACCTCATGTGAAAAACAGCTAAGGGTCTGTTTTGCCAGGAGAGTGGATAGTCCCTCGGGTGAGGGGGGTGCGGCTCTTTCCCCAGATCGGAAAGGCAGGCTGCTGTGTGCAGGGGCCACAGCTGTCTCCAGGCAGTGGGTCCAGAAGGATCCACAGCAGGCAGTGCCCTTCAGGGGGTCCCATGGGCTAGGCGCCACGCTCCCCCGCAAGGCCCAGCCACGCCTCCCCTTTTAAGACCCCGTCCCTGTTGCTGTGTCTGGCAGCGGGCTCCGGGGGAATGGGTGGTCCTGACGACCTCACTCCGGGCTGCGTTCTGCTTGGTCATCGACGTGCGCGCTTTGGTGTTGGGTTTTCCTGGCGCTCTGGTCATGCTCTGCTCCCTGGAAGGTGCTGATGGAGCTGCTGGTCTCCCAGGGGGACCTAGGGGTGCTAAGGGAGCTGCAGCCTCTCCAGCCTCCCCCACGGGACCTGGGCCAGGAATGGGGGCACCTAGATTCCCCTGGGGGTGATGCGAGTGAACCCCACGCGGGACGGATGGCAACTAAGAGAGGCTGAAGAGCATGCTCCCCATGCCCTGGGCTGGTTCCCGCTTCTCCACAGTTCAGAGGGGTTCTGCCGGCCCCTCCCTCGCTCTAGACCCAGAGTCAGGCCTGTGCACCCCAACCGACCCACCAGAGCTCCCCACTTCTCACTGCCTGCCTGCAGATCACACCTGCCCCGAGGTCACGTCCTCACTTCTAGGAAGCAGCCTCCCCCATCCCCTCCCTCACCCCCTCCCCACCCCCTACTCTGGACTGGCTTCTGGACTGCTCCGTACTCCACGAGGGCTTGCTGCCCTTCCTGCCTCTGCATGTGTGTGGGGTGCCAGCTCCTGGAAGGAGCATCTCGGGAGATAAGCCGTTGGCCCCGTGGACTCTGGAAGCCAAAGGGAGAGCAGAGACTCTTCCCAGTCAAGGGGGAGGGTCTGCTGTGGGCGGAGCCCTGGGCCAGAGGAGGGGAGGATGTTTGCTGGGAGGATGGCCTGCCAGGTCCCTTCTGAGACCCCTTCCTGGGGGGGTGAGGCTCCCCGCAAGACCCTGGGCTGGGGAAGCCGGAGCCCATCCTCTCCCAGGGACGTCCAGCCTCATGTGGCCAGGCCCTTGGGTCTCCATCGAGTCCCACTGACTCTTGGTGGGCCTGGCCCTCAGATTCACAGCACTGCTCCTGCTGGAACTTTTTTTTTTCTGACCAGAATGCAGGAGGGAGATGTGCCTCGGTATGGAGGCAAATGGTAGCATGTGACTTCAGAGAAACTCAGACTAGGCACACCCGCTGTCGTGGCCGCCTTCGGGTGGAGGGGCTGTGGGCGTGGTGCTCCTTCACGTCGGTGGGCGTTACCTTTTCTCCTGCCCTCAGCACAGACCAGGGCTTCCCAGGTGACCCACGCGATAAAGAAGCCGCCTGCTGATGCAGGAGATGCAAGAGACGTGGGTTCAATTCCTGAGTCGGGAAGATCTTCTGGAGGAAGAAATGGTGACCCGCTCCAGTATTCTTGCCTGCGAAATCCCACGGACAGAGGAGCCTGGCGGGCTACAGTCCATGGGGTCGAAAAGAGTCCAACACGAATGAGCACCTCCCCCCGGCCCCCAAACATGGACTAGTTTGTAAAAGGAATAAAAGGGCTTAATGAAAGGGGATGGGATGTGTCACCCATGACCATGTTCTAAACACAAGCGAGCTATCTGCAACATGGAGACCCCGGGAGGAAAATGAAGTAAATATTCCCCTGCAGATGCTGGTCACACACTGCTCCCGCTCGGCGGGCGGTGGTGGCCTCGGTGGTGACAGGTAGAGCCTCTTAGTTCCCTTTTTATTTATTTTTAAAAATGATTTTTATTGCAGTCTAATGTTGTGTCAGTTTCTGCCGTACAGCAAAGTGACTGGTATACATGCACATCAGTTCAGTTCAGTTCCGCCGCTCAGTCGTGTCCGACTCTTTGCGACCCCGTGGACTGCAGCACACTGGGCCTCCCTGTCCATCACCAACTCCTGGAGTTCACTCAAACTCATGCCCATTGAGTCGGTGATGCCATCCAGCCACCTCATCCTCTGTCACATGGAGCCCCTCTTTAGAGGCTCTTCCCGTCTGGGCTGCTAAAGAGTATGGAGTAGAGTTCCCTGCTCTGCACTTGCTGTTTAGTTGCTCGGTCGTGTCCGGCTCTTTACGACCCCATGGACTGTAGCCGCCAGGCTCCTCTGTCCATGGGACTCTCCAGGCAAGAAGACTGGAGCGGGTTGCCACTTCCTCCTCCAGGGGATCTTCCTGACTCAGGGACTGAACCCTGGGCAGAGGATGGCCCGTACTGGGGGCTGTCCAGGTGGGTCTGGCCCCAGGATGACCAGGCAGAGGGCCTGGGGACACTGGGGCTGACTCTGCCTGGTCTTCCCGCAGCGTGCTGGACATCTTCCCCACCGTGCTGGCCCTGGCAGGGGCCCCCCTGCCCCAAGGCCGACGCTTTGACGGTCTGGACGTCTCGCGGGTGCTGTTTGGCCAGGCGCAGACGGGACACAGGGTAAGTAGAGGAGGTGCGTGTCCTCTCGGGCTCGTCGGGAGGCTGGCCTGCCGCCCCCAGCGGGGTCTGCCTGCTTCTGTGCAGACAGACCTGTCCTCAGAAGATGCCCGCCAGGTGCC
>NW_011494943.1:1654259-1659429 GCF_000754665.1 Bison bison bison
GCAGCCAGCCTTGTCCTCAGAAGATCCCCGCCAGTGGCCGCTGGAGGTCCAGTGTGTCAGACCCCGGGGAGGGGGACTCCTTTGACAGTAACCTCTTCCCACTCCCTGCTCTGCTTCCTGAGTCAGTCCAGCTCATCACCCAGATTTCTAGGTAGCAGTTTGGCCTAGGGCAGGTGTCCGTGGGTACATATTCCCTGTAACAAATGATTTTTTTTCTCACCATCATTTAATTTTCTGACATGACGTAGGCAGAAGGCACAGGTTTTAGCTGGATGGGATGTGTGAGCAGCGTCTGCGTTGTGCATCCTGGGCTCCCTGCCTCCCCCCTCCACTGACCCCGCCAGAACGAAAGCTCCCTGAGGGCAGGAATCTCATCAGGGAATTCTCAGTGCGCTTAACACGGGGTCTGGCACCCAGCCAGCGTGCAATAAATGAGAATTGAGTGAATGACTGGATGGATGAATGAGTGAGCGGATGCATTGATGATGTCCTGGGGGTCGGGGCCCCTGACCTCTCCCGGCTCCTGGAGTGCTCAGCGCACACAGCCCTTCAGCCCCCAGGCCCCTCTCTGGTGTTCCCGGAAGCATTTGGTGGCTGTCTCTCTCTCTGTTTTACTTTTGCCAAAAGGAAGAGGAAGTGGGAGGAGGGAAGGAGGCGGGTGGGATCCGGGCCTGGCTTCCCAGTTAGGACCTGCACATCAAAGCGTCTATTTCTGGCCTCCCCAGAGTCACAGGGAAGTGAGTCGAGTGTCCTGGGGCAGTTCCTGAAGGTGCCCCGCCCCTCTCCGGTGCACTGGTCAGAGTGGGCCCTGGGCTCCTCCCTGGAGGCCCAGGCTGGCCCCTGGGGCAGAACAGCTCCTCCCAGCCAGTCTGATCCCCGCCACCGCCCCCCACTTCCCGAGCTGCAGACCCTGCCAGGCCCAACCCTGCTCCCCGCCCCCACCCAGGACAGCTACGCTGGAAGGTGGCTTCTGCCCCTGGGCTGGGAGCTGGCGGTACGTGGCCCTGGGGGGTTGTCCACTGCGTCAGCGGAGAGATGCTCCTGAGTGTCCAGGAGGGTGACTGAGGTCACCAGGAAACTTTGACGCTGGCTCCTCAACACGGTCCCAGCGCCCGTGGGAGCCGGCTCCTGGGCGCGGACCTTCCGTCTGCAGCCGGCGGAGACTTGCTTTCTCAGGCTGCCTCTTTCCGCAAACTCACGGGGGCCCCTCTTCAGGGCTGCGTGGTGACTGACCTGGGCCCCAGGGACCCGGCAGGACAGCCCGATAAAAGCCACAGCTCCGTTTGGGGTTTTGTGGGGACGTGTGATGGGTGGGGACCCAGCTGGAGTGGGGCTGACGGCACCCCGTGACCCGAGGGAAACAGCCACGCCTTACCGCTCACCAGGAGCTCTGTGGGAACTTTTAGGGTGTGTCTCCCGTGGGCCCGGCCCCACCAAGGACTAGACTCCTGCACTGTTAGTAAAGACACCTGAGAGGTCAGCATAGCTTGCTGCTTCCCTGGATTTGGCCTTGGGCTTTTCCGAGTGTGTGCTAAGTCACTTCAGTCGTGTCTGACTCTTTGCTCTCCCGTGGACTGTAGCCTGCCAGGTTTCTCTGTCCATGGGATTCTCCAGACAAGAACAGTAGAGTGGGCTGCCATGCCCTCCTCCAGGGGATCGAGCCTGAGTCTCTTTTATTTCCTGGGGTGGCAGGAGGGTTCTCACCATGAGCCCCACCTTGGTCTTTCCTAGTCGGCCCCCAGAGAAACGATTGTAAATCCTCTCGAAGTTGCTGATGGAAGACCAGGAGGGAAACATAGGAGTGATTATAAAGACGTGCGTACATATACATGTGTGTTTACACACACACATGCACGTGTGTATTTTTCCGTATTCAGTAATCACTTACTGAGTATCACGTGCAAGGCACTGCGCCAGACATTCTGGGACATCCAGTGGCACATGACAGCCTTAAAGGTTAGATTTAAACGTTTCCACCTGTTTGGAACATTCCTTAACATGCAGAATATATTCATTCACTCCCACAGTATACACATGTATGTTTTAATAAACACAATTGTGTTCACCCTCAGCTATATTCTGGGCTTACAAGGTTCTGGTATGGGTTGGTTTAGAAAACCATTCCAGTTTCAAGAAGCTCGAAGGAACCCCTAGATTGTCATCTCAAAACTATGCGAAACGCCTCAGCCGTTGGGTGCTTCTGTTTTGCAAACGGGTAATGGCAACGGCAAGTTAGTGAGCTGAAGCAACATGGGGCTGTGTGCACCCTGGCCCCGCCCCTTGGGCCCTGCGATGAGAGCAGATGCTGGGCTGTGGGTTTTCCGGCGGAGCGGTCTCACCACCCACCTCGCGGACAGCCAGGGCCGTCTTGTCTGTGATGTTCAAAACCATGGCTGCTGACTCTATGCTGTGCATTCCTGCGCACCCTGCAGTCCGGGGGTTGGGGGGGTCTGTGTCCAGGCACCGAGGGCAGCCACAGCAGGGAAGGGGAGCGGGGAGTTGGGGAGCAGGGAGGTGGGGTGGGCAGGGGGGCGCACAGGTCCCACTCAGGGCTCGCCTGGCTCCTGGCTGGAAGCTGGAGGTTGCAGCATCACAGCTGGTCACATCTTATCCCTGCCCCAGGCTGACATGTCCAAGCCCGAGAACTGTCAGCCAATGGAAGGCTTCCATAGAGGCTCTGCACCTGCTCTGCCCTGACCAACCTGGGGCCGTGTGGTCACACAGTGCCCAGCCATCCCTGGAGACCACACGTCGGAGAAGCAGTTAAGTCCTTAGCCTCTGGACCACTGATCACCTCTCTTAAGGAGAAGAGAGGCCCCTAGTGGTCAGAGATGCTGTCCAGAGCGGCTGGCACAAGGCTGACCACTTTTGGAGATGGGGGTCTGCGCACCCGCACCCGAAGGGCTGGGAGCCCTCCCCGCTTTCTGGGGATGTCACCTAGGCACCGGCCCCCAGGGCTTAAAGTAAGGTGATGCCTCCCACTTGAAAAACGGTGATCGGATAGAATAAACCCAACAGGTAAGAAAAGCCACCAAGAAGATGCATGTGTTTGCAGAAGATAAAGTTATCTTTGAAATTTGGACTGCGTGTACCCTGGGGAGGAAATGTCTCCAGCTGTGATTCGTGTGTAAATTCGCCAGCCTCCTTCCTCTGTTGATGTAAACAAGAACGCCGTGGTCGGTCAGCTCAGAGGGGAGAGCAGGGCGCGTACAGAGTTCTCCAAACCCATCCACGGGCCTGAGGGTGAGCCATTCCGCTTCCTCCTGGATTTCGGAAGTGGCGCCTGGCAACGCGAGTAAACATCCTGCCCTTGGCAGTCCGCCCTTGCGGGGCTTCTGTTATTGAGAGTCACAGGGTGTCAAGGATTCTAACCCACAGACCAGGGCTCCCATCTCCTGGGTGTCTGAGTAACGTTGCAGCTCTGCTGACAATAGAAAGCTCCACTTTCCAAGCACCCACCCCCCACTTCCTGTCCTCTCCAGAAGGAAACAACACAGCCTCCTGCGGTGAGAGGCTTGGCTTCCTTGGGCTGGAAAGGGTGAGGGTTCTGAGTTATGACCCTCTTCCTGTTTGGACGGGGCCTGTTGTCATCACGCCGCCGGGATCGCGGGCACTGTCACGAGAGCTCGGAAGCGGCAGGTGTTGGGGGGGAGCCACCCTCGCTGGCAGCCGCTCAGGGCCGGGAAACGGGGGGACAGCTGTTTACCGCTCCAACAGATGTTTCTCATTTTTTTTTTAGCTCCATGGAAACTTTGAATCACATAAGCGCCTTTCCAGCGATATATATCGGTCATGATTCATAGCAGGGCGGTCTCACACTTCCAGCCCAAAGCCCCCAGCTTTCCAAGGATGCTGGTCATTTATTTCCTACCAGACCTTGCCCTTGGGAACCCTGAACTCCATTCTGGGTCTCTCCATTCTGGAGGGCGATTCTTTTTTCTTTGGCAGGGTAGGGGGAACCATACCCTGTGGCCTGTGGAATTTAGCCCCCCACCCCACAACCCCGCCCCAGGTATTGAACCCATGCCCCTGGCATGCCCTGGCCACCTTGAAAACTGTAATCTGGGAGCCGGGGGTAGTAAGTAAAATAAAAGTTATTTTTAAAATTTTATTTTAGGGGACTCCCCTGGTGGAAGAGTGGCTAAGACTCTGCTCCCAGTGCAGGGGGGCCCAGGTTTGATCCCTGGTCAGGGAACTACATCCCACGTGCCCCAGCTAAGACCTGGGGCAACCAAATAAATAAAAATGAAATCATAAGAAAATACTGAAGTAGAGTTGGTTACAACACTGTGTTAATTTCTCCTGCATAGCAAAGTGACCCAGTTATACATATGTGTACATTACTTTCATATTCTTCTCCATCATGGTTTATCACAGGGTAATGAACATAATCCCTTGTGCTGACCATTGAAATTCTTGATTTGGGGACAAGGTTTCTCTCATCCGCATTTTGCACCAGACCCTGCAGATGACCTGGCTAGTTCTGGGCTTGGGATCCAGCCAGACCTGTGACCCACTCGGATGAACTGACCCGGAGAAGCGCCGCCCGCTTAGGCTCCCAGGAGTAGGCCGTGGACCGGAGGCCTGTGTCTGCCGTGTTTGGGGCGGGGTGGGCTCGGTGGTGATGGGGAGCAGGGGCCACGACAAGCACGCTCCTGCTGTCCAGGGAGGGTGTCGGGCGCTTCACCAGGAAGCCCTGTCCCCTCCCCAGGTGCTGTTCCACCCCAACAGTGGGGCTGCCGGAGAGGACGGAGCGCTTCAGACCGTCCGCCTGGAGCAGTACAAAGCCTTCTACGTCACCGGTGAGTGGGGGGCGCCCCGCGGACCCCGCCCAGGCCTCACAGCGAGGGTGCGGCCCTCCTTCGGGGACGCGCTCGGCATCTCTGACGGCATCGCCCCCAGATCCGGTCCCAGGGGCCCGGCCACACACACAAATACGCAAGCAACGTCTTTCCACTCTGCCCCAAGCTCCCCGGCCAGCTCGGAGCTGGCCCAGCGCGTCCGCGCTGCTCTTTCTCCCTCGAAAAATCGCTTCACCCCGTGGTTCTACTTGTGGGGCCCGTGTGACTGAATGTTCAGTGGAGGCTTGGAGAGACTTTAAAGTGTAATTTGCCTGACAAGAGACTGTTTCAGAAAGTAGTTGTTTGTAGAAGGTCTGTTTAGCAAACTG
>NW_011494943.1:1659529-1663122 GCF_000754665.1 Bison bison bison
CTTCTTGGCTCACCCTGTGGGTGTCTTAAATGTTAACGTATTTTAGAAACCTGGTATCAGATCAGGGATGGTTCTTAAACCTTCCAGTGGCTTCTTGCTTCCAACTGAATTCAAATTCCCTCCATCCTGGGTCCCTGAATTTTTTTTTTTTTGGCTGCAGAGCATGGGGATCTTAGTTCCCCAACGGGGGATCAAACCCACGCCTCTTTTAGTGGAAGCAAAGAGTCTTAACCCCTGGGCCACCAGGGACGTCCTGTATTTTCGTTTCTTTTTAAAACAGTTTTATTTGTCTGTGGCCGTGCTGGGTCCTCTCTGCGTGCGAGGTCGTTCGCAGTTGCGGCAAGCAGGGGCTGCTGTTCGTCGCGGTGTCGGGCTTCTCACCGTGACGGCTTCTCTTGTTCCGGAGCGCGGGCTCTAGGGCACAGGGGCTTCAGTAACTGTGGACACGGTCTTGTTTGCCTCACGGACCAGGGACCAGACCTGTGTCCCCTGCACTGGCAGGCGGATTCTTATCCCCTGGACCACCAGGGAAGCCTGTCCTGTGCTTGTCTGGTCTTGGTTCCCCAAGAGCAATGACCCTCCTTGGCCTCCAGATTAAAATCCCTCTCAGCTTTTAAGGCCACCTGGATGGCAGAATGCCTTTTCATCTTCCCAGCTGGTAGGATATGGAGAACTCTGATATTTACCACATTTTACCATATATGCCAGTTATTTAAGTACATCTTTTATTTCTCCTAGTAGTTTTAAGCCCTCTAAACTCAGCTGGCCAGTGGTGCTAGTGGTAAAGAGCCTGCCTGCCAATGCTGGAGACCGAAGAATCATGGGTTTGATCCTGGATCAGGAACATCCCTGGTGGAGGAAATGGCAATCCACTCCAGTATTCTTGCTGTGAGCCTTGTGGGTTACAGTCCATGGGGTCGCAAGGAGTCGGACACAACTGAGCGTCTAAACACAAGCTCAACTCTGTAAGCTCTTTAATCTTTGTCCTCTTGATGTGCCTCGCACAGAATCTTGGATCTGGTAGGAACTCTAACACCTTTTTGTAATGAATGAAAAACAAGACCTCTCCCCACTCCATGCAAAAAAAAAAAACGCCCTTTCGAATCTGGGATCTGATATGGATTCCAGTTTGATTCAGTTATTTGAGTTAGAGCTTTCCAAAGAATTATATAATAAAGAACAAACATTATTTGCCTTGAGCATGAATAAGTGACCCCAAAGAAAATGTGTCATAAAAGCAAAACCAGTTCTTCTGAGTTCATCACTTGAGGAATATTAAAGCTGCCACAGGAATGTTGTACTCTCCGAGACCTAAAATGCAAACCACTCAGATATTTGTTATGCTTTCAGATGGGAAGCTCTAGATTACAGCCCTTACATTACTCTATCGAAGAGGTATGGTTTCTCCAGGCTGAGTTAATTTCAGAAGTCGCAACCCAGCCAGAAAGCCCTTGGCACCACAGTGCCGAGATCATACGACATAATCAGACTGTTGGAAATGATCACAGTCAGAAAGGAATTATGACCCCCAGGGGAGGTCTGCTCTTCTCTACAGTCACCCAGCTCCCGAGAGAGTTAGCAAAGGGAGAAGGGAGATGTCAACAGATGGGGTGAAAACTGTGAACAGGATGAAAGAGGACGCAGCCTGAGGGAGCTCTGATTCCTTCTCTCACTTCCCATCCTTGAAACTCTGCATCCGAATGACTTAAACCTGCTTTGGGCTGAGATGAATTGACACCTGCTTCATTAGACTGGAGAAAGACATATGTGTCCTGTGCTGAGGACGTGATTTTAGATTTTTCGGTGAACTAGGCTGTTGTTTATATTCATTGTTATGTGTGAGTCTGTTCTGTGACCCTGTGGACTTAGCCCACCAGGATTTCCTGTCCATGGGGTTCTCCAAGCAAGAATACTGGGCTGCCATTACCTTCTCCAGACAATCTTCCTCATCCAGGGATCAAACCCGAGTCTTCTGCATTGGAAAGGGGATTCTTTACCCTGAGCCACCAGGGTAGCCCCCTCACGGGCTGTTAATTACCACCTAATCTCCTTAAACTTGAGGAGGCTGGCTTTTATACTTGGTTAGAACTGGGCTCTGTTGAATTTTGTCCTTAATCTTAGGTAAATGTCTCCATCCTGGGACATAGTCTTCGCTCCTAGCATGAACGTTTAAGGACTTCAGTGGAGAACACGAAGTGTTTATCAGGCCTGTCTAGCTTAATAGCATTCACTGTGTGAGCTCCACATCCCCTCCTTGCTGAGCCCTTCAGACTTGTTGTGTGGGTGAACCGGTCTCTCCGCTGCACGCCGGTTCTGGGCTCACTCCAGTTAGCACTCAGAATTCATCGGGGTGCTCTGCACACCTCGGGCCGACGCTGGCTTGACGGGGTCTCTGCCGTCCCCTCCCCAGGCGGAGCCCGAGCCTGCGATGGGAGCGTCGGCCCCGAGCGGCACCACGAGCGCCCCCTCATCTTCGACCTGGAAGCTGACCTCGCGGAGGCCGCGCCACTGGACCGGGGCGGCGCGGAGTACCGGGCGGTGCTGCCCAGGGTCGCGGCGGCTCTCGCGGGCGTCCTCGCCGACATCGCCCGCGACCGCGTCTCGCGGGCGGATTACAGCCAGGATCCTTCCGTGCGCCCCTGCTGCGACCCCCGCCGCCCCGCCTGCCGCTGCCGGGCCGCGTGAGGGACGCACTGTACCAGGACGCCGCGGGTGCCTGCCCCCGCCGCGGCCCCGTGTGCTTTGAAGACGGGGCTCAGAGCTGTTTTGCAGGCACCGCTCTGCGTCCCCGTTTGAGAGCGCGCCGCGCCCGCGCTGTGAGCAAAGACAGGAGTCAGGAGTCAGACCAGCCTCTGAACTTGGGCGGTTATGTAACTGGACTCGCAGGCGGACGCTGAAGGAGGACCAGGCGAGACGTGAAGGTGCCTGCCTGGAACAGGACGTGACCCCGAGCAGCGCACAATACGCTTTAGTTCCTTTTTCTTTTTTTAAATGTACCCAGTTTTGCCGGCCCTTTGAACGGAGGCCCGTCCCTCTGGCGTCTCCAGCAGCCTCGCCCCGCCTTTCCTGCGCCCGCAGACCACCTGGGAGCTTGTGACCGTGCTGAGTGCGGCCAGGAGGCGGGGTGCAGACCGGAGACGCTTCGGCCGGGAGGCTCCCCCAGGGACGCCGGGGCAAGGTGGACGCAGACGTGACGCAGGCCCGCTTGTCTCCAAGCGGAAGCGCCACAGAAGCCTCCCCACCCCCCTCCATCCCTTCCACAGGCAAATGTCTGTCCTTTGCGGATTTTAGGAATTCTTCCTGCTTCCTCAAACCACAAAGAAGTACAATTTTAAAGCCTCAAAAGTGCATTGCCATGATTTTATTAGTGTCCTAAATGGGACTGAAAGGTCATAAATGATTCTGGTCACTGCAAACACCTTTTGCCTGGCTACAACAGCCTCTCTGAGTCACATACAAGGAATACAGTTCCGAGAGGTGTTCCTATAGGTACATTTTATACACAGCATACATGTTCAAAAGGATGCCCTTGTTCATTAAAGTTCGGGTTGTCGATGGGTATGGTTCGTTCCGGTGGACGCTGCAGCTGGGAA
>NW_011494943.1:1663222-1665438 GCF_000754665.1 Bison bison bison
CTGGGACACCCTTTCGAGGGCAGGACATGGGTGCAGGCCAGCCCAGCGCCTGTCACCCCGGCGCCCGCAGGCTGAGATCCACATCCCGGGGCTTCTGTCCCCCGCCCCCGCTGCTCACTCAACCGCCTGCCTTTCATCCACCTTCCTCGTTTGCTCCAGAACCTCCTGACCGGGGCGGTCCTGCTGCCCGTCAGGACGGCGTGGCTTTGTCCTGCTGATCTCCACGGCACGAAGTGATCTGCCGAAATCAAAACAGAGCGGCCTTACCCTTTCTGGGGGGTGCTGACAGGTGGGCGGCGTGCCTGCGGGTCAGTGTCCACGCGGGGCCAGGGGAGGTTCCCCGTTCATCAGTCCACAGACCGGCCCTCGAGTGTGGCCACGGGGGTCACCTGTCTTCTTTGGGTGCAGAAAATACTATTTGTAATATGTATGTATATGTGTGTGTGTGTCCAAGTGTCTGCGTGTTCGGTTGTCTGTCTTTGCGGCCCCATAGACTGCAGCCCACCAGGCCCCTCTGTCCATGGGATTCTCCAGGCAAGAACACTGGAGTGGGTTGCCATTTCCTCCCCCAGGGGATCTTTCCAACCCAGGTCTGCACTGCAAGCCGATTTTTTTTTTTTTTTACCATCTGAGCCACCAGGGAAGCCCAAAATATATATGCATATTGATATGTATATGTGTATTTTCTTTAAAGGCTCATCTTACTTGCAAACACAGACTGCTAAGTCACTGTGAAAAAGTCAGTAAACACCTTTGGTCCCAATTCCTTCACTCCTGCTCCGAAGAGTAAGACGAACATCAGAAAATATGCAGACTTGCCAAGGTCGACTTGTTACTGACCCAAAGCTGCTCCCTTCACGAATACAGCATCTTTCCCGAATACAGCATCTTTCCAAGGGACCGGAAACGATCAGTCCTCTTTTCTCTCACTGTGCTCAGAGCAAAGTAAATCCCAAGGAGGGAAGCGGGATGCTACCCAGGCGAGTGTCAGTGTGTTTGAAGAGGAAGATCAGCAGTGACTATACAGGGACCCCTCGGGATTATCCAGGCAAACCCCCACTCCTGTCTGTGAGCTGCTAAGACCCCAGGATGCATCAGGATCCCAGAGCACCTTTGGGAATGTGGGTAGAGATGAGACTTCTGGGCCAGTGTTTGTAACGGGCCTGGCACTTCAGGACAGGCACAGAGAGAAGTGTCTAGACTCTCCGGATAGATGATCGCAGCCAGCGAGGGCGTGAATGAGACAGTCCCTCTCATGAGAACGTACCAGGCCTCTGACCCTCGTGGCTGAGATGGAGAAGCCCGCTCATTACCCATCGCTGTGCCTGCAGCCTCAGGGCAGGCCTGGGGTCCAATGGCCCCCACGAGTCCTCCCGCCGTCTCTGCACAATTTTGGGGTCTGCTTCAAAATCACTAGGGCCTGACGAGCATTCCAGGGAACCCTCTTTCGGTGACGGACACTCCCACTCGTATATAAATAAGAAGCCCCAATGCAATTTAAAGCAGCTTCCACTCATCTGGTGCTGATGCGGGAGATGGGACGACTGGCTCCTCCCAGGCTCCCTTGGCATTGCCTAAGCAGACAGGCATCCCATTCTGTCGCTAATTCTTAAGCATCTCCAGTTTTTTGTTTTTTACTCCGAATGATGTATCAAATAACAGATACACCAAATAACATGGGGTACCTTTAATTTGATACAGGTTTTCTTTGGCAAGATATCACCTCTGAATGCCAATATCCAAGGTAACCCGGTTCTGTAAATATAAGAGGTTTCCAGGTCTGCTCTGGTTACAGCTGAGAGTCTCATAATCCAATCATCTTTTACACCAGCCCCAGACTTCTCTAACTGCTGAAGTGGGATCTGATGACGTGTAGGAAGGTCCCATAAACCACTGCGTCTGACCTGTTCTGGGTTCCAAGGATGCAACTTCAGGACCCAGATGCCAAGTTTTGGGGGACAGAAAAGCTCCCTCTGTAGTGAGGAGGGGCAAGAGAACCCCCAAAGCAAAACAACTGCCCTACTGGGAAGCATTGAGCCAACAAATGTTTTTAAGCGCACAGTTTTAACGACGACTGCTTTCTACCCCTGAAATGCCAACTTCACTTGCTGGCACTGTGTGCGACGAGCTATAAAAAGCCAGAAATGTCCGTCTCACGCAGCACCCCATGGAGCCTTTTGGGAAATGACGAATGTGGCCTTTCAGCCCCTGCACGA
>NW_011494943.1:1665538-1666328 GCF_000754665.1 Bison bison bison
TTTTTTGTTTTGTATTTTTTGGCCGTAACATGTGGCATATGAGATCTTAATTCCTTCAACAGAGATCACACCTGCACCAGTGTGAGAAGTGTGGAGTCTTAACCACTGGCCCACCAGGGAGGCCCCCTCCCTTTCTTTCCTCTGCTTAGACTGTCCTACAGATCTATGCAAGAGAGAAGCCAGACTCCCCCTCCATCCTCTTGCAAATGGAATCCACCTGGCATGAAATCAGCACCAAGAGAAAACACTGGTCCCCAAGACCTGTGCCCCAGCGGCTGCCTCTCTCTGCCTCCAGGAGGAACGGTCAGGGAGCCCCCCACGTTTCGGCCTAAACACTGCTTCCATCTCGAGATGATTCCAAGCTGACCGTCCCGGCTGCTCTCTAACTAAAGCTCACTAGAGGGGCTCTCTGCTGCCCGGAACAGAAGCTTGAAGGCTCAGAACCAGGGGGACAAGCTTCTCCTCTCCCCAAGACGTGCGAAGGAGCCCTGCCCAGCGCCCAGCCCAGCCTGGGGCCGCCTCTGCCGGCAGGGCTGAAGCAGGGGCTGGGTGTGGGGCTGGGCTAGAAGGGCCGGGGGTGGGGGAGGTCCCCGCTGACAAGTGGCTCTGCAGGGTCTGTCTGTCAGAGAAGAGGGGCCGAGGGCCCCGTCCTGTCAGAGCATCACCTGTAGCACGAGGGCGCCAACGTTCTGCTAGGACATGAGGCACCTCGGGAAAAGGAGTTTACGGGCAGGTTCCTCCCCCGTGAGCTGTGAAAACACAGCTAAAGAAGCGGAACTGAGGCCCCGGT
>NW_011494943.1:1666428-1667403 GCF_000754665.1 Bison bison bison
AGGCCGCGAGACCGCCTGGGAGAGAACGCGCCGTCCTAACACGCGGGTGGGCTAGTCTGGGCGGAGGCCCACCGCACGCTAAACCCCGCTGGCTTCCCGGGTGTCCGGGCAGGATTAGGTGGTGCGGAGACAACGGGAAAGAGGCTCCGCCCGGGCGGAGGGGAGGGCCCTTCCAGGCACAGGGACCGAGCTCTAGGGGCCTCCGGTGCTCACAGGAGGGAACTCGTTCTCGTCGTCCAGACAAACCGGTCCCGTTGCAAACTCGTGTTCGGGAATGACCTCCCCGCGGAGCGCCCCGCCGTCCTCGGAGTAACCTGCAGAACGGCAGTGCGGTGTGAGAAACGCTGGGGGCGCTGATCTCAGGCCTAGGTCGCGGGCCCACCCACCCGGCACGGTGACCACCCAGTAACCCGCGGGCCCACCCGGCACGGTGACCACCCAGGCCCCCTGGGCCCGCTCACCCGGCTCGGTGACCACCCAGGCCCCCCGGGCCCGCTCACCCGGCACGGTGGAGGCTGCGGACGCGCTTGGCCTGGCTACCGTCGCGGCGTAAGACTGAGGTAAGGGCGGTCTGAGGTCATTTTCTTTATTCTCTTCGCTGGTTCCTGAGCCAAGCAAGCTACCGGCAGCGATGGAGGGGGCAGGGAGAGACGAGTGATCACCTCCCGCCCAGGACACCTCCCGAGGAAGAGCCGGGGAGGCCGGGCCTGGCCCCGGGTTCAGGCGCAGCCCCGCGTCGGTTCCCCGGACCAGCACGCCCTCCGACGGCCGGGTCAGTCCTGAACGTCCCATCCCTGGTTCCGGAACCTGCGCCCACCTGTGCGGTCCAGGCGGGGACGCGCAGGCCGGCTCTCCAGGGGGCCCAGGCCAGGGGCGTCCTGCCCGCAGACGGCAGGAGAGGTCTCCGTTCAGTTTGGCAAACACGTCCCAGGGACCCCGGGGAAGGAGGGGCCGGCAGGGATAGCCCGGCATGCC
>NW_011494943.1:1667571-1668068 GCF_000754665.1 Bison bison bison
TCCACACGCCCGAGGCCCGGTGGCCGGGAGCCTGGGTTTCTGGGGATCTCCTTGCGGTGTGTCCTACTGATCTCCCTTGACGATGGCTCCTTGTCTTTGAATGTAACTGTGTGGATGAGACACAAGGTCGCTCCTGAACCCTGCACAGCAGGCCGAGTGGGATGCTGCCTCTATCTTTAACAGCGAAGGAAACGGTGGGAAACTGGTCCCCAGCTTTACGGGCTCAGTTCAGTTCAATTCAGTCGCTCAGTCCTGTCCGACTCTTTGCGACCCCATGAATCGCAGCACGCCAGGATTCCCTGTCCATCACCAACTCCCGGAGTTTACCCAAACCCATGTCCATTGAGTTGGTGATGCCATCCAGCCATCTCATCCTCTGTTGTCCCCTTCTCCTCCTGCCCCCAATCCCTCCCAGCATCAGAGTCTTTTCCAATGAGTCAACTCTTCGCATGAGGTGGCCAAAGTACTGGAGTTTCAGCTTTAGCATCATTCCTTTA
>NW_011494943.1:1668168-1668453 GCF_000754665.1 Bison bison bison
CACCCCGTGCCCCCTCTGCTCTGGGCTCAGGGGACGCAACAGCGAGTCCTGAAAGCCCGGCTTTCTGACAACTGGCCTCTTCACCTGTGGGTCTTGATTAGGACACAGTCTCCTCCGTCCTGAGGGTCCAGGTTGTAGACGTAAAGGTGCCCACTGGACGAGACGACCAGGAGCCGCGGCAGCTTCTGGATCCTGAGGGCCGAGAAGACACGCGCTGCGGTGCCCACGTACGTGTGTGGGCTCAGACCCGTTTCCAGGGGCCAAGCCCCGCCCCCCGCGGCCCCC
>NW_011494943.1:1668553-1670645 GCF_000754665.1 Bison bison bison
GCCCATGAATCGCAGCACGCCAGGATTCCCTGTCCATCACCAACTCCCGGAGTTTACCCAAACCCATGTCCATTGAGTTGGTGATGCCATCCAGCCATCTCATCCTCTGTTGTCCCCTTCTCCTCCTGCCCCCAATCCCTCCCAGCATCAGAGTCTTTTCCAATGAGTCAACTCTTCGCATGAGGTGGCCAAAGTACTGGAGTTTCAGCTTTAGCATCATTCCTTTTAAAGAAATCCCAGGGACTGGATTCAGAATGGACTGGTTGGATCTCCTTGCAGTCCAAGGGACTCTCAAGAGTCTTCTCCAACACCACAGTTCAAAAGCATCAATTCTTCAGCACTCAGCTTTCTTCACAGTCCAACTCTCACATCCATACATGACCACTGGAAAAACCATAGCCTTGACTAGACGGACCTTTGTTGGCAAAGGAATGACTCTGCTTTTGAATATGCTATCTAGGTTGGTCATAACTTTCCTTCCAAGGAGTAAGCATCTTAATTTCATGGCTGCAATCACCATCTGTAGTGATTTTGGAGCCCCCAAAAATAAACTCAGCCACTGTTTCCACTGTTTCCCCATCTATTTCCCATGAAGTGATGGGACCAGATGCCATGATCTTAGTTTCTGAATGTTGAGCTTTAAGCCAACTTTTTCACTCTCCTCCTTCACTTTCATCAAGAGGCTTTTTAGTTCTTCTTCACTTTCTGCCATAAGAGTGGTGTCATCTGCATATCTGAGGTTATGGACGGGCTAGTTTTACAAAAATCTTTCCAACGTTCAGCTTTAACAGGCGCGCTTAAAGGTCTTAGATAAGACGTCTGTCCACCCCACAGGAGTTTGCACCTGGACTTTGGAACTTTATAAATCCATAAAAATGGGAAACTTCTTCGAGACAGTATCACTGGAATGAGGAGGTTAAAACTTCCGTGCCAGCTTGCAGCTGCCCCCGAGGAGAAGAGACCAAGCAGACGGAGACTGGCTGATGGTGGGGGAGGGGTGCTGGATGGCAAGGTGGTGGGGTGGAGTGGAGGGGCACGGGTTTGCCTTTACTTGCCCTTCCTGGCTCCCTTCTCTAGGCTTTCCCTTAAATACGTTTGCATGTCTGGGGCATCCCACACTTTGGGAAATAAATCAGTGAGGGTTTCTGCCTGGCGGGGGCAGGGGGTGGGGTGTGGGGCTGGACATACGTGGCGAGGGTGCAGATGTTCCTGTGGCCGGAGAAGCCCAGACGCCCGGTGGCGAAGGCCCTGTCCTGGTTCATCATGTCGGACACCTGGGTGGGGAGGTAGCTGGATGCAGCCAGGAACATCTTCCCCATGTAGCCGGTCCAGGTTGAGGGCTCCTCGGGTCGGCTGGGGAGCAAAGTGAGCGAGGGTGAGACCGAGCCCCCCCCCCAGGCCTCCGCACAGGAAGGGGCCGTGCCCTGCTGTGACATCCTGCCCACGGTGGCTGGGGACGTGCCCTGCCAGCCGTGCCCCAAGGGCTCGTGTGTTCCGGGGAGGAGCCCTCGCATGGCAGCTGAGCGGCTCCGGGTGCTGCGGCCTCTCTCCATTCAGGAGATGGAAACTGATCATGGCTCTGATTTCTAGGCTGCTGGGAGGGGGCTGGGGAGAGGGAGACGGAGTCGGTCCCTGGCCGCTGTAACAAGCCCAGGCCTGTTCTGGGCTCACCCAGAAAAGAACAGGCCGATCTCAGAGTCAGACCTCGAGGCCAGACTGTGTGGGCAGCGAACCCCGGGGCGAGAGGCCTGCGCGGTGTAGCCTTACGGTCCGGAGCCACCTGAGTGGGCGCCAGGATGCTCACAGGTGGGGGAGTCCACGGGGCCTGCTGCGCCCTCTGCAGCCGCCACCTGTGCCCCATCCCGGGGTCTCTGCCAGACAGGAGGGTGGGGGACGGGACGGCTCTGCCGTGAGCCGGCAGTGGACAGGACGCACACCTGCCTCCGTGCCGGGCAGGACAGATGCATACCCGGGGCAACCCGCTGAGGCTGCAGGACGGACAGGGGGACACGGGACGGACGGGGAGACGGGGGACAGACGGGGGGACGCGGGACAGTCGGGGGCGGGATGAAGGGCGGACGGGGAACGCGGG
>NW_011494943.1:1671001-1679955 GCF_000754665.1 Bison bison bison
ACGGGGTGGACGCGAGACAGACGGGAGCGGGATGCGGGGTGGACGGGGGTATGCAGGACGGAAGGGGGGACGCAGGACAGGGGCAGGACGCGGGACGGACAGTGGGGACACGGACAGACGGGGGGAAGCGGCCCCAGCTCAGGGCCCTGGGGTTTGCTTCTCGCCATCACCACCTGGACATCCCCTGGCCGTGGGGTCTCGTCCAGAGGCACCCGGCGCTCCCAGGCCCATGTCCTCCCAGCGTCCTGGCTTCACGGACAGGCCTGCGGTCCCTGGGGCTCTGTGCTGAGGGGCCGGGGTCTACAGAGGCCCCGGCTGCACCCAGGCTCCGCATCTGAGGCGGACGCAACACAGACGTGCGGAGAGAAGACGTGAGCGCGTCCGCAGGGACGCCCAGCCAGGGGGCCGCCGGGAGCACAGCCGGGGTGCTCCTCCCCGGGAGGCGGGGCCTTTGGGTTGCCTGCTCGGAGAACTGAAGCAGCCACACCGCGGGGCGGGCGCACAGCAGGTGCTCTCTCGTAATGGGGTCTCTGGGGTTGCAGTGAGCAGGAGGCTTTGGGGGAGTCCCAGGCTGGGCCCTGAGGCAGGTCTGACTCAGAGTCGGGGTGGGGGAGTGGTGGGAAGACAGGTCGGATGCAGAGACAGACGAGCAGCGGGAGTCAGCGCCCCGGTGGACGGGGCAGGGAGGCCTGAGGCAACTAGAGAGGAGTCCCTGTGCTGCCACTGAGCCCAACACGGCCAGAGAAACACAGACACTGTTTTAGATGCCCTGACTGCTGCACGGTGGGCCGCGAGCATGTGCTGCTCCTCGCCATGAAGTCTGTGACACCGACGTGCACGCCCCGGGCTGCAGCCCAGCACAGGCTCTCCCCGCCCAGGGTCAGCCTGGAGCCCTGGAGGCCCAGGCAGGCGCGTGGTGCTGGAGAGGAAGCACTCAGGCAGACCGTGGGGATGCTGCCAGCTCAGATCCAGTCCCAGCCACACAGCGTGTCACACAGCTGTTTTGTTTTTCCCATGTGTGTAATGGTGATGCTCACGCTATCTTGCAGCCTGGTTAGTGTACACTGGGAAGATGTCTAAAAACAGCGTCCATGCCTTCATTTAAAGCATGCCTTATTGCTAAAAGATGCTGACCATCACCTGAGCCCTCAACGAGTCATACATCCTTTTGCAATCCTCACACCAAAGATCACCGATGACAGCTCACCATGAAAACGGAATAATCACGCCAAAGTTTGAAATATGCTCAGGACAACCGAAATGTGACCCAGAGACAGAAAGCCAGCAGACGCTGGGGGTGGGAAGTTGGCCCGGGTGGCAGAACGGCCACAGATCTTCAGTTTTAAAAGCTCAGCAGGGGCGAAGCAGGTCCACGCTCAAGGCTCTGGCACAAGGCTGGCCTGAGCATGGCCGTATTGACACCGAGAGCCCACCGAGAGCGCTCTGCTGAGTGCTGAGTTGGTTTCCCTCTGAGCCCAGCGCTACACTACAAGGAACCTGCCAGAGACTTCACACGCACACACGATCGTTGTTGCATCAGGTTCTGCAGACGAGCACACGGGAGTCCAGTCACAGCAGCTCACCTGCCTGCGGCCTCCTGCTTACGGGAGCGCGGCTGCGGGCTCAGGAGGGCAGCCCCTGAGCCCCAGGGGTTGCCCCGAGTCTGCCGCTGACACACTCACCACGTTAGTGGAGACAGCGAGTAACACAGGCTCGCGGCCTTAGCAGAGAAGTCAGGGGGCGCTGGTCAGACCAGGACCCCACTCCTCTCATTCATCGGTCCCCAGCCTTTTGGGCACCAGGGCCTGGATTCATGGTAGACAGTTCTTCCACGGACTAAGGGGGAGGGGATGGTTTGGGGATGATTCAAGCCCAGGTAGCACTAGTGTGGGTTCGATCCCTGGGTCGGGAAGATGCCCTGGAGGAGAGCATGATAACCCACTCCAGTATTCTGGCCTGGAGAGTCCCATGGACAGAGGAGCCTGGCGGGCTACAGTCCACGGGGTCACACAGAGTCGGACACGACTGAAGCGGTTTAGCATGCACACACGCAAGCACATCCCGCTGATTGTGCACTTCATCTCTGGTTTTACACCGCTGCTGGCCTGAGGGGAGGAGCCCGATCCTCGGCCTGCAGGTGGGCCCTGCTCTAGTCTCCAGGGGGTTTCCGGTCCTACCTGTTGGCGAGATGCTCCAGCTTGAAGATGTGCACGGTCTCTGTGTTGCTGGAGGCGCAGAGGAACTGCGAGTCCATGCTGAAAGCCAGGGAGCTGATGGTCACGTACCTGCAGACACAGCCACAGTGGGAGGGTGAGCCCGGGAACGAGCGAGGCGAGCGGCCTCCTGCTTGGAATCAGCTTCATAAGAAAAGAGACACATAAACGTATCCCGGAGAGTCCGGGCGCAGGCAGGCCTCGTTGCGTTGGGCTTCACCTCGTGGTGGCTGCAGACTGCAATTTTTTACGAACTGGGGGCTCGTGGGGCCCTGCGTGGAGCTTGTCCTCTGGGGCGGTCTTCCCCACAGCATGTGCTCCCTCTGTGTCTCTGGGTCACGTTTCAGTCCCGCTTAACATATTTTAAGCTTTCTCGTGATTATTCTATTTGTCATGGTGATCTGTCATCAGTGGTCCTTGGTGTGACAACTATAAAAGGGTTGACTCGCTGAAGGCTCACGTGATGGTCAGCATTGTTTAACAATGAGGCATATTTTAAACTTCAGGCACGTACACTGGGTTTTAGGGCTTCCCTGGTGGCACTAGTGGTAAAGAACCCGCCTGCCAATGCAGGAGACACAAGAGACTCGGGTTCAATCCCTGGGTCGGGAAGATCCCTTGGAGAAGGGCATGGCAACCCACTCCAGTATTGTTGCCTGGAGAATCCCATGGACAGAGGAGCCTGGTGGCCTACAGTCCTTGGGGCCGTAGAGTCGGACACGACTGAAGCGACTGAGCACGCGCAGACACACACGGTGAACACAGACCTTTTCATCCCTCTCCGGAACTCATAGAGCTTCTGCCCGTCGGGAACGGAGAATACCCGGATGACAGTGCCCTGGAGGAGAGAGCAGGTGGGCGTTTCTTCCTGCAGACCTGCCCCTTTGGAGGGGAGCTCCCTGGATTGGTCTGGACCATCTGACCCCGGAGAGAAAACACGGAGGGCTGTCCACATGCCGTGTAAGCTGCTCTTGGAAGGTGACTTGAACAGCCTCCGTCTCCCTGTCCTCCCCACCCAAGCCCAAGGCGCTGGCTGCTCCATCCGTCTGCTCTGGCTTCCCAGAACCCCGATCTGTCTGTGAAGACGGGCACGCCGGTTCTTGGTCAGACCGCGAGGCTCTGGGCAGAACTGCTCACGCCCTACACGCGGAGGCCCTGGGTCTGCAGAGATGATAGATGAGGCGGCACACTCGGGGTCGAGGGCCTCCCTCTAAAGTGAGTTCCGAGCGCTGGTGCCATGGTCCCCCCCAGCAGCTCCTTGGCGCCTGGGGCCCTCCGCACCCCTGGCAGAGGGGGGCCCCCAAGGACACGGCCGCGGGCAGCACTCACCTTCTCTGAGGCGCTGGCCAGCCTGGAGCCCGAGGAGTTGAAGGCGATGGCGGCCAGCGTGCCCTCGTGGGCAGCAATGGTGCACACGGGCTTCTGTTGGCGACAGGGCCGGCGGGGTCGATGGCGGGGCGCCGGGGTGCCGTCCACCTCCCGCCCCTCCCCCTTCCTTCCGAGACGCCCCCCCCCTTGCCGGGCTGTCCGGGTCTAGGCTCGGCTTCAAGGCCGCTGCGTTTCCGTCCCTTCTCCTGCCCTTGGGGAGACGGTGACCAGCCGTGGGCTGATGCACCTCTGGGGCCCGGCTCCGGGGAGCTCGGTGGGCAGGGGCAGCACAGGCGCAGGCGTCGCAGAGCGCACCGCGGCCCACAGGACACGCGTCACTCCATTTGACTGCCTCGTGGCGACGTGGACGCATGGCGACGGGCGCAGAGCGCGTGATGGTCCCGTGCACACCCAGGGCCGCGGCCCTGCCCGCCCCTCACCTCCCGGCCGCGAGCCCGCCCCTCACCCGGAGCTGACCACGCGGCCGCGCGGACTGACCAGGGAGTGTCCATCGTAGAGCACAATCTCGCCTGTGGTCAGGCTCCCGGGGTAGGCCACGTAGGAATTGGAATGGTTGATGGAGAGCGCGCACAGACCTGGAGGAGGAAGCCCAGTGAGCAGCTGGGTCCGCGGGACCGGGCGGGGGGCCGGGCGGGGAGCAGCCCCTGAGCGGCTGGGTCCGCTGGAGCCGGGCGGAGGGTCGGGCCGGGGAGAGCAGCCCCCGAACGGCTGGTTCCCCGGGCCCCGCGGGGGCCTGGCGGAGAGCAGGGACCGCGGGGCGCTGTCCGCACGCTGCAGGGCCGCAGCGCCACCTGCTGGCGAGGGAGGCGCCGGCCCGCACACCCGGACGCGCAGTGACTCTTAGGGCCCCGAGAACTGAGCTCCCAGGGGAGACCTGCTGACCGGACAGCCACCATGTCCAGGCGCAGCTGAGGGATCGGAAGGCAGAATGCTTTCCCTGCTCTTCTCTGAACTGTGCCCCAGGGCCCAGACATGACATCTGCCTCGCTTCCAACTCAGCCTCTGGGCCGTAAGCTCCCCACTGAAATAAAGGTTCCTACTGGGAAGGGATTTCCCAGTAGGAAGAGCCCGCCTGCAGAGCAGGAGACCCGGGTCCAGTCCCCGGGTGGGGAAGAGCCCCTGGAGGAGATGGCAACCACTCCAGTGTTCTTCCCTGGAGAATCCCATGGACAGAGGAGCCTGGTGGGCGGTGGGCTGCAGTCCATGGGGTCACAAAGAGTCGGACTCGACTCAGCGACTCAGCGCCAACAATAACCGCAGCAAAGGGGCAGGTTGCCTTGGCCTTCTGCGGGTGATTAATTCACTTCGGTTGAAGGGGGGAGGCTGGGTGGTGGAGGGGTAGACCTGTTTAGAAATTATTTCTGCGCAAAGGTCCTGCCTTGCTGAGGGGAATGGCCCCCACCCAGGGGAAATTCCCTAGAGGGCGGTGAACCATGTGTCAGTCATCGGACAAAGTGAAGAAAGGGGACCTTTTGGATTTAAGACGCTTCAGCGATATTTGGAAGCATGAAGACACAATCAAACCACTGAATCAAACCTAAGCCATTTTTGTTTACAAGGGGATTGGAGCAGGGCAAGTTGGGGAGGACCCTAAGGGCATTTAAGTAAAGGATTTTCACAACATTGGTTTCGATGAACACAGGTGTTTGTGACAGAAGTGAATTCAGAGAATCCCCAGAACCAAAAGCATCACCAGAACAGGAACCTGGAGATCAGACAAGAGAGACATCTTTTTAAATAAAAAAGCTGGCTGATTCTTTATTACAAGTGAGCCTGTTAAGTGGGTTTCTTATAAAAGCATAAGAGAAACTTTAGATTAGGCTAAAATGGACCTGACCCTAATCTGGGCAGAAGAGCAGAAGTTTTTAAAAAAAGAAAGCAAACGTCGAGAACGGGAGCCAAGGTCCTGCCCAGCTCGGGCTTTGCCGGGGACTTGGCCAGTGCTGTGTTCTAGTCACCTGCCCCACGGCCGCGGGAGGGACAGACTGAGCCCCGCGCCCTCTCCCGAGGCCTCCTGCAGCCTGCCTGCCTGGTCAGGGCCCCCCGGCCTTAGAAGAGACCACCCACACCTTCCCAGTTTTGCTCTGAGAACCCCAATGCTCCATGTTATGTGGGGAATTTGCAATCAAAATGCACTTTCCATAACAGCTAGCCTAAGCAGGCAGAAGGTGTTCTGGCCTCAAGAAAATGGGGAGGGCAGACAGTGAGATCGGTGGCCTGTCTGGTGGATGCCCTCCCAGAGGGGCCCTTAGCAGGGAAGACGCTATGGTTGAACGGGGGCCTCAGCAATGAACCAGAGCAAAGAGTTACGATCTTACAAATGCAGCCGGTAGCTGCCGAAGGGTTCTGAGCACGTGGGTGAAAAAGAAAAAAGCAGTGTTAATCAAAACCACGACGAGACGCCACTTGACACCCACTAGGACATCTCTAATCAAAAAGACAGGCAATTGGAGCCCTCGGACAGCTGCTGGGAGTGTAACGCAGCACGGAGTGGGGCTCTGGAAAACAGCCTGGCAACGCCTCAGAAGGTTAACAGAGGATGATTATATAACCCCCAGCTTCCACTCAAGAGAAATTAAAATGTGCAGCCTCATAGAAACTTACACACGAGCGTTCACAGCAGCGTGATTCGTCACAGTCAAAATGCGGAAGCAGTCCAAGTGTCCATCGACTGATGAACCCACAGATTGAGCCTGGTATCTTCTTACGGTAAATGGTATCAGAGACAAGAAACGAAGCCCTGATTACACATGACGTGGATGAGCCTGGAAGATTCCGTGCTGAGTGCAAGAGGCCTGTTCACAAAGACCAGATGCTGAATGACTGCACTGAATTCCACTTACACGGACTGTCCAGAAATAGATAAGTCTACGGAGACAGAAAGATGGTCAGGGGCGCCTAGGACAGGGCACAAGCGGGTGACGGCCATGAGCTAATGGATTCTGGAGGGGACTGATGAAAACGTTCTAATGCTGACTGCAGCAATGGTTACAACTCTCTGCATGTGAAAGCTACTGAACTGTTTGCTTTAAATGGGTGAATGATGTGGCATTTGAAGGCACATGTGAAGCTCTTGGGAAGCTGTTCTAGGAACATCTGGCTGAGAGAGGCGGCAGATGTGGGTTCAAGACCTGGTCTACTGTCCACCATGTAACTTGGGCTGGGTTATCTCTGCCCTTTCCAGGGTTGATTCCGACCTCTGAGATGAACGAGTCAGGAAGCTGTGGGTATCCAGCCTTTTTTCTAGCTTTACTGTTCCAAGAATCCCAGTTTTCATTAACCTACTTCCTCCACTAAAAATATCGAGGCCCATCTCTGGCAGGGATGGCTGAGAGGCCTCTGAGCAGAAAGACTTGGACAGACCCTTCAGAGTCTGTTTCTCTTTTTAACTGAGGTGTAATCGACATAGAACATTACATGTTTCAGGAGTCCCACACGATGATCTGATATTTATATTACAAAATCATCACCATGATAAGTCCAGTTAACAACCTTCACCACACACAGTTACAAACATTTGTTTTCTGTGATGAGAACTTTGATGGTCTACTCTCTCAGTAACTTTCAAACATGTAGTGCAGGATTATTAACTATCGTTTCCACATCGAAGGGAACACCCCCATGATTTATTTATTTTTTAACTGGAAGTTAGTATCTTTTGACCCTGTTCACCGATTTCACATCCTCCTTTCCCGAGCCTCTGTACACCAACCTGTACCTGTGAGTCTGTGTCTACGAGTCTGTCTATGAGCTTGTTTGTTTTGTTTGAAAAGGCTGCACGTAGGTGAGATCTTACAGTATTAGTCTTCTGCCTGACTGAATTCACTTAGCATGATGCCCTCAAGCTCCATCCATGTCATTACACTGGCAAGACCTCGTTTTTTTCATGGCTGGTTAGATTCCATTATGGAGAAGGCAATGGCACCCCACTCCAGTACTCTTGCCTGGAGAATCCCAGGGACGGGGGAGCCTGGTGGGTTGCCGTATATTGGGTCACACAGAGTCGGACACGACTGAAGCGACTTAGCAGCAGTAGCAGCAGCAGATTCCACTACATCTATGCCCCACACCTCTTTATCTGTTCATCCACTAATGGACGCTGAGGTGTCCCCATGTCTTGGCTGTTGTAAATAATGCTGCTGTGAACATATGCCTGCAGATACCTTTTGAGTTAGTGTTTCCATTTTCCTTGGATAAATAAACAGACGTGGGATTACTTAGTCATAAGGTAGCTGTAGTTCTAGTTTTTAGAGGACTCTGCACGCTCTCCTCCACAATGGTGCACGAATTTTCACTCCCACCAACAGTGCGAGAGGGCTCCCTTTTCTCCGCACCCTAGCCAACACCTGTTACCTCGTCTTTTGATAAGAGCCATTCTGATAGGTGTGAGGTGAACTTCAGAGTTTTATATAAAAATGTAAGCTTCCCAGAAAGGAAGGAAGCTTGAACTTCTTCAGCTAACATGGAACTTTCTGTAACACCTCGTGGAGAGGGAGCAGACACTGGATTCTGACAAGGAGGGGCCAAGGATGGTGGCGAGGGCAGGTAGCCCTCGGTGACCACGAACCGACCCACCTGCCTCTGGCCTGCCCCTCGGCCAGCCCACCTGAACTTAGCCCAGCAGCCTGCACGCTGACCCCCGCAGACTTCAGGAAGGTCCCTGGAAATGCTGAATGCGAGCCGCTTTGTTTGTGTGTGGTCTAGGTCTCAGAAACTGGATGTTGCTACAGGTTTAGGGATTCCTGTTCTGTCACAGGCACCCCCTGGAAACTTTGGTAGGAAGGGAAACGTGCCTTTTCTTTGATATTATTTTATAAGAGAAAAGGGATAGTATAAAAAATTTGTAGAGCCTAGAAATTATAAAGGAAGAGAAGAGAAAGTACACCTAATTCTACAACCCAGAGGCTTCTCACCGTGCTCAATATTTGAGTATATTTTCTTTTGACTTAAAAAAAAAATATATATATATATATATATATCAGATCAAATCAGATCAGTCGCTCAGTCATGTCTGACTCTTTTCGACCCCATGAATTGCAGCACGCCAGGCCTCCCTGTCCATCACCAACTCCCGGAGTTCACTCAGACTCACGTCCATCGAGTCAGTGATGCCATCCAGCCATCTCATCCTCTGCCATCCCCTTCTCCTCTTGCCCCCAATCCCTCCCAGCATCAGGGTCTTCTCCAATGAGTCAATTCTTCGCATGACGTGGCTAAAGTACTGGAGTTTCAGCTTTAGCATCAGTCCTTCCAAAGAAATCCCAGGGCTGATCTCCTTCAGAATGGACTGGTTGGATCTCCCTGCAGTCCAAGGGACTCTCAAGAGTCTTCTCCAACACCACAGTTCAAAAG
>NW_011494943.1:1680055-1680760 GCF_000754665.1 Bison bison bison
ACAGGAAAAACCATAGCCTTGACTAGACGGACCTTTGTTGGCAAAGGAATGTCTCTGCTTTTGAATATGCTATCTAGGTTGGTCATAACTTTCCTTCCAAGGAGAAAGTGTCTCTTAATTTCATGGCTGCAGTCACCATCTGCAGTGATTTTGGAGCCCAGAAAAATAAAGTCTGACACTGTTTCCCCATCTATTTCCCATGAAGTGATGGGACCGGATGCCATGATCTTCGTTTTCTGAATGTTGAGCTTTAAGCCAAGTTTTTCACTCTCCACTTTCACTTTCATCAAGAGGCTTTTGAGTTCTTCTTCACTATCTGCCATAAGGGTGGTGTCATCTGCATATCTGAGGTTATTGATATTTCTCCCGGCAATCTTGATTCCAACTTGTGTTTCTTCCAGTCCAGCGTTTCTCATGATGTACTCTGCATATAGGTTAAATAAACAGGGTGACAATATACAGCCTTGACGTACTCCTTTTCCTATTTGGAACCAGTCTGTTGTTCCATGTCCAGTTCTAACTGTTGCTTCCTGACCTGCATACAAATTTCTCAAGAGGCAGATCAGGTGGTCTGGTATTCCCATCTCTTGAAGAATTTTCCACAGTTGATTGTGATCCACACAGTCAAAGGCTTTGGCATAGTCAAGAAAGCAGAAATAGATGCTTTTCTGGAACTCTCTTGCTTTTTCCATGATCCAGCAGATG
>NW_011494943.1:1680860-1681098 GCF_000754665.1 Bison bison bison
GATCCAGCAGATGTTGGCAATTTGATCTCTGGTTCCTCTGCCTTTTCTAAAACCAGCTTGAACATCAGGAAGTTCACAGTCACATATTGCTGAAGCCTGGCTTGGAGAATTTTGAGCATTACTTTACTAGCGTGTGAGATGAGTGCAATTGTGCGGTAGTTTGAGCATTCTTTGGCATTGCCTTTCTTTGGGATTGGAATGAAAACTGACCTTTTCCAGTCCTGTGGCCACTGCTGAG
>NW_011494943.1:1681198-1682563 GCF_000754665.1 Bison bison bison
TGCCTTTCTTTGGGATTGGAATGAAAACTGACCTTTTCCAGTCCTGTGGCCACTGCTGAGTTTTCCAAATTTGCTGGCATATTGAGTGCAGCACTTTCACAGCATCATCTTTCAGGATTTGGAAGAGCTCAACTGGAATTCCATCACCTCCACTAGCTTTGTTCGTAGTGATGCTTTCTAAGGCCCACTTGACTTCACATTCCAGGATGTTTGGCTCTAGGTGAGTGATCACACCATCGTGATTATCTGGGTCATGAAGATCTTTTTTTGTACAGTTCTTCTGTGTATTCTTGCCATCTCTTCTTAATATCTTCTGCTTCTGTTAGGTCTATACCATTTCTGTCCTTTATCGAGCCCATCTTTGCATGAAATGTTCCTTTGGTATCTCTGATTTTCTTGAAGAGATCCCTAGTCTTTCCCATTCTGTTGTTTTCCTCTATTTCTTTGCAGTGATCGCTGAAGAAGCCTTTCTTAGCTCTTCTTGCTATTCTTTGGAACTCTGCATATTTGGGTTTTTATGTGGTTTGGGGACTTTAGGCTTGACACACATTTTCATAGATCACGGTCAGCTATAATTCCACCAGAATGGTCTGGCTGTGAGCCTTCTGCAGCTGGAGAAGAAATGCCTGCTTTTCATTCAAGAACCACTGGCATCATCAGCTGCAATGAGAAGGAGGTCCTGTGATTCTAAGTCATTCTTCACTTGGTATTTACAGCTGTTGTTGTTTAGTTGCTAAGTCATGTCCAACTCTTTGAGACCCCGTGGACTGTAGCCCGCCAGGCTCCTCTGTCCATGGGATTTCCCAGGCAAGAATACTGGAGTGGGTTGCCATTCCCTTCTCCAGGGGATCTTCCAGACTCAGGGCTCGAACCTACGTCTCCTGCAACGGCAGAAGGATTCTTGACCGCTGAGCCACAAGGGAAGCCCCAGTATTTAGAGTATTATACGTCAAACTTCAAGCAAGTTAACAGTTGTTTATAAAGTGCAGCTGCCTCTGGGTTGATTAATGGGATATGCTTTCCAGTTTTTAAAAAGAGAAAGGAGAGAAGGCATGTCTGGACTCACAGGTGCTCTGTGCTCGGACCCCACCTGTGGTCCGTCTTCGAAAGAGCTCTCACTGGGGAGCAGCCACCCTACCCGGTTACCCACACCGCCGTGGGGTGCAGGCTGCTCCCCAAATATTCCCTGAAAGCCTGTGAAGCCAACAGTGTCCCCACATTCGGCGGCTGGTGGATTTTTATGGAGATTTCCATGCTCAGCCGCTCAGGGCGTAGACTGCTGTGCTGCCAGGAAATTAGCTTGGACTCCATGGGGCAGACCGTTTGGAGGAAGCGGCTGGCCGCACAGCAGTCTACGCCCTGAGC
>NW_011494943.1:1682663-1688029 GCF_000754665.1 Bison bison bison
GCCTTTGGGAGGAAGCGGCTGGCCGCCTCTGACACAGGAGGGGCGGGCACCACACGGACTGACAGAAGGAAGGAAATTCACAGCCTCAGCGTGCTGGGCGGGAAGTGGTGGCAGGACGCAAAATGTCCTGTGCCCGAGTGCCCCAAAGCAAAGACACTCAGTCTGTGTGCCTGAGCCTGTTGGCCACGCGGTCCCATCTCCTTCCTGAACCCATGAAATTCATCAGATCCAGAGCCCCAGTTTCCACCTCACAGGTTTTCGTGCAGAAAATCAACAAGAGGCTGGGAACAGACAAAGGAGACTCCTGGCCTCTGATCTTATATTGGTGATTTCTGCCGCCTCACAGGGTCTGCTGGGGGTTCCTGGGTGAGGCACGGTCTTGTCCTTGCAGGGGAGTTCTGACCATCCGGAGGCTGCTGTCCTGATGAGCCTTGAGGAGCCCTGCCCATAATATCTCCACGAAGGGCTTTTCAACTGAGGTAGAAACACAGCTGGCAAGAAGTCCCGGGGCGTGAGACACGGGGCCCTTGTCTCAGGCGGGGGCTCACCTGTCGGGTTTGCGGGAATATCCAGGATGGTTTTCAGAAGCTTCATGTCCTTGATGTTGTGAATGTAAATGGACTCCTCCAGGCAGACCAGCAGCCTCTGAAATCACACGGACCATCGGTTACTAGGGATGGAGAAACACCTGGCCCTCTGAACTCACCCCTCCATCCTGTGGGTCCTAACTTGATTCTGAGCCTAAATGCGCAGGAATTGTGGCCATCGGTTTGAAGATTACCTTATGGACGTGTGCCCACTTTTCCATCACCATCCATTGGACAGAAGTGCAAAGTGCAGAATTTGGGGAAATTTCGTTTAGAAATTGAGATTTCTTTCTTTTTTTCTTGTACTTTGCATGTTCAGTCACTAAGTCATGTCTGACTCTTTGCGACCCCATGGACTGTGGCCCGCCAGGCTCCTCTGTCCATGGGATTCTCCAGGCCAGAATACTGGAGTGGGTTGCCATGCCCTCCTCCGGGGGATCTTCCCGACCCAGGGATCGAACTCGTGTCTCCTGTACTGCAGGCGGATTGTTTCCCATCTGGGAAGGGGCTTTCAGCCTGGGGGCTCCTGCCTCCAGCAGCCCCTGCTCCCCACTCCTGCAGCCTCGGCTTCCTCCAGACCATTGCTTCTTAGGCCCTGATGAGCACCGAGCGTCCCAGGGGCAAAGCCTGGAGACGCTGGTTCAGGGGTTTTTAACACGGACCCTGGGAGTGAGGACCACCACTCCCGGTCCAAATCGTTCATCCCGGGAACAACGCTTGGGAAGGAAGGACCTAAAATTACTCTGAGAAGCAGCCGGCTCTCCTTCTGAGAAAGCCTGATGTTCTCTTCTTCTAGTAAGACTTTCCCCACTCAGAACTTCTCAGGAGACTGCCACTTGAACCAAGCAGGAAAATAACACTGAAACACCTCTCTCAGTTTTATCTGAGGCTCTGCGACCACAGTGCTGGATGCCCAGAGGTGAAAAAGTAGATTCTCACAGGGTCTCCGACTTGATGGCATGTTTTAGTGTTCCTCTGTAAAACGGACATTCCCTGACTTACCCAGCGCTTTGCCATTTTCCCGCACTTACTATGGCTTGACTAGAGTGTTCTGTGCTCCATTACTAACCAGTGGGCTTCCCTGGTGGTTCTGATGGTAAAGAATCCACCTGCCAGTGCAGGAGACTGGGGTTCAGTCCCTGGGTTGGGAAAATCTCCTGGAGGAGGGCATGGCAACCCTCTCCAGTATTCTTGCCTGGGAAATCCCATGGACAGAGGAGCCTGGAGGGCTACAGTCCATGGGGTCAAAAAAAGACTTGGACATCACTTAGAGAGTCAGACAGGGCTGAGCGGCTTTCACTCATTAACCGCGCCGTCTCTGTGGAACCCGGGGCTGGCCTCTAGCTTGACTTTCACTCATTAACCGCGCCGTCTCTGTGGAACCCGGATTAACCGCGCCGTCTCTGTGGAACCCGGGGCTGGCCTCGAGCTCAGCTCAGTCCCTGCCACCCTTGGCTCTCATCTACTCTCCTAGGTTCTAGAAGAAAAGCTCCTTTTATCCTAAATAGTTAGGAAATGATTTGTAGAGCCTGCTCTCAGAAGCATCCATCCAGTCACTCCCCATCTGGACAATGAGGGTCCCTCAGAACAGATGGTCAAAGAAGTGTGGATGTTTACAAACCCAGATATGTCGGGTTTATTGTCTTTATTCCACAGAATACGCTTTCCTCTGTTAGTGTTAGGGGATCAAGAGCCACTAAAAATGAAAAATCACAATTACACAATTTTCTTCCTTTTTACCCAGATTTAGAGGAAAATGGGGGTTTTCTTTCCTCTTAACTCCCTGTACAAATCTTGGACTTTCCCCGTTTTTTTCAGAAGGGAGCTGCACTGCCTGAGGACCCAATGAAACAGCCGAGCAGCCCCTTTTTTTCACATCCTCTGGGGGGAGGGGCGGGACCCCAGCCTGGCAGGGAACAGGCTGAGGCTGCCCCCCTAAGCCAAAAGTGACGTCCCAAACCTGAACGTTGTTCTCAAATTTATCAGTCTTTTATTGATTTTGGCTCTTGTTAGAAAAACTCTTCTCTATACACAGATTAAAGAGGAATTTTATTTATGCTTTCCTTTTTAAAAAATCTTAAAAAAAATTTTTTTTTAAAATTTTGTAACCAGTGGGCTTCCCTGGTGGCTCAGTGATAAAGAATCTGCCTGCAATGCAGAGGACCCAGGTTTGGTCCCTGGGTCGGGAAGATGCCCTGGAGGAGGGAATGGCAACCCACTCCAGTGTTCTTGCCTGGAGAATCCCGTGGACAGAGGAGCCTGGAGGGCTACAGTCCATGGGATCACAGAGAGTCGGCCGTGACTGAGCGACTAACACTCACTTATAGTCGTTTAACAGACTGTTGTGAAAGCATTAGGGACAGCAAAGGGACTCAGCCACACACACATGTGTCCGTTCCCCACCAAACTCCCCTCCCGTCCAGGCTGCCACGTGACACTGAGCAGAAGCCTCTGTGCTCGAGAGTACGACCACGTTTGTTATCCGTTTTAAGCAGAGCCATGTCTAGAGGTCCATTCCAAACTCCCTAACTATCCTTCCCCCCCAATCTTCCCCCTGGCAACCATAAGTTCCTTCTCTAAGTCTGTGAGTCTGTTTCTGCCAAATCTGGACATTTTTAAGAAAAGCAAACCCTGAAGACTTTCCAGACCTGTTTCAGATCATCTTTTAGGAGCAGAAACATTAAAGGAAGAGAGCCCTGCTCGGCCCGAGGTCCGGTTGGCTTGGCCACGACAGCGCGAAGTTCTAGGCGCCAGGCTGTTCTTTAGGAGGTGGGGGAGGGGAGCTCTGAAGTTAATGAGTGTTTTATTAAGGAGAGGCTGGCAGCAAAGTTTAACAGCCCCATTTGCTGATGAAAATATTGGAGAGTGAGCAAGTGAGACCGTGTACAAATAAGCATCGTGGATACCATTTGAGGGTTCTGATCTTGACAGGACATTTGCATGAACAGTCTTAAGATTTATACCCTGGCTATCAGCATATGCCAAGATAAAATGCTCTGCGAAGAAATTTAATGTGCAACCAGTAGATATCAGAGACAGCACCGGAGCCAAGAATTGTGCTTAAAAGCCTTCAAGTAAAAAAAATAAAAACAAACCCTCAAACTGCCTTTCTCTCCCTTGCCAGGAACCCGGGTTTATCTTTTTAATCTCCTGCTACTCCTCACTTAAAACCCCCATCTTCTATTTCTCAGGCCATTTTCTGCCACCCTGGACTTCAGGGGATAGTCAGTCCAAAGAAACCATCACTTCCTTCTCACAAACCTAAGACAGCACTTTGTCTCATTTGTTAAAAGAAAAAAAAAAAATTAAGCACTTAATAGTTGAGGTACAAAGGGCAAAACAATGTCTTCGGTGAGGGCAATGGCCTCCAGTGTCCTGGGACCATGTAAGTGAATAGACAGGTCTGCCTCATCATACAAAAAAAACTGATTTATTTGTTTTCGTGTTTAATGGGCTTCCCCGGTGGCTCAGTGGGAAAGAATCCACCTGCCAATATAGGAAACCCGGGAGACGTGGGTTCAGTCCCTGGGTGGGGATGATCTGGAGGAGGAAATGGCAACCCACCGTGGTACTCTTGCCTGGAAAATTCCTCGGAGAGAGGAGCCCGGTGGGCTGCAGTCCATGGGGTCGCAAAGAGTCAGACATGATATTCAGCTAACAGACAGGTCTGCCTAGTCCAGAAGAACTGGTTTGTCTGTTTATCTGTCTGTTAGGCAGCTGGGAGACAGACATTCACTGAGCGTTTTCCTCCTGAGCACTGTCTTTTTTGCCAGGTCTTACGACAGTGAGCAGAATGGGGACAGGCGTTGTCCCCATCCCGCATGGGATTTACTTATTTATTTTTATTTTTTGGGGGCGCGTTTCCTGCAGCATGTCTGATCAATTCCTGCTGGGTATTGAACCCGTGCCCCTGGCGTTGGAAGTGTAGAGTCTTAATCACTGGATCACCAGGGAAGTCCCCTTATAGGATTTAAAATCTAATAATTCGAGGGAAACTTGACTAATACCCCAAATGCTTATTTAACAAAAACTTGTAATTTGTAAAAGAACGTGCATTGCACATTTGAGACAGCACTAAGGCTTCGTCCAACAGAGAAAGTGGAAGTGTTGGTGGTTCAGTCATGTCCGACTCTTTGCGACCCTGCGGACTACAGCCCACCAGGCCCCTTTGTCCATTGGATTCTCCAGGCAAAAACACTGGAGTGGGTTGCCATCCCCTCCTCCAGGGGATCTTCCTGACTCAGGGACTGAACCCAGGTCTCCTGGATTGCAGACAAATTCTCTACGGTCTGAGCCACCAGGGAAGCCCCTAACAAAGAAAACACCGCCAGAAACATCTTCAAGGAGTCCTCCTGCCTTGGACTTGATTCCTGGCCCTCAGGAAAGGCCTTGGTCACCGCAAGGCTTCAGCACTAACCGGGAATGGCCACACTTTCTCTGAAAGAACGTACTCTGAGAGGGATGGCCGCCAGCCTGCAAGGACTGCCCTCATCTAGGCCCCAAAGTGGACAGGTGTCCTTCTGGTTTAAGGCCCCTGCAGGGGCTCACGAGATGGTTTCTGAGCCCAGCTTGTTCCCCGGGGGGACAGCGTTCACTCAGCGCGTGGACAACATTCAAGAAAGTGCAGCAGGCCGGCGGGCTGGGGAGGTCCCGCCACCGGGAGGAGCACGTGGAGCGGACTCAGCCCGGAGCTGGGGCTTAAACCCGGCAGAGCAGGTGCCTGCGGTCATGAGAGGCGCTCAAGCCCCTCCTCGGTTCCAGCGACCCCGAGGGACGCCC
>NW_011494943.1:1688129-1688517 GCF_000754665.1 Bison bison bison
CGAGGGACGCCCACCCCGCCCGCGGGGCCCCCACCCACCTGCCGGTTCAGCCTGATGGCCAGGATGTTGCCGGAGTAGCTGTAGTTGCAGATCTCCGTGCCCTTCTTGAAGTGGTACACGTTCATCTGGCGCGGCTTCGTGTGGCTCACCACCACCACCAGGCTGCTGGAGAAGAGGCGCTCCACGATGTACACGTCGGGGGTGTCATCTGCGGGGCGGGGCGCGAAGACCTCAGCCCCCTGTCCATGGAGGGGGCGAGGGGAGGGCGGGAGGGGCGCAGACGTCAGGCCCTGACGGGGGATGGGGGCGGGGGGCGGGCGAGCGGTTGGGGGGAGGGTCGGGGAAGCAGACTATAGCCCGCTGTCCATAAAGGGGCGGTGCAGACGTC
>NW_011494943.1:1689026-1694787 GCF_000754665.1 Bison bison bison
AACCATTTCCCGAGTCCCCACGCCCTTTAGGTGGTTGACAGGCAAGTGTTGTCCACTTGTAATCTGAGCACAAAGCAGGCTCTCCCAGCCCCACTGAGGCTGCAGCTCTGGAGCCTCCTCCTCTCCACCCCTTCCCTACCCGTCAGGGGCCCTGCTCGCTCTGTAGAACATATCTGGGAGGTTTGTTGTTGCTGGTTAGTCCCTCAGTCCTGTCTGACTCTTTGCGACCCCATGGACTGTAGCTCGCCAGGCTCTTCTGTCCGTGGGATCCTCCAGGCAAGAATCCTGGAGCGGGTTTCCATTCCCGTCTCCAGAGGATCTTCCCGACCCAGGAATTGAACCTGTGTCTCCAGCACTGGCAGGTGGATTCTTTACCATTGCCACCAGGGAAGCCCCATCCGGGAGGTTTAGACCTTCTCCGTCTATTCTCTCTTTCTTAAAAACCGTTTTAAGTTTGGGTTTTATTTGGCTGCAGGAGGTCTTAGTTGTAGTGCGTGGGCTTAGCCCGGGCTTGTGGGAGTCTTAGTTCCCTGACCCGAATCCTCTGCATTCGAAGGTGGATTCTTAACCACTGGACCATCAGGGAAGTCCCTCTTTTTTAAAAAAAAAAAAAACAGGTACATTTGGCGTATTTATTTATTTTTTGGCCGTGGGGCCTGTGGGATCTTAGTTCCCCGACCAGGGATTGAACTTGCAGCTCCTGCATTGTGAGCTGGGTGTCCTAACCACTGAGTCACCAGGGAATTCCCTCAGTCTACTCTTTCTCCTCGCCGTTTCCAAGGAGTGACAGCCCTGTTGGAAGTCTTTGCTTCCAGAATTCTTCAGGTCCCCGTTGCTAAGAGCTACAGGTACCTTAACAACGAGGGCAGGAGCACAGTGAGCTGCGCACCCACTCCCCGTCCTTCTGTGCCCCGACTCTCTCTGAGTCGCTTTCCTGTTGAAAATAACCTGGACGTCTGTGTTGTGACCAGCACAGTCCTGCACCCAGGAGTGAGGCAAACCACTAACAGGAAGCCGTCTGAGCGCCATGGGGGCCTCTGTGTCTTCCTGGGAACACTCTGAACACAGGCCTCTCCTGGGCTCCATCAAGCCCCACGGGGACAACGCAGGGCAGATACAGAGCATGGTCTTCTCCACAAGTTATAATAATGATGATAACATCTTACGAATAAACTAGGAGCCCAAGACGTCATGTGCCAAGCCGCTTCCTTTCCAGGAAATCCAGAGTGATGGATTTCATCATTATGATGCTGGCAAAAATGGTGACTTTCCCTGAGACAATGAGAGAGTCACATGTTTCTAAGCTGGACTTGTTTTTAATATTTGCTGGAAGTACCTCAATGTTTTTGATACGGACTCTGTGATCGGGGCAGTATTGCTTTATTAAAACCAAGAAGTGACTTCCAGGACTGAATGAATGTGACCAGTATTCCACAGTGCCAATGAAAGGGCAAAAAACAAAACAAACAAAAAAAAACCCTTCAGTCATTTTCTGCTTTGACAATTGTAAAAACTGATGACCATGCATATAAGTATACAGAAAAGTGTCAACAATACAGTTTCAAAGCCTTTCTTAATGTAAAAAGAAAAATGTTACCTAAGCTGTAGTCAAATCTCACTAGTCCTTTATGGTGGTTTTTTCCCCTAAGCAAGTGGAAGCAGTGATTTATGTTTAAACCTGAAAAAATGCTGACTCTGTAGGTGTGACAGCTCACGGGGTTGGAGGGGAACAGAGCGCTCAGGAGCCCGGCTGGGAGTCCCGCAGGAGGACATGATGCTCCGAGAGCCACACACACACTTACTGCTTCCGTGGACGTGGTCCAGCTGTTCCACGGAGCTCAGGGAGAACAGCTTGTAACCGGCCTTGGTTCCGATGGCGAGGGACCTGTGAAGACACGGATGCCCCGGGAGTGACCACGGTGCCGGGTCCAACGGATCTGCCCGCGGACAGACACAGCCGTCCCCCTGGGGTCCCAGGGGGACAGGGAAACATACAGCCTTGTGCGTGTGTGTGTGTGTGTGCGTGTGTGTGCGGGTGTGTGTGGTGTGTGCATATGTGCGTGTGCTTAGTTGCTAAGCTTCCCTTGTGGCTCAGCTGGTAAAGAGTCTGCCTGCGATGCAGGAGACCTGGGTTTGATCCCTCGGTTGCGAAGATCCCCTGGGAAAGGGAAAGGCTGCCCACTCCAGTGTTCTGGAGAATTCCATGAACTAGCCCATGGGGTCGCAAAGAGTTGGACACGACTGAGTGACTTTCACTTACTTACTTAGTTGCTAAGTTGTCTCCGATTCCTTATGACCCCGTGGACTGTAGCCCGCCAGGCTCCTCTGTCCATGGGCTTCTCCAGGCAAGAAGACTGGAGTGGGGTGCCATGCCCTTTCCCAAGGGATCTTCCCGACCCAGGGATCAAACCCAGGTCTCCCGCATTGAAGGTGGATTCTTTAGTGCTGAGCCAGTCCTACCTGGACCTGAAAATGAGTCCAACTCTCTCATTTAAAATAACTATATGAAAAGGTGAGCTGCACTCTTCACAGGGAGGCACAGACTAAAATAAGCCGCTTACTGCTACAAGTCTGGATGCCCAAGGCTCTTGTTTCACTAGCCTGAAAAAGAGAAGGTCATATGATTTTCATGGGAAGTTTTTTTTTTTTTCCTTCCCAAACATTTGTTCTTCCCTGGGATGACATTAAACTGTTAGTAAGCAAGGTGGCTCCTTCTGCTGAGGGGCTAACCTGGAGGTCAGAGGTTTGCCTCAGGCAGCAGTGGGCTCAGAACTGGAGCTTGGCTTCTAAAACCACTGCACTAATGACCACAAACAGCAACTGGAAACACTGGCCAGCAGCATCCTAAACCTTCAAAACATACCTACTCTGTAGCCAGTGCTGTTTTTAAAGCTTCTTCCTACAAAGATTTTTTAGGTAATGGCAACCCACCCCAGTATTCTTGCCTGGAGAGTTCCATGGACAGAGGAGCCTGCCAGGCTGCAGTCCATGGGGTCGCAGAGTCTGACGTGACTCAGTGACTACACTTCACTTCCTTTCATATGTGCATTTAGTTGCAAACCAAGGTTTCTAAGGTTTTCAAGTAAGGGGGGAAAAGTTGTAATTAAGAGTCTTAAAATAGTAATCAAAAGATCTGGCAACTTAAAATCATTTTCAAACATATGCTCTGCTCCAGAAGAATTTTAAATATGGGAAATGACACTGTGATCACTACTGTGCTTTCGTTTTTTTTTTTTTTTTCAATTTATTTTGCTGCGCCAGGTCTTGGTGGCTTGGCAGATCTTTAGTTGCAGCATGCGGGATCTAATTCCCTGACCAGGGATCGAACCGAGCCCTCTGCATTGCAAGCACTGAGCCTTAGCCTCTGGGCCACCAGGCAAATCCCACTACTGCATTTTAAGTGGTTAATCAACGGCCACAGAAAACTCTAACTCAAGGAATTCAGACTAAAACTTTATTTTATTCATAAGACCTTTTCAGGGAAAAAAAAATTTTGTCATCACCTCTCATGAAAATGGGATTTGGGACAAATACATATCAAATGAAATGAGAAAAAATATACCCAAATTGTCTAGCACAGGGCCAAGCATAAAGTATGAGTGAAGCCGACTAGTAAAGCTTAATTGTCATTACTCCCTTATCTTGACATACTGGATCCCAAATTCGGCCTATACTTACAGCTTACACTCCTAAATGTATTCGGTAAGGGTGTGACTTATTTTAAAATCCAATGTCATACCCTCTAAGGCTCAAAGCAACTGACTGTGACAAAAAGTTTTATTTATAGGTGAGATACAGCTGTCCAGCAGAGCCTTCATCCAAGAAAACAGAACTGACCGTAGAGACTACGGAAATTAACTTCCCGAGCACCCTATGGTTTTGAAAATAACATGCTTCTACAACTGCTATAGAAAGCTGGGACTCACCTAGAGTAAAAATTAACACCCTTAAAAACATCTAATAAAGAGTGCTGCAAAGCAGAATTGAGAACACTTCCTGCTAAGAAGCGAAAGAACTCTCCTCCTTAGCCTGCTCTCCTCCTGAAGCTGAGTTCAATTGGGAAGGCAAACACCCAGGCATTTCAACAGCCACCCTCTCTTGCAAAATGTTTCTTACAAAACATCAGAATGGTATCTAGACCATCATTTTTGTAAACTGTTGGTCTCAAACCATGAGAAAACAATTCAGTGAGTCATAAGTGGCTTAAAAGAAAACAAAGAAAAGAAATACAAATTCCAGAAGGTAGCGCACATAGGAAGGGTAAATAGCTGTGAATTGCTTTTCACTGATATTATGTATATAATATTGGAGAAGGAAATGGCAACCCACTCCAGTATTCTTGCCTGGGCAATCCCATGGACAGAGGAGCCTGGTGGGTCCATGGGGTCAAAAAGGGTCAGGGGACACCACTGAGCAACTAAAAAACAATGTATATTATAAATATATCCGTGTGTATGCATATAGATAGATAGATAGATATTGGGTAATGTTGTAACCTGTATTTCTTATTGTGGGCTGTGGTCAAGGAAAGCTTGAAAGTCACTCATGGAACCAAATTGTCTGGCCACCAGCTTACATGATTACACATACAGTTTTTTTTGAACAAAGGCATATTGTTTGGCATGGGGTGTTTTTAAAGAGAAGACAAAGGGCATGGAAGGCCAGGGCTGCTTATGGCACATGACGGCCTTAATGATACCGCTGAATGTTCAGTATTAGCACAGTCCAGGCACAGACGGCCAGCACACCTGCCTGAAGGCAAGTCCATGAAGGAGCCCAACAGAAACTGGTACAGCAGGAAATGGGGGACTGGGACTGGTCATCGCTGCCTGATGCTGTGTGGCACATTCCAAAGAGGTTATTCCATATGGTCCCCCGGATGTCTAACAATCCCACGAAAGGAGGAAAGGGAGCAGCCTTCTGCTTCTAAGGGACTGACTCCTCCAGATGTTTCAAACACAGTTCAGCAACCCCTGGCTCACTGGCCAAAGTCCGAATGCGAACATCAAGGTGAGACATTCAAAATCCACTCAAGAAGCAACAGAGTGAAGGTCACGTTCCCCCGGAGGACAGCTTGGGCCGGGGACAGGGTTCCTGGACTCCCAGGAGGAGTTCTGTCTGGCCAAGTGGGCTTCCTGAAGACACACTGGGGGCAATGGGAAGGTTCCTGACAATCCGGCCCGCAGGCAGGCGCCCAGGCTGGGCTGGGCTGGGATCAGGCTGGACTGGCTTCGGGGATAGGTTGCCTCCTGGTCGTTGGCCCTGCCCAGATGCCACGTTGAGATGCTCAAGGACAAATGGGAAAGTTTTTCCTGAACTCCCATCTTCCTGGGCCCTAGCTATTTCGCCCAGGGTCAACTTGCAACTTCCCCGTCCGCTCCCCTCTCCTTTGTCTTGACCACCGCCCCTCCTGCCCAGACCCTCGCTTTGGTCACTCCCCGGTTCCCCACCTTTCCCAGCCTCCTTCCGCCCCCTCCCTGGGCTCTGTCCCCCCTTCTCCCGGCCGGCCCCTCCTGGCTCCCTGCCGGCAGGGGAACGGGGGAGCTCAGCCCCGAGCCGGAGGAGGGGCGGCCCGAGGACCCGCACCGGCCCGGGCCACGCCGGCCGTCAAGCCCAGGCCCCCGGGGCGCAGGCCGGCGCCCGCTGTCCAAGTCGCCGACTTGGACACCCTCGATCGAGACTTTTCTCCCCAGCTCCCGGCGGGCAGGAGGCCCGGCTTACGTGCAGTCCTGGTTGAAGGAGAAGCAGCTGAGCGCTGCCT
>NW_011494943.1:1695387-1698476 GCF_000754665.1 Bison bison bison
CAGCTGACTCAGCCACCGAGAGGGCGGGGGCCCACCGCCGGCCTCCATTGGTGGAGAGGCCACAGCGCGGCTCACAATTAGCCAACGGGCGACGGCGGTGGGCGGACCCACCCTGCTGGCGACCCGCCCCCAGCTCCTAGGCACAGCTTGCCATTGGGTGGAGGAGAGTGACGCAACGGCTTCAGGCCACGTGGTGGTGTTTTCATTGCGGGGGCGGCGGGGCGGAGCGCGGGAAGGGAGAGACCCGGTAGCTGGGCTCGGCCTGCGGGCTGAGTGCAGTCCGGCGTCTGCGTCGCGGTTGCGGCGAAGCAGACGGACCGGCGCGCCGGCCTCACTCCACCCGACGCCCGGCTATTAAACTGACAGTTTAGGGGCGCGCGTTGGACGCTAAGGCCCCACCTTCTTCTGGAGTCTTCGAGCTGCTTGGAAACTGTTTCTAGCAAGGGTGCTGAGGCCGGACAGATAAGGGGCTGTCTCATCCCTTTTCCCGCCGTTACAACTCTTACCGCAGGTCCAGAGCTGTGTTAACAATGAGCTTTATCTCGTTGAATTCTTATAAAAGTTTGTGAAGAAAGTATGATTATGCCCAGTTTAGAGAGGCTGTAACAGAAGCAGAGAACTGCTATACAGTTCTGTCTGAAATAACACAGTAAATAGTAAAATGTGGAGTTGCCTGATTTCAAGACCCGTACACCAAACGACTCTGCTAGACACTATTTGGCAAAACCGGTCTGAACTGTAGCTGAAAAAAATCCCGAAAGAAAATGTGTGTAGCTTAGTGTTTTTAATGAAAGGGATGGAGTTTTGTAGACAGCACAGTAAAAACTCAGGTAATTGAAGGTGAGTCCTGACAAAGGGTCTCTCTTCCCAACCTAAATACATGTTGCCATTGAATTACCAACACAACTTATGAATCAGCAGGTCTGCTGGTTTTTAGCTTTATATGATTACTGATCAATTTTTAATTCAGGCTTTCCCAGTTTTGAGATGAAATGGTATTTTATTGTTGTCCTGCCACAGCATTCAAACTGGCATAGTTCAATTTTTCTATTATGTGACAAAACTATATATAGTTTTTGAAACAGTGAACAAAGTGGGCTTCTTCTCTTAAGCTTTTCTGGTTGACTTTTGGTTTTGTTTTTCTGAAATGCAAATATAATAGTTTCTTCTTTCAGTGCTATTATTCTTTCTCTCAGCTGATGTAAAAATAGCTCAGCTCATAGATGGCCAGATGTTGATTGCTCTTTAGTTGAATGTGAGGTGGTGTGTAAATTGTTGTATGGGAGGCAGCTACTGGTTTAACTGAATCATCCTTGTAACCTCTCAGCTCAGAACTGATTTCCGGCTCACCTCCCAGCTCAGGCAAATGCTGCAGCCCTTTTTGTTCTATTTAGAAAACAAAAAATATGGCATACTAGGTGTGAGGTTGTTGGAGAATCACATAATGTGCCCAGTAGGTTTTTAAAGTCTTATTATTACCAAGAATTTGGACTTGATGGAGTAGAGATGGGAGCTGGTGTTAGTTTTTGAGCAGGAGTGTTTCATGATAAAAGCAGTGTTTTAGGCAGATAAACTGGGCCAGGGTGTTCAAAATAGATTAGAAAGGGGAAAAGCCTAGACTGAGGTGAAATTTTAGGAGTGAAAGAGGTGAGAAAGTGGGCTCTAGGATGGTGGCAAGGTTAGGACAGACCCAAGAGGTGTCTTTTCCTGTAATATATTTGACATAAAACATTGTGTAAATTTAAGGTTTACAATGTGTTGATTTCATACATTTATGTATTGTAATGTGACTGCCATTGGAGATATAATTAGCCCCTCATCACATCACACTAAGGGCTATTTTGAAGCAGTGCTATCCAACAGAAAGAAATGAGAGCCACAGGTGTGAACCCCAAATGTAGTTTAAAATTTTCGAGACATATGCCATTTAAGTTTTTTGAAACCCCACCTTGTTAAAAAGGGTAAAGAAAAATGGTCAAGTTAGATTTAATAATATTTAACCCTTTAAATGTTATTAAATTTAACCCAGTATGTCAAAAAGATCATTTTAGTAGGTAACCCATGTAAAATTATTGATCAGTCAGTTAAATTATTGATCAGTCAGTTTAGATTGTCATTGTTTTTTAGCACAAATATTTAAAACCCCATGTTTCTGGGACCTCCCAGGTGGTCTGGCGGCTAAGACTCTGAGATCCCAGGGCAGGGTGCCCAGGTTTGTTCCCTGGTCTGGGAACTAGATCCCAACTAAGATCCAGCGCAGCCAAATATATAAATTTTTTTTTCAAGTCTCAACAGATTTTTTTATTTTTATTTTATTTTTTTACTTTATTTGATCATGGTTTTGCCATATATCAACAAGAATACACCACAGGTATACACGTGTTCCCCATCCTGAACCCTCCTCCCTCCTCCCTCCCCATACCATCCCTCTGGGTTGTTCCAGTGCACCAGCCCCGAGCATCCAGTATCGTGCATCGAACCTGGACTGGCGACTAGTTTCATATATGATATTATACATATTTCAATGCCATTCTCCCAAATCATCCCACCCTCTCCCTCTCCCTCAGAGTCCAAAAGACTGTTCTATACATCTGTGTCTCTTTTGCTGTCTCGTATACAGGGTTATTGTTACCATCTTTCTGAATTCCACATATATGCCTTAGTATACTGTATTGGTGTTTTTCTTTCTGGCTTACTTCACTCTGTATAATAGGCTCCAGTTTCATCCACCTCATTAGAACTGATTCAAATGTATTCTTTTTAATGGCTGAGTAATACTCCATTGTGTATATGTACCACAGCTTTCTTATCCATTCATCTGCTGATGGACATCTAGGTTGCTTCCATGTCCTGGCTATTATAAACAGTGCTGCGATGAACATTGGGGTACATGTGTCTCTTTCAATTCTGGTTTCCTCAGTGTGTATGCCCAGCAGTGGGATTGCTGGGTCATAAAGCAGTTCTACTTCCAGTTTTTTAAGGAATCTCCACACTGTTCTCCATAGTGGCTGTACTAGTTTGCATTCCCACCAATAGTGTAAGAGGGTTCCCTTTTCTCCACACCCTCTCCAGCATTTAGTGCTTGTAGA
>NW_011494943.1:1698576-1699827 GCF_000754665.1 Bison bison bison
AGGAGTTGCTTGTATATTTTTGAGATTAGTTGTTTGTCAGTTGCTTCATTTGCTATTATTTTCTCTCATTCTGAAGGCTGTCTTTTCACCTTGCTTATAGTTTCCTTTGTTGTGCGGAAGCTTTTAAGTTTAATTAGGTCCCATTTGTTTATTTTTGCTTTTATTTCCAATATTCTGGGAGGTGGGTCATAGAGGATCCTGCTGTGATGTATGTCAGAGAGTGTTTTGCCTATGTTCTCCTCTAGGAGTTTTATAGTTTCTGGTCTTTTGTTTAGATCTTTAATCCATTTTGAGTTTATTTTTGTGTATGGTGTTAGAAAGTGTTCTAGTTTCATTCTTTTACAAGTGGTTGACCAGATTTCCCAGCACCACTTGTTAAAGAGATTGTCTTTAATCCATTGTATATTCTTGCCTCCTTTGTCAAAGATAAGGTGTCCATAGGTGCGTGGATTTATCTCTGGGCTTTCTATTTTGTTCCATCGATCGATATTTCTGTCTTTGTGCCAGTACCATACTGTCTTGCTGACTGTGGCTTTGTAGTAGAGCCTGAAGTCATGCAGGTTGATTCCTCCAGTTCCATTCTTCTTTCTCAAGATTGCTTTGGCTATTTGAGGTTTTTTGTATTTCCATACAAATTGTGAAATTATTTTTTCTAGCTTTGTGAAGAATACTGTTGGTAGCTTGATAGGGATTGCATTGAATCTATAAATTGCTTTGGGTAGTATACTCATTTTCACTATATTGATTCTTCCAATCCATGAACATGGTATATTTCTCCATCTATTAGTGTCCATTTTGATTTCTTTCACCAGTGTTTTATAGTTTTCTATATATAGGTCTTTAGTTTCTTTAGGTAGATATATTCCTAAGTATTTTATTCTTTTCATTGCAATGGTGAATGGAATTGTTTCCTTAATTTCTCTTTCTATTTTCTCATTACTAGTGTATAGGAATGCAAGGGATTTCTGTGTGTTGATTTTATATCCTGCAACTTTACTATATTCATTGATTAGTTCTAGTAATTTTCTGGTGGAGTCTTTAAGGTTTTCTATGTAGAGGATCATGTCATCTGCAAACAGTGAGAGTTTTACTTCTTCTTTTCCAATTTGTATTCCTTTTATTTCTTTTTCTGCTCTGATTGCTGTGGCCAAAACTTCCAAAACTATGTTGAATAGTAATGGCGAAAGTGGGCACCCTTGTCTTGTTCCTAACTTTAGGGGAAATGCTTTCAATTTTTCACCATTGAGGATG
>NW_011494943.1:1700265-1723129 GCF_000754665.1 Bison bison bison
TTGGATTCTGATTGCTAGAATTTTGTTGAGGATTTTTGCATCTATGTTTATCAGTGATATTGGCCTGTAGTTTTCTTTTTTTGTGGCATCTTTGTCAGGTTTTGGTATTAGGGTGATGGTGGCCTCATAGAATGAGTTTGGAAGTTTACCTTCCTCTGCAATTTTCTGGAAGAGTTTGAGAAGTATAGGTGTTAGCTCTTCTCTAAATTTTTGGTAGAATTCTGCTGTGAAGCCGTCTGGACCTGGGCTTTTGTTTGCTGGAAGATTTCTGATTACAGTTTCAATTTCTGTGCTTGTGATGGGTCTGTTAAGATTTTCTATTTCTTCCTGGTCCAGTTTTGGAAAGTTGTGCTTTTCTAAGAATTTGTCCAAAATTCTTAGAAAAATACAAATATATAAATTAATAAATATTAAAAATAAACTAGCAATCTTTTAAAAAAATCCTGTGTGTCCTTCTCACTTCCTGCATCTCTCAATTCACAGCAGCCACATTTTCGGTGCTGTCTCATTGTCCAGGGGACTTTTGAGAGCCTAAGCCTCAGGGCCCAATGGCTGATGGAGAGGTGGGGGTAGTTGGGAAGAAGAGGGAAGATTTAAAGCCAATTCCGTGGCAACCCACTCCAGTATTCTTGCCTGGAGAATCCCACAGGCAGAGGAGCCTGATGGGCTACAGTCCATGGAGTTGCAGGAGTCGGACACGAGTGAGTGACTAAACCACCAACCACCGCCATGGTCAGGGGGCCCACTCTGCTGCCTTCAGAAACCAGACGTCTGGCAGGTGTTTAGGAAGATGCATTCAGTTTCAGACATGCTGGGGAGGTTGACTGGATGCTCGTCAGAATCAAGGTTACGATCTAGAGATGCGGACACAGAAGAAAACTGCTCACCTTCCCGGCTCCACGTTTTCCTGCGGATGGTCTGCCTTGTCTGTTTCCTACCAGGTCACCACCAGTTACCACGTGGGCATAGCCTCCCAGGGCAGCCTCATCTGGGTTTACTTTTCCCAAGATACTACAGAAATCTGTATCTTACGTCAAGGTATATAGAAATATTTGTTTTATAGAAACCTATCAGATCAGATCAGTCGCTCAGTCGTGTCTGACTCTTTTCGACCCCATGAATTGCCGCACACCAGACCTCCCTGTCCATCACCAACTCCCGGAGTTCACTCAGACTCACGTCCATTGGGTCAGTGATGCCATCCAGCCATCTCATCCTCTGTCGTCCCCTTCTCCTCTTGCCCCCAGTCCCTCCCAGCATCAAAGTCTTCTCCACTGAGTCAACTCTTCGCATGAGGTGGCCAAAGTACTGGAGTTTCAGCTGCAGCATCATTCCTTCCAAAGAAATCCCAGGGCTGATCTCCTTCAGAATGGACTGGTTGGATCTCCTTGCAGTCCAAGGGACTCTCAAGAGTCTTCTCCAACACCACAGTTCAAAAGCATCAATTCTTCGGCACTCAGCCTTCTTCACAGTCCAACTCTCACATCCATACATGACCACAGGAAAAACCATAGCCTTGACTAGATGGACCTTTGTTGACAAAGGAATGTCTCTGCTTTTGAATATGCTATCTAGGTTGGTTATAACTTTCCTTCCAAGGAGTAAGTGTCTTTTAATTTCATGGCTATATTTTTATGTTAAAATTTTAAATGCTGACAATGAATTCTTCTTTTTAAAAAACACTATGTGAGCCAAACTAAATGCATCAGCTGGCTGGATGTGGTCTGTGGACAGCCAGTTTGTGACTTCTGTGAGAGACAGAAGGTGCCACTTTGAGAGGTTCCACCCTCCAATTAAAAAAAAAATCCCAGAAACCCATTTGGATAAAAAGCCAAGGGAAAGCTTATAAATAAATTCAGAGGTGCTGAATTCATTTACTGTCAGGCTGGTTTTGGTTTTGTTTTTTTTTCAAGCTCCACTTCTTGTGTAGGTTCTATGTGAGTGGAGACTCCTGATTTAGATACTGACTTACGGCATCTTTTTTTTTTTTAAAGAATTATTTTTTGACGTGGACCATTTTTAAAGTCTTTACTGAATTTGTTACAGTATTGTTTCTGTTTTATGTTTTGGTTTTTTGGCCGTGAGGTGTGTGGGGTCTTAGCTCCCTGACCAGGGATAGAACCTGCATCCTTTGCATTGAAAGGTCACGTCTTAACCATGTGACCATCAGGGAAGTCCTCACTTATGGCATGTTAATCCTTCCATATTCTTGGAACAGAGTTTTCAAGGCCAAGTAACAGAAGCCAAGGAATATTGGAGGAGAGGTGGGGAGAGAACAGACAGTTTACTGAAATGGGAACAGGAGTCTGACCTTTTCTCTTTTTTCTCCAATTAGAACTCCTATGGTCCATCTTTTCCCAGACAAAACATCCATTCTGTCTAGGGAAACATACATCAGCAGGAGATTGGGAGGACCAAGCCAGGGTCTGAAGGTCTGACATCCTCGGTAAGATAAAACTGCAGGCCACAATTCAGCAAATGGGAAGACTTCCTATTTGTGTAACAATCAGGTTGTAATTGAAAGATGCTGACCAGGGCGTGTGCAGGGCATTAACAGAGGAAGCTGGAAACGAGACATCCTGTCTGATGCAACCCTCCGGACACCCAATATGGTTGCCTGTGACACCCAACTGTCTATAATTAGAGTGATTACTAGGTGAGTAAATACCACTCCTGGCTGCTGCTGCTTTTTATAAAATCCATTCTATTTTTATAAAATCATGTCACGGGAAGCGATATCCCTTTTCTCTTCTGGTTGATGTGTTTCAACACTCTGAACGAGAGCTGGGAAAGAATAGACCCGCGATGGGTAAGTGCATGTGATAGTCTGTGGTTAAAGAGGAGAGGAGGAGCCCTGAGAGCAGGTAAGCCTTGGGGGCGAGGAAAGGCCAGGGTGATGGCTCACAGTGTGGAAGGAACTCAGGAAGTCAGTCCCACAGCTCTCAGTAGCGGAGGATGCGCTGGAATATAGGGTGACTTCTGGGAAAGGAGATGGTCCCGTGGGCTTGGCCATCAGGAAGTCCCCGGTCAGGGCAAAACCGGATTTTTCTGTTACTCAGTGTGGGCCCCATCTGTGCACGAGAGCGTGGCTGCAGCGAGCGAGCGGACCCTGGGATGAGCCTTTGTTCCCCAGATGGTTTTATTGGTCACGTAGAGGGACGGCAAGGGGCAAAATCTAACAACCTGTCTAATGTTCCTCGATGTGTGTATTTCCTCTCGAGGGAAAGAAACAATGAACGATACGTCACTGAAGAAGGGTTATCTTTGTCTTCACCTCCCTCCCTGATCTGCCATACTTTGGCTTCCAGAACAATCTTCCTAAAACACCAAAGCACATCACAGGTTCTCCATAAATAGTTGCTGATCGACTGACATTCATGAAGTCAGTAGCTTTCTAGGCCTGTGTTTGCAGACAAGACTTGAGCTAATGGTCTATCATTCAAGACAATGCAGGGAGGTTCAGTCACGGAGTTTCTGTTCACTCTGAAGACCAGCCGGGATTACAGACTTGGGTTCATCAGATCAGCCAGTCACCCGGACTTAAGTGTTAGCATACAGATAGAGGTGGTACCTGCAAATGGAAACAAAGCTTTATAGAAAACTTGGCTCGAAGCATCTCAGAAAATGCTCATGACATTCTTCCTGTCCAGGGGTTTACCCGCATCGTGCAGCTGTGTAAACCCAGTGGAGAGATGCTGAATCAACCTCTCAGGGTCCGGGGGAAGGTTGTGCTGGAGACATTCACTTGGTCAGACTTGTTCGCTATGTTTCACCGCGCCTCGCACACGGTCATGACCTGAGGCCAGAACCAGAGTTGGCATCCAGGCCTCTCAGCCATTCTCTAGAGAGGCAGGGTAGAGAGAGAAAGGCAGGCCTGTGCCCGGAAGGCCAGGGGAGGCGGGGGGGTCCTGCCGGTTTTCTAAAAGGCCCACAGTTTTGCCTGCCTTCTCTGGGTTACTACTTGACAGACAGCTGGCCCTCCATATCTGTGGATTCCGCATCCATCCACAGCTTTGCTTACCTTCGCTGGGTTACTACTAGACGCACAGCTGGCCCTCCGTATCCGTGGATTCCACATTCATCCACAGCTTTGCTTGCCTTCGCTGGGTTACCACTCGAAGGACAGCTGGCCCTCCGATCTGTGGATTCCGCATTCATGAATTCAACCATACTTTGATCGAAAATCTCTAAATAAATAAGTGAATTCCAGTTCTAAAAGGCAAACTTGGAATCTGCCATGCCAGTAAATATTTACATAGCACTTACACCGTATCGAGCTTCCCTTGGGGTGCAGACAGTAAAGAATTCACCTGCAGTACAGGAGATGCAGGTTCGATCCCTGGGTCAGGAAGATCCCCTGGAGACGGAAATGGCAACCCACTCCAGTATTCTCACCTGGAAAATCCCATGGACGGAGGAGCCTAGTAGGCTAGGTCCACGGGGTTGCAAAGAATCAGACATGACTGAGCATGCCTAACGCTAACACTACATTGTATTAGGTATTACAAGTGATGCAGACATGATTTAGAGTATGTGGGAGGTGTGCCGAGGCTGTGTGCAAATACCATGCTGTTTTATGTAAGAGATTTGATTTTTTTTCCCCTGCCTTGCACAGAATGTGGGATCTTAGTTCTCCAACCAGGGATGGAATCTGTGCCCTCAGCAGGGGAAGCACGGAGTCTTACCTACTGGGCCACCAGTGAAGTCCTTAATGAATTCAGTTTTGATACGGGGAAGGTCCCTGGAACCAATTCCTGGGGGTACCCGGGGTCGATTGCACTATAAACATTTTTTGCTCCCATCAAAGGGTTAATCTGTGCTCCGTGGTAGGGGTGGCTAGTTGATAAGGGATGCAGTGGGCCTCTGGGTTTCTGCCTGGTCTAGAGAGATGGCCTAGGGAGTGGTCACTGTTCCTTGGAATTCATCCTCTCCAAGAAGGTGATTTCAGAAGTCTTAGGACGCTAGGGTTTCAGAGTCCAACAATGCCTGGTGAATGGTGCCATCTAGTGGCCCGAAATATTCCATTCCAGGCTGATGGCTGGATTTTGAAGAAAAGACTGACTTGAGTGAGATCTGGAGACTCGATTCTAAAGCTTTGGAAGAAGAGTCCCCGAGGTGCTCCCTGTGTTCTCCCCAAACCTCTTCATGGGGTATGCATTGAAAACGTGGGCTTCACTGCCTACTCCCTCTGTTGGGAGGGGTTTGTGTAGTCACTCACCTGACAAATTTGCATCACGTGCCTGCCTGTGACTCACCTGCCTCAGGTCCAGCCCTGGGGACGCCCCACGGTTCAGAGTGTTTAAAAACCCCTGACCGAAGACCTAAATAGACATTTCTCCAAGAAATTTGGCCAACAGGAATGTGAAAAGACACTCCACGTTGCTAACTATTAATATTAGAGAAAAGCTAATTGAAACTACAACAAAGTATTACCTCACACTGGTCAGAATGACCGTCATTAAAAAGCCCACAAACAATAAATGCTGGAGAGGGTGTAGGGAAAAGGAACCCTCCTACACTGTTGAAGGGAATGTAAATTGGTACAGCCACTATGGAAACGGTATGGAAGTTCCTTAAAAAACTAAAAATAAGACTACGATATGACCCAGCAATCTCACTCCTGGGCATATATTTGGAGAAAACTATACTTTGAAAAGATACATGTACCCCAGTGTTCATTGCAGAACTATTTATAATAGCCAAGACATGGCAAGTAAGTAAGTGAAGCCACTCACTCGTGTCCGACTCTTTGCAACCCCATGGACTGTAGCCCACCAGGCTTCTCTGTCCATGGGATTCTCCAGGCAAGAATACTGGAGTGGGTTGCCATTTCCCTCTCCAAGACATGGAAGCAACCTAAATGTCCATCAACAGATGAATTGATAAAGATGTGGTACATATACACAGTGGAATACTACTCAGCCAAAAAAAGGATGGAATGATGCCATTTGCAGCGCATGGATGGACCTAGAGGTTATCATACCAAGTGGAGCAATCAGGCAGAGAAAGACAGCTATCGTGGGACATCACTTACATGTGGAATCTTAAAAATGATACAGTGATCTTATTCACAAAGCAGAAGCTGACTCACAGACATAGAAAACAAACCTATGGTTACCAAAGGAGAAAGGGAGTGGGGAGGGATAAAACAGGAGTTTGAGATTAACAGATACACACTGCTACATGAAAACCAGATGATCGGCAAAGACCTACTGTGGGCCTCCCTGAGAGCTCAGTCGGTAAAGAATCTGCCTGCAATGCGGGAGACCTGGGTTCGATCCCTGGGTTGGGAAGATCCCCTGGAGAAGGGAAAGGCTACCCACTCCAGTATTCTGGCCTGGAGAATTCCACGGACTGTATAGTCCATGGCGTCACAAAGAGTTGGACACGACTGAGTGACTTTCTCTTTCAAAGATCTACTGTATAGCACAGGAAACTCTACTCAATATTCTGTAATAAGCTATATGGGAAAAGAATATGGAAAAGAGTAGATGCATGTACTTGTAGAACTGAATCACTTTACTGCACACCGGAAGCAGATACAACATTGTAAATCAAGTATACTCCAATATAAAATAAAAATTAAATTAAAAAAAAATAATAAAGCGCATGCCCGCATAGGCAGAAAGACCATAAAGAAAAAAATAAAGTGGGGAGTAACTTAGATGTAATGAGTGCTCAGGAGAAAAATTAAGCAATGACCAGGGCATCTGGAAGAGTCGGGGGAGGAAGGTTCCATTTGCAAAAGGCCTGAAGGAGGGGAGGGGATGGTTTTCTGCAGCCACACGGGGAAAAGCACTCTGGGAAGAAGGAACAGAAGTGCTCGTGAAACGCGAGGAGGCCGGGTAGTGGGAGTGGAGAGCTGTGGGCACAGAGTAGAGAGAAAGAGCGGTCAGAGTGGAGATGAGCGCGGGGAGGGGAGAAGCCCTGGCGGCTTCGGCTTTTGGTTGAACAGAATCAGGCGGCTGCGCTGACCCCCGATGGGGGGTGTCTTGGGAGACTTGAGTGTGTAAAAAGCTCCTGGAAGCTCAGTATTGTGTTTGTTTAACACTGTGTCACAGGCTTATTCAGATCTCCTTTTTCTCCCCCACAGAACACCCACTAACTTCTTGTGGGGCTTGAGAAAATAAAAGTCAGCCCTGATAAGACAGCTCTGGTGTTCCCGACAGTCATAGACTTGTGGTCAGAGCACAGCCGCACAATGGCCCGGGACTGACCCATGCCTCCTTATCACCAGCTTTGCTCCCCAGGCTCGCTCTGTTCCTCCCGCCCCCGGACAAAGATCCCTGGGACACCCGATGGTTAGACCACCCCACTTTAGGATGACCTCCAACTCTGCCTGATTCCAGTTGCCCCTGCCCTCCCCGCCTTAGAATAACTCGGCACACACGCAAGTCCTACAAAAGCCCCTCCCCACGCAGCCTCTTCCTCAGACGCCCCGTCTGGTGTACACACAGCCTTGTAACTGGTTTTGTCGGTTATGAAACTGACACTGACTTTGTGAAGCTGGTGATCCTTTCCTGGAACTGGGGTCAGTCCTCAGTGTTGTGTGCGCTCAGGCTGAAGAAGAGCTGGATGAAATGATTATTTCCTATTGTCGTTGTTGTTGTTGTTCAGTGGCTCAGTCATGTCCGACTCTTCATGACCTCACAGACTGCAGCAAGCCAGGCTTCCCTGTCCTTCACCATCTCCCAGAGCTTGCTCAAACTCATGTCCATTGAGTCGGTGATGCCATCCAACCATCTCATCCTCTGTTGTCCCCTTCTCCTCTCGCCTTCAATCTTTCCCAGCATCAGGGTCTTTTTTAGTGAGCAGTTCTTCACATCAGGTGGCCAAAGTATTGGAGTTTCAGCTTCAGCATCAGTCCTTCCAATGAATATTCAGGACTGATTTCTTTTAGGATTGACTGGTTGGATCTCCTTGTAGTCCAAGGGACTCTGAAGAGTCTTCTCCAACACCACAGTTCAAAAGCATCAATTCTTCAGCACTAAGCCTTCTTTATGGTCCAACTCTCACATCCATACAAGACTACTGGAAAAACCGTAGCTTTGACTAGATGGACCTTTGTTGGCAAAGTAATGTCTCTGCTTTTCAACATGCTGTCTAGGTTGGTCATAGCTTTTCTTCCAAGAAGCAAGAGTCTTTTAATTTCATGGCTGCAGTCACCATCTGCAGTGATTTTGGAGCCCCCCAAAATAAAGTGTCTCACTGTTTCCACTGTTTCCCCATCTATTTGCCATGAATGCCATGATTTTCATTTTTTGCCTGCTGAGTTTTAAGCCAACTTTTTCACTCTCCTCTTTCACTGTCATGAAGAGGCTCTTTGGTTCTTCTTCACTTTCTGCCCTAAGGGTGGTATCATCTGCACATCTGAGATTATTGGTATTTCTCCCAGCAATTTTGATTCCAGCTTGTGCTTTCTCCAGCCCAGCATTTCTCATGATATATTCTGCATATAAGTTAAATAAGCATGGTGACAATATAGCCTTGACGTACTCCTTTCCAATTTTGAATCAGTTGGTTGTTCAGTGTCCAGTTCTGTTGCTTCTTGACCTGCATACAGGTTTTGCAGGAGGTAGGTAAGGTGGTCTGGTATTCCCATCTCTTTAAGAAGTTTCCAAAGTTTTTTGTGATCCACACAGTCAAAGGCTTTAGTGTAGTCAATGGAACAGAAGTGGATATTTTCCTGGAATTCTCTTGCTTTTTATGATCCAATGGATGTAGGCAATTTGATCTCTGGTTCCTATCGTACTTCCTATTGCACAGTTCCTCAATCTAAAGCTGAGACATTGCATCCCATTGAAGTGTCTGATGTACCCGTTGGAGAGGGCTTCCCAGTGGCTCAGATGGCAAAGAATAAGCCTGCAATGTGGGAGACCTGGGTCCAATCCCTGGGTTGGGAAGATCCCCTGGAGGAGGGCATGGCTACCCACTCCAGTATTCTTGTCTGGAGAACCCCATGGACAGAGGAGCCTGGCGGGCTACAGTGGAGGAGTAGAGGCTACAGAGGAGTCCGTGGGGTCACAAAGAGTCGGACTCGACTGGAGTGACTTAGCGCGCATGCATGCAAACGTCAGTAACCTCTGGCGACCAGCGCTGGATGAGACTGCAGTTTGAGTGGATGTGTCTGGATCCACCCCAGAATGAGAGATCCTCCTGACCCCAAACTGGGAATAATTCTTCTACTTCTCGGTGTCACAACGGTCTGGGCCCCCAGGCTGCTTTGGCACGACCACGTGGATGATGGCAACTCATCAAGTGGCAGTTTCCACGGGTTTCCATTCCCCTCACTGATCAGATCTGCTGGCTGCAGAAATGTGTGGCCAAGATCTCCTGATAAAACACAGTCCTCCACCCGCCAAATGCTCGGCACTTAGATAAGCTGCTGCTGTAAGGCCCTGTTGGCGGGAAGAGGCTGGCCTCACTGATCACATCCTATTACCCAGATGGTCTGCAAGGACGTTCGGCACAGAATTGTTCTGGTGTTGGGAGAACAGGACAGAGCAGCCCCATGAATCTGCCTGTGAACCTGCTCCTGAAGAGCGGGCAGGGGGCTGGGGGCTCTAGGGGGGCTGTTCCTGGCTCCCCTGGCAGCCTCAGGCTAATTCCTCTTGAGCTGATTTTCCACAACCAGAGACCACGGCCATTGTAGCTCTGCTGGTGCATCTGAGCGGCTCGCTTCCTTTCCGTCTCTGTCAATCTCGGATGCTTCTGATTTGTGAAAATTTCAGCTGTGTGTTTGTTCTTGCCTTGCAGATATTCTTGGTATTCCATTTGATGTTTCTGTAAAAGGCCCCTTTTCAGTTCATCTTTCCTTGGGAATGCAATCTCCTGTATTCTCACATCTCTTCTTCTCAAGGTCTTCACGTCTATTCTGGGCCATGCTCTGGGCTACAAAGCTTTGTGTCATAATAGAAATTCGTTCAGCTTCAATACACAAGCTCAGAGGTGAATCCACGGGGCCATGTCGAAGGATCAGTATCTGAGCAGATTCTGGGCTGCCATCTCTGGCCTGTTCATTTCATTCTGGTCTTTTATTCTCTAGCTAACTTCTCCTGATGCACCGCTGGTCCTGTAGATGTGCTGGGACAGGATCTTCAGATGAGCCTGGCTGTGCGATCCCAGCTTTGGCTCAGCCTAGGCTCTCCGCTCTGCAGGTTTCTGTGTTAGGACGAAATGTGGTACCAATCGCAGCTGATACAGGAGGAGACATTGCACTGGGAACCAGAGCCTCTGGTTCCTTTGAACCAAAGATGCAGGTGACATCAAAGAGGGAACGTCTCAGCGGCAACTGATACCCGTGTCCCGGGCACGGAGTAGATTTATGGGATTGAGAGAGAAAGACAGAAAGAGAGAGACAGGGTTGGGGGAGGAAGGGAGAGAGCAAGGGAGAACCGGATCAACGGTGGAGAGGAAGTAGCTGAAGCCATGAGACCAGGTAACCTGTGATGGAAAACAGGCCAGGTGCCGGAGAATTGGAATGCAACGTCCTGGTTTGATGTCTGGACTGTTCCTTTAATTTTAGTTACACTATCGGAAGGGAAGCTGGCTTGTGTGTTTAGCCGGCTGTGGCAGCTCTAAGTCACACATTGCTGATGAGTGAGAGCCTCCGTTATAAATGGAAACTTGAACTGCCCGACGCTCATCAGCTGAAACTAAGTGCTCAGGTTTATTTTGGTGCCTATTAATTACCCACAGATCACCTATTTTCCTTATTGCTTGCAAATACATGCAGGGAATAAAAAGCTGGTGTGTTCTCCAAAAACAAAACTGTGAGTTTTTATGGCTGCATACCTGGAGTGGGCGTGATTTAGTGTTTCACGATTCCTCTGAGGTTGGAAGCATCCTTTGGTGGGACTTTAATTTCCTGTTGAAGTTTGGCTGCGGAGATTATTGAAGACATTGAGTCAACAAAATGTATCTTAAAGTATGGACAGTGGCAGTTTCCTAGGCTGTCAGTTCTTCTCTTTTTTGCTCTCTCCCCAGGATCTCTCCCCACACTTGGTGCTTTAAGTCAGTCTCTATCTACAATTGACCGCGGTCTGACCTCGCTCTCTGGAATGCCCTGCCTGCTTCTGACGTTCAGGGCAAATCCACATGCCCTCCCAGCAGCATTCCTGACAGGATCACTTTCTCCTGAGCTCTTGAAAGAATCCTGCTTCAGCAACTCCCAGCAGAGGTGGGAGAGGTGCTTTTTAAAAAGAGATTTGGTGCACACCAACAACTTGTTCATTGGAAGGACTGATGCTGAGGCTGAAACTTCAATACTTTGACCACCTCATGCGAAGAGCTGACTCATTGGAAAAGACCTTGATGCTGGGAGGGATTGAGGTCAGGAGGAGAAGGGGACAACAGAGGATGAGATGTCTGGATGGCATCACCAACTCGATGCACATGAGTTTGGGTGGACTCTGGGAGTTGGTGATGGACAGGGAGGCCTGGCGTGCTGCGATTCATGGGGTCGCAAAGAGTAGGACACGACTGAGTGACTGAACTGAACTGGACTGAAGAGCGGGCATCACTGACTCTGTGCCCTTTCATGCAAGGACTGTCATGTGGTGGGCTGTTCATCCCCTCTCCTGTTCTCCCAATCCATGAACATAGTATAAATCTTAAGGTCTTCTTGACTCAGGTCTGTAATTTCCTACAGACACATAGCCCGGTGCCTTCTACCAGCAGGGATTCTTATGTTAGCCTGTGTATTTCCTTCAAAGCAGTTATCGCAACCTGAAATTATCTTCTCTGTTTATCTGTTTACCTATTTGCTGTCTACCTCGTCCATCCAGAAGGTAAGGTCCATGACAGCATGGTCTTCTCCCAGTATCTGGAATGATGCTTGAGCACATAGTAGGGGCTCATGAAATATTTGCTGAATGACCTACTTATAGGATCAGTCATTTAAAAATAAAAAAATTATTAATTTTATAAAGTTAAGTTTTCCATGAACTCATCATCTGTGTCAGTTTCCTGTCTTTAACAAAGATATTTTCCAAATTTAATTGGTATTCTGTTGTTTAGATGCTAAGTTACATCTGACTCTTTGCGACCCCATGGACCGTAGCCCACCAGGCTCCTCTGTCCATGGGATTATCCTGGCAAGAATACTGGAGTGGATTGCCATTTACTCCTCCAGGGGATCTTCCTGACCCAGGGATCAAACCTGCGTCTCCTGTGATTCCTGCATTAGCAGGCAGATTCTTTACCACTGAGCCACCTGGGAAGCCCTACATTTTTACAGTATTTTTTTTTCATATTAATACATGAAGGAATCTATTAATATGTCTAAGTCAGTTCAGTACATGGTTGGCTTCTCATTCCTGCAATGTAATAATGTATCATTGATTTCATAATAAACAGTATTAAAATAGAATCTGTTGCATGGATCATATAGTATTCTTTTTATATGAGACATAGCTATCTATCATTCAGGACCTTCAGTTCAGCTGAAAAATGGCAAGCCTGTAAAACGGCCAAATGTAGAGCATTAAGTCGGATCAACTGCTGTTTCCTGGGGCTAAGTTTTTGGAAAGGCAGGGAGTCAGCTGTCATTTTGGTGACTGTTTTTAAAAAGATGAGGTGTGCTTGCTAATGAATGAAGAGGATGCTGACAGAAAGTTATATCCTGTGCTGGCCGTGTGTGTGTGTGTGTGCGTGTGCGCGCGTGCCTGTGCACAGGAGGGTCAAGGCCTGCCTGCCTCGGACAGTGGTGCCCAAGGGGCTGCCCGGTCCCTGCAGCTGCCTGGTGTCAGGCATAGTGAGAAGGCTGGAGGCTGGCAGACGGTCACCTCTGGTCGTGTGACAAAGAGTCAGCCCGGCAGGGTGTCCGGCGCTTCCTCTCCGGAAGATCCCCCTCGAGTCCTCTCCAACAGCTCCTCAGATGAAAACCAAAGAGCACCAGCTTTCCAAATCAAAACCCCAGGATGAACAAGGGCTGGGCTGAACTGGGAGATTGGAACGGACATACCTCACTGTGCCCAGTCCCTCAGTCGTGGCTGACTCTTTGTGACCCCATGGACTGCAGCCAGCCAGCCTCCTCTGTCCACGAGGACTCTCCAGGCAAGACCACTGGAGTGGGTTCCATTTCCTTCTCCAGGGGATCTTCCCAACTCAGGGAATGAACCCAGGTCTTCTGCGTCTCCTGCACTGGCAGGCAGGTTCTTCACCGCTCTGCCAAGGGGGAGGCCCCCATATATTCATTACAATGTATAAAATAGGTAACTAATGAAAACCTACTCTATAGCACAGGGAACCCTACTCAGTGCTCTGTGGTGACCTAAATGGGAAGGAAATCCAAAAAAGAGGAGATATATGTATACAGATAGCTGATTCACTTTGCTGTACAGCAGAAACTAACGCATCATTGTAAACCAACTAAACTCAGTAAAAATTAATTAAAAAGTCAAAACCCCTGAGTTTTCCTATTTGTTTAAATAAGCAAAACATTTAAAATATCTTCTAAAAGTTATAAAAGCCGAATTGGATTTATTTTTGTTGACTTCCATTTGCATGGAGAATCTTTTTCCATCCCCTCACTTTCAGTCTGTATGTGACCCAAGATCAGAAGTGGGTGCCAAGGTACAAAGTGGGAGAAAAGCTCTACTTTTAAGGAGTCTCTCATTGAGTAGAGGGAGCTAGGGACGGACAAGGACATGGGTCCTGGCAGTGTGGTGATGGTCACACGCTCCAGTGGGGAGACACAGGCTGTCAGGGGAGCAACGCCTTCAATGAGTTTCTTGAGTTGAATTTTGAAAGATGAGTTGTCAGTCACCAGATGACAACCTAAGGAAGGGCGCTAACAGTTTTGATTGGATACAACTGAAAATTTACATGTGCAAACAGCAATGGTTGGTATTTATTGAGCATTTAATATGTGCCTGCTATGGGTTTTTCATGGTCGTCCTTTATCAGATTACGGATATTCAGTTTGGAAAACTCATTGCTTCCCCTGTGGCTCAGCAGTAAAGAATCTGCCTGTAATGCCGGAGACACAGGAGACACTGGTCTGATCCCTGGGTCAGGAAGATCCCCTGGAGGAGGAAATGGGAACCCACTCCAGTATTCTTGCCTGGGAAATTCCATGGACAGAGGAGCCTGATGGGCATTCATAGGGTCGCAAAACAGTTGAACACTACTGAGGGACTGAGCATGCAACCCAGCAAGAAAAGGCTGATCATCAGAACAGCGTCCTCTGACACAGAAGACTCGTGGTGCCAGGAGAGCGAGGGGAAGCGGGAGGGACAGACTGGGGTTCAGCAGGAGCGGATGCAAGCTGTTCAGTGTGAGGCGGGTGAGCAGCAAGGTCCTGGCGTATGAAACAGGAAGCGCGCTCAGTGTCCCGTGACAGCCGTAACGGAAGAGAATGTGGAAGGGAATATGCATGCAGTGTAACCGAGTCACCCTGATGTAAGCAGAAACCAAACCACATTGTAAATCAGCCATGACAGTGAAGCTGTCAGTCGCCCAGTCGTGTCTGACTCTTTCTGACCCCATGGACTATACTTCAATAAAATAAAAGGACAGTGTTCTCCATCGTGACACAGCAAAGCACTAACAAATTAGTGGCCTAGTTTGTAAGAAATTCCTGGAATACACAAAGACATCATGGGTGAATCTGTTTCTCCAAAGCCTCAAAGAACAGCCTGAACTTTTATGATTTGCTTGCTCAATTCTAGGGTAGATGGTGGGCTGCCTCTCTGCCAATCAGATTATTTCACCCACCAAATCGTCATGGAGAAGAGCTGTTGCTTCTGCATGTGGTACTATTTATCTGGAGTCAAAGGAAAGCTCAGCAGAGAAGGAGCGTGGGGGACCGTGCCTGACTTCCATTCCACAAAAAGTTGGCTGCCCGTTGACCTCTCAGACCAGCTTCGGTTGTCTGTACAAGGATATCATCGTAGACCTCGTCGTGACTACATTATCCTTGGATGACGTCATATTAAGACAGCAGTGGGTCTGCTTTGTGGAGAGGGAGGGCAGAGTAGGAAGGAGAAGACATCTGTTACTTTTGTGAGTTAAGCCTCCTAAAAATATTTCTCGTTCAGCGACCACTTGTTCCTTTGACCTCTTTGATCTTTTACTCTGGAAATAGGACCTTCTAAGTGCCCTAGTCCCCTCTCCGTGTTCGTAAAATGGTGGTAATGCCTGAACCACAGAAGCAGAGACTTCACTTTGCATCCACAGCTCTTGGAGATGAGAGGTTGTGGGGAATAAGGGAGGAAATCTTCCTATGTTTGCAAAGTCTGAAGAACTTCAGATACAAAAATTACGTTGGTTCCACTGATTCTCAAGAAACATTCCTGAGGCTCAGTGATCAAGTCCGATGTGTCCTGTGCTTCAGCGAACCGTGGATGGGTCAACATGGCAGAACAGACCCTCTCAGCAAGCAGCCACCTCTGCAATCCATTTCACAGCTGATGTTGGGACCAGGCAGAGAAGACCCCATGAGGTTTAGAAACGTCTGTGTGACTGTGGAGTCTTGAAAGCTTTCCAGGGAACTGTCCTGTGAAAGTCACTGGGCTTTGAGTCCCTGGGACGGCAAGGAGATCACGGGTTATGCTGTCGGGAGACATGGGCTCCTGATTTCAAGGAGATTTTTCCTCTTTGTCTTCCTCTCTCTTCCTCCCCCCTTTCCCCTTCCCCTCTTTTCTCCTCTTCCTTTTTCTCTTTTTCTTCTTCTTTTAAATAAGTACTCGCCTTTCCTCTTCACATTCAAAGAATAAAGTATGCTCACCGAGGAAAGTGAGTATACAGGGTGGCCCTTGCTCCAGAATTAAGCTTGAGTTAGAAATCTGGGGGACTTCCCTGGCAGTCCAGAGCTTAGGACTCTGTGTTCCCACTGCAGGGGGCACAGGTTTGATCCCGGGCAAGATCCCACAAGCCAGCTGTGCAGTGTAGCCCCCAAAATTGTTCTGTTTAAAAAAAAAAAAGATAGGTGACTAAGACTACCTGGGCTCAAAAACCACTGCAAATGGTGATTGCAGCCACGAAATTAAAAGACGCTTGCTCCTTGGAAGAAAAGCTGTGACCAACCTAGACAGCATATTAAACAGCAGAGACATGACTTTGTCAACAAAGGTCCATCTAGTCAAAACTATGGTTTATCCAGTAGTCATGTATGGATGTGAGAGCTGGACTATAAAGAAAGCTGAGCGCAGAAGAACTGATGCTTGAAGTGTGGTGTTGGAGAAGAGTCTTGAGAGTCCCTTGAACTACAAGGAGATACAACTAGTCCATCCTAAAGGAGATCAGTCCTGACTAGTCATTGAAGGACTGATGCTGAAGCTGAAACTCCAATACTTTGACCACCTGATGCAAAGAGCCCACTCATTGGAAAAGACCCAGATGCTGGGAAAGATTGAGGGCAGGAGAAGAGGGCGACAGAGGATGAGATGGTTGGATGGCATCATCAACTCGATGGACATGGATTTGAGTAAACTCCGGGAGTTGGTAATGGATAGGGAGGCCTGGCGTGCTGCAGTCCATGGGGTCGATAAGAGTCCACACGCCCGAGTGACTAAACTGAAAACTACCTGTCCTCTGGAAGGCTGGTAAATACACTGTATCTGGAGGTTCACTTTTACATTCTGGAGTTTTCACATGAAGGCCAATCAAATGAATTAAAGAGTATTTATTTAGCCACAGACACTGCTGTGTAGTGAGAGGTATATAGTTATAATTTAGTGAACACTTTATGTCTTTCTCCTGTGCTAATTCCCTTTCTAGTATTCGTCCATCCATTATGGACTCGTTCAAAGATATTTTGGGCACTTTTATGTACCAGATGCTGTTCCAAGTATGGGAGGCACAACAGGGATCAAAGCAAAAGCCTTGCCCTTGTGAAGCTTTGATCTCTGTCTCTCTGTGTGTGTGTATGTGGGGGGTGGGGGGAGAGAGACAGAGACAAACAATAAGAAAGAGACCCCCAGAGAGATCAAACAAACCAGCAAAATGCGCACGTCACACAGCGAGAATACGGAGTGAGTAGGACTGTGACGGGGCTCGCACAGAAGGAGAAGGAAGGCTGCACCTGGAATAAGACAGTCAGGTGACCTGCACGGGCGAGGGGTCAGTGGACGGCCAGCCCTGACGTGCGCTTGTTTGAACGGCAGCAAGGCTTCCGCGTGGCCTGAGGATGTGTGGGCAGGAAGCGGAAGGGCTGAGATCTGGGGTCACAAGACCAGATCACAGGGGCATGCAGGCCGGCCTGAGTCTGCTTGGCTCCGTTTCCAACTTCCCTGACCCAAGATGTGCTTGGACCAGCGAAACGCGCGAGGAACCGCTCTGGGTTCCTCCTCCACGGAAGCTTGAAGAGATAGTTTCTTCCCTCTGCCATGATGTTCTGGACAGAGGCCACATTTAAAAACTGAGATCTGATGTGAAGATAAGACGGAACGGAATTGCAGGCCTTCTGGGGTAGACTTGTCGTGTGAGTGAGAAATACATTTTCAAGGGGCTCTTTCTCCAGCCTGCTTCTGGACTGGGCTTGCGCCAGTTGCGTCTGCAAAGCATTTTATGTAGGATTGTTAAAAGTCAAATTGTCCATTCTCGTTTAGTTGCTAGGTCGTGTCTGACTCTTTGTGACCCCACGGACTGTAGCCCACCAGGCTCCTCTGTCCGTGGGATTCTCCAGGTAAAAAGTGCGGTGCGTTGCCACTTCCTCCTCCAGGGGATCTTCCCAGGGATTGAACCTGCTTCTCCTGCATTCTAGGTGGATTCTTTACCACTGAGCCACCTGGAAGCTCTGAACTGTCCAAAAACCTAAGTGTGGAGAGGCTCCTGGAACACTAAAGCCACTGCCTTCTGCAGCGGGGCCTTTGCGGGCTGTTGCCGCCGTTACAGCAATAGCTGCCCGGTTTGTCTCCCTGCCAGACTGTTCCCCACGCTGAGGACGAAGTAATGTTTCGACATGCAAATCTAATAATGTCTCTTTCCTATTTAAAGTCCTTCTGAGGAAAAATGAGGAAATATATGAAGAGTCTGGGAAGGTGGAGCTTCAAAGGTATCGAAAGGGAATTCTTCACGATGTCATGGCATCGTTTCTAGGTGGTGGACGATTTCTAATGCCTTTTTCTGTATTTTTCCACATTAAAAATGTTTTTAAGAAATCACAGAGTCCCAAAAAGAAAAAAGAAGCCCTTCACCAGCTCCCTATTTCTTGATGGCACAGATTAAAGATGGTCCAGGATTTGGGGGGCTCCTCCCATTGAGAGATCAGGCTTCATTTAAAAAAATTTTTTATCTTAAAAATTTATTTGTTTATTCATTAATTTTATTTTTAATGATTATTTTATTAAAATTTTCTTATTATGCTTTTTATTTTAAAATTTATTTATTACTTTTTATTTTTATGTATTTTAAATTCTGGATCTTAGTTTCCTGATGAGGGATCGAAACTGCAGCCCAACACTGGAAGTCTTAACCACTGGACTACCAGGGAAGTCCCAGCTTCCTTTCTTGGTTGACATGAAGATGGCATGTTAATGAATAAATCATTTCTTCACTTATCCAATAGGAGCCTGGAGATTTTAATATTGTTATTTTCCAGGACAAGATCAGGGACTTCTATCAGTCAGAGTTCTATTAGTAAGCAAAGGAACAATTCCTTGATGACATGAGTACAAAAGGAGTGTATTGAACATATATCGGGTAACTCACAGAACTTCTGGGAAGAGCTGAGAACCAGGTTTGAGTGAGAATGTGCCACTTGGGGCAACACCCAAAACTCTAGTGTGGGAGTGGCTGGGATTCGCTTCACGGAACACGTGTAGAAAAGCAGTTAAGAGAAACAACGCAGCCTTCGTATTCTGTGTCTTTTCCCTGTGCTTTTGAGGGAGACAAGTTTCACACGACTTTAATCAGCACAATAACCTCATGATTGTTTCATTTCTAATCTCTAGTTTCATGGACTGCAAGGAGATCAAATCAGTCCATCCTAAAGGAAATCAGTCCTGAATATTCACTGGATGCTGAAGCTGAAGCTCCAACACTTTGGCCACGTGATGCGAAGAGCCAACTCATCGGACAAGACCCTGACGCTGGCAAAGATTGAAGGCAGAGGAGAAGGGGGCAGGACAGAATGGGATGGTTGGATGGCATCACTGACTCAATGGACATGAGTTTGGGTAAACTCCGGGAGTTGGTGATGGACAGGGAGGCCTGGCGTGCTGCAGTCTATGGGGTCACAAAGAATCACACCTAACTTGGCAACTGACAACAACAGCAATCTATTGCTGGCTGGTCATGCAAAGAGTCCATGTGGAGGCGCTGTGAGCGCCCCTCCCCTCTTGGCGTTGGGTCGGAAGTGCCGAGGACGTGGTTCCCAGGACCCCGCCTGTGCTGTGAGCTGCCCCGACTCTCCGTTTCTCGCGCCACTTCTCGGCAGCCTCTGTTTGCATCTCTGGACACGTGCTCCCCGCGGCTCCTGCGGCCTCCACCCTCTCCCAGCTTTCTGCCTGCTCCCTTACATCCCTCCTGGTCCCCTTCTCTTCTCCTCTTATTCTCGGTCTTCCTCACGCCACCTTCCTGCTTCCCCTTTGCTTCTCTCTCAACGCCCACAGCCAGGAGGGATTTCATTCCCGCCCATGGCTTTATAATTAATAAGTTGATGATTTCAAAGCCTTTAGCTGTCTCTTGAGCTTTCAACCAGCAGACAGCTGACAGCCCCTCGTGGATGAGTCACGGCCCCTCATCCCGCCCCCCTGCACTGCTCCTCCCGAGTCCTCTGACTCAGGGAGGGGCAGCAGCATTGATTCGCTGGCTGAGGCAGACATCTTGGGATCATCTCTGAGTATCCCCTCCTCTGATCCTCCATGTCAGGCCTGAGGTTCTGTCTCTCCTATTTCTTAAATGTTTCTGGAAAATACTCAGCTCTTTGTTGTTGTTCAGTCACTAAGTCATGCCCAACTCTTTGCGACCCCATGGACTGTAGTACGTCAAGCTCCCCTGTCTTTCACCGTCTCCCAGAGTTTGCTCAAACTCACGTTCATCGAGTCAGTGATGCCATCCAACCATCTCATCCTCTGTTGTCCCCTTCTCTTCCTGCCCTCAATCTTTCCCAGCATCAGGGTCTTTCCCAAGGAGTCAGTTCTTTGCATCAGGTGGCCAAAGTATTGGAGTTTCAGCTTCAGCATCAGTCCTTCCAATGGATATTCAGGACTAATCTCCTTTGGGATGGACTGGTTGATTCTCTTTGCAGTCCAAGGGACTCTTGAGAGTCTTCTCCAGCACCACAATTTGAAAGCATCAATTCCTTGGTGCTCAGCCTTCTTTATGGTCCAACTCTCACATCTGTACATAACTACTGGAGAAGCCTTAGCTTTGATTAGACAGACTTTGTCAGCAAAGTGATGTCTCTGCTTTTTAATATGCTGTCTAGGTTTGGCTGCAGTCCATGGGGTCGCTGAGAGTCGGACACAACTGCGCACCTTCACTTTCACTTTTCACTTTTATGCACTGGAGGAGGAAATGGCAACCCACTCCAGTGTTCTTGCCTGGAGAATCCCAGGGACGGCGGGGCCTGGTGGGCTGCCGTCTGTGGGGTCACACGGAGTCGGACACGACTGAAGCGACTTAGCAGCAGCAGCAGTTTTGTCATAGCTTTTCTTCCAAGGAGCAAACATCTTTCAATTTCATGGGTGCAGTTACCATGCACAGTGGATTTTACAGCCCCGCTCTACTCAGCTGCATCAAAACTTAATTAGTTTCAGCCAGCCCCACCGCTCCCCTAGATCACTGCAACAAACTCTAACAAACGTCTTTGCTCCAAGCTCCCTCATACACCTTGCTCCTGCCCTCACTTCAGTAGAGGCAGAGTGATAAGCATGCACTAGACCACATCTGTTCGCTGCACGTGACCGTGGGCTGATTCCCGAGTGGTTCTAAGAAGAAAACCCAAACATCTCAGACAAACTGTGACCTATGGGTTGACTCTGCTCCCTGATGTGTTCTTGTACAGCTTACAAGCTACAGATGATTTTACATTTTAAAATTGTTGAAAGAAGTGAATGTGACATGTAAAAATTATATGAACTTTATTCAAAATTTACAAAGAACTCTTACCAACAGGAAAACAAAACAATCCAATTAAAAAATGGACAAAAGATCTTAACAGTCACCTCATCAAGGATACACAGATAAACATGCCAAGAGATGCTGAATCTCATAGGCTCTTAGGGAACTGCAAGTGAAAAGAAGCATGATGTACTGCCCGGCTGGAGGCTGAAAATCCGAAACACTGACAACTCCAGATGCTGGCGAGGGTGTGGAGCAATGGGAGCTGTCATCTACCGTTGACAGGAATGCAAAATTGGTGCAGCCACTTTGGAAGACAGTTTGGGGGTTTCTTACAAATGTGTACACACTCTTAACCATACGAACCAGCCAGTGTACTCCTTGGTATTCATCCAAATGGGCTGAAGACGAATCCACGTGAAATCCTGTGCCTGCCAGGGAATTCCCTGCCAGTCCAGTGGTTAGGCTTGGTGCTTTCACTGCTGTGGGCCCAGGTTTATTTCTGGTCAGGAAAGTAAGATCCCACAAGCCATGGCACAGCCAAAAAAAATAAAAAACAAACCTGCATATGTATGCCTATGGTGTTTTGTTCATAATAAAACCTGAAAGTAACTAAGATGCCCTGTAACATATGAATGGATAAGTACACTGTGGTATATCTGGACAATGAAACATTATTTCTCCTAAAAAGAGATGAGCCACCAAGTCATGAAAAGCTATGGAAGGCACAGCAGGAAGCGAAAGAAGCCAGTCTGAAAAGCTTACATACCTTTAGATCGCAACGGTGTGACGTTTTGGAAAAGACAAAATTATGGAGACAGTAAAATGGTCAGTGGTTGCCACCAGCTGAGAGAAGGAAAAGGAATAAATAGGTGGAATATGCTGGATTTTTCGGGCAGTACTTGATGCAACCCCCAAAACAACAGAATGATCTCTGTTCGTTTCCAAGGCAAGCCATTCAATATCACAGTAATCCAAGTCTGTGCCCCAACCAGTAATGCTGAAGAAGCTGAAGTTGAACGGTTCTATGAAGACCTACAAGACTTCCTAGAACTAACACCCAAAAATGTCCTTTTCATTATAGGGGACTGGAATGCAAAAGTAGGAAGTCAAGAAACACCTGGAGTAACAGGCAGATTTGGCCATAGAGTACAGAATGAAGCAGGGCAAAGGCTAACAGAGATTTGCCAAGAGAATGCACTGGTCATAGCAAACACCCTCTTCCAACAACACAAGAGAAGACCCTACACATGGACATCACCAGAGGGTCAACACTGAAATCAGATTGATTATATTCTTTGCAGCCAAAGACGGAGAAGCTCTATACAGACAGCAAAAACAAGACCAGAAGCTGACTGTGGCTCAGACCATGAACTCCTTATTGCCAAATTCAGACTTAAATTGAAGAAAGTAGGGAAAACCACTAGACCATTCAGGTATGACCCAAATCAAATCCCTTATGATTATACAGTGGAAGTGAGAAATAGATTTAAGGGACTAGATCTGATAGAATGCCTGATGAACTATGGACGGAGGTTTGTGACATTGTACAGGAGACAGGGATCAAGACCATCCCCAAGAAAAAGAAATGCAAAAAAGCAAAATGGCTGTCTGAGAAGGCCTTACAAATAGCTGTGAAAGGAAGAGAAGCCAAAAGCAAAGGAGAAAAGGAAAGATATACCCATTTGAATGCAGAGTTCCAAAGAATAGCAAGGAGAGATAAGAAAGTCTTCCTCAGCGATCAATGAAAAGAAATAGAGGAAAACAACAGAATGGGGAAGACTAGAGATCTCTTCAAGAAAATTAGAGATACCAAGGAACATTTCATGCAAAGATGGGCTCGACAAAGGACAGA